>NC_134860.1:58702117-59014438 GCF_049852395.1 Peromyscus maniculatus bairdii | reverse complement strand
CATGTGATGCAAGTCACAAATGATCTTAAATATGTATCATTTGAGTAGAAATTGAACAGACTAGTGTGAGTTTGTTCAGCAGCACCATCAGGTTTACATGAATGTGCCAGTTTTAAAAATATTATACCTTTAAACATTACAACTGTAATTGACTCTCCACATCTGTGGGTTCCACATTCATGAAGTTAATCAACTGTGGATCAGAAATATATACAGGGAAAATATCTACTGTGAACATGTCCAAAATGAACATGCAATGGTGAGCACGTACCCAGTGAACACAAACATGCACATAGTGAACATGTACACAGTGAACATGAACATGCACATAGTGAGCATGTACACAATGAACATGTACATGGTGAGCGTGTACACAGTGAACATGTACATGGTGAGCATGTACACAATGATTGTATCCACAGTGAACATTACACAGCAAACCTATACACTGTTCTTTTCTTCTTAACCATACTCCCCAAATAAGACAATGTAACAGCCATTTACAGCTCATTGGCTTTTCTCATGACTGATAAAAACACCTGACAGTGGCAACAAGGTTGACGTGACTAATTTTGCCTTGTGATTTCAGAGAATACAGTCCAGCATGGCAGGAAGGCATGGGGCTGGGGTGGCTCTGTCATCATGGTGGGCCTTACAGTACAATTCGTTTCTTGTCAAGCTGATAATAAATATTAACCATCGTAGCAAGATTAAGAAAAGAGGTGTACAGCTGACTTCAGCATCCCATAGGGGCCACCTGGACCAACTAGCAGACAGCAGGAAGCCACCAGAGTGCTGGCGTGGAGTCTCCACCTATACACCCTGCACAGTGTCTGCTCTTTAACTGACCAGAATGTCAGACACCACCTCAGGTGAAGTAACAACTAGGGGCTGGACGTATCCCCGAGTGAGCAAACACATTAGTTAAGGGGCTAGACCAAGCCAAAGCCCACGTGTGTGGGCTGCACAGACATCCCTTTCCATGGATGGTATAGTCCATCTCCTCAGGCTCAGCCTGGTGTCTGGGGTCAGAGGGCAATTAATCTGGATGTGTGGAGCCTCTCAGCCCAGGTCCCTGCGCATCTCTGCGTGATCCCATCAAAATGAAAATTTACCTCCAAGAGGGTTGGCCCAGTAAGAAAACAATTTTGCAGCTGCAGCCATTTTATATGAGAAACTTGAGCTTCTGCAGATACTAGTATCTGCAAGGAGCCCATCTCCATTGGAAATCGTTCTTAAGACACCATACATGTACAATTTATTTTACAGCACCAATATCAACACAGTCGTTGGGTTTGATATTCGGAAATATTTCTATTATTCACATCTTCCTTATTTTATATTCTTTGTCGGCTTGACAGGATTTAGAGTTACCATGGGAACACATTGCCCAGTGCGTTTCTGAGGGAGTTTCCAAATACATTTAACTGAGGCAGGAAGACCCACCCTGAACATGGGTGTGGTGGTATTGTGTTCCCCAAAATATCGTGTACCTTAATAAACTTATCTGGGGTCAGAGAACAGAAAAGCCACTAGTTAGGCAGTGATAGCACACGCCTTTAATCCTAGCATTCCAGAGACAGAAATCCCTCTGGATCTCTGTGAGTTCAAGGCCACATTGGAAACAGCCAAGCATGGTGACACACGGCTTTAATCCCAGAAAGCCAGCCTTTAATCCCAGAGAGTGGTGGTAGAAAGCAGAAAGGTATATAAAGTGTGAGGACCAGAAACTAGCAGCATCTGGCTGGTTAAGCTTCAGGCTTTCGAGCAGCAGTTCAGCTGAGATTCATTCTGGATGAGGACACAGAAGCTTCCAGTCTGAGGAAACAAGACCAGCTGAGAAGTTGGCCAGGTGAGGTTAGCTGTGGCTTGTTCTGTCTCTCTGATCTACCAGCATTGACCCCAATAACTGGCCTCGGGTTTGATTTTATTAATAAGAACTTTTAAGATTCCTGCTACATATGGGTAAAGATTGATTATTAATACTGAACCCATGCAAGTCCTCTTTAAGTTATTGAGTAGATGGGGCTTACAGAATTCGGCAGAATTCTGTAATCATCCACAAATAGCACCATAGATGACAGCTGATACGTAATCAGCACCCATCAGCCAGATCATTAGTTACAATAGGTATAGCGAACTTTTGCTAACATCTTCCTTTTTTGCAATGTCTCAAGCACGGTACATATAATATCTCATTAGACACTTTCAGCTCTGTGAGGCAAGAATCGCTCCATTTTGCTAAGTTATTACAACCATTTATTGCAGCGACTATGAGGTTACACAGAAGAATTTTAATGGAAATCATCTTACCTCGAGCTTTGTATATTTCCTTATATTTTTCATAACTTTTGGGGAAAATATGATCCAAAATGAAAGTCACCAGAAAATTTATAAACTCACTTAAGGGGTTAATTGCTTTTAGTGAACTTTTAATCATAATTTTGGTTTTAGTGAACTTTTACTATGAACAAGAAAGCAGCTGATGTTCAATGAGTTCAAGTTAACAATGTGAAATGCATTACCTCCATGCTATCTTTAAATTTTGTTTTCTTTATTTGTTTATTTATTTATTTATTTATTATTAATTGTTTATTAATGTGTGTTTATGTGGGATGTGATGGGGATAGGTGCGTGCCACAGAGCATCTCTGGAGGTCATAGAACAGCTTTGTGGAGTCAGTTGTCTCCTTCCTCCTTTATGAGGTTTCTAAAGATTGAACTTGGGTTTTCCAGCTTGCGCTGAAAGCTCCTTTACCAGTTCCGTCATCTTGCTGGCCTCCTGTGCTATTTTTATTAATGTTTTTAGTAAGCATACAAAGTAACAGACTTCATTATAAGCTTTTACTGTGTATATGCCATTATACCTGCGTGACTCCATTTCATGATGAGACTGTTAGTGAACACACAGGTGAAGGACCATGTCTGAAGTCCAGCCGTGAGGTGAGTCCAGGTCCCCTTCAGCTGCACAGTTTTAGCACCCCATTCTCCACGGCCTCATTGCACAGCTTCATTATTAACACTCACAGTTGTGCTCAAATCATAGGCAATCTTAGCTACAGTTTTAGAGATCTGAAAAATACATTTCTTAAATGTGAGTTGGGCATCAATCACCAAAAAACAGTTGATGCAATATAAATAAAGAGAATGGGAGATTTGGAGACAGATGTGGCTGTGTATGTGGCCACGTCAATCCTTTATGCCCCGAGGCCCGCTGGCTTTCTCTCCCTGAGCTGTACTTCTCTGGTGGTGAAATGAGATAAGAATACCAACTTTCAAACATCATCTAAAATCTGTAAAGCTCCTGGCTCAGTCTGTTGCTGTCTCTTCCTCCTCTTGGGGATACAATGAGATTGACTAACACCCTTGCCCAGGTTATGTGAGCTTAATGGATCCTGCTTGTAGATACTCACCATGGCTGGCCAGGCTCTGCTTGGTGCTTATGATGCTAATTCTTTGACCTGCTGCCACTATAACTTGATTTATTTTATTCTGAATGTCCAGGTCATTACTTATTCCAAGGTCTTCTTCTCAAACCAGCCAGGCCATGGCAGGTCAATGCATGGCATCCTTGGAGCAGAACATCCAGCCACTGAAAGACAATTCAAGAATTTTAAACTAGAAGGCAGGATGGAAAATTTGTTTTCCAATTTTGGAAAGCACTCTGGTCATTTTTATTCTAAATTTAGAACTCGTCTCAACTGCAGGACTCCTAAGACTGCAAAATATTAGCAAGGCAGGTCCCGAGGAGCTATGTTAGAGCAAGAAACAGTGTAGCCCAAGATGGCAGTCCCAGGGTGCCTGACCAGCTTGACAACCCTGGATGGTGTGTGTGTGTGTGTGTGTGTGTGTGTGTGTGTGTGTGTGTGTGTGTTGCTGATGGTGGAATCCACGTTAACAAGTGCTCTACCATGGAGTTGCACCCGAAGAACTGCTTAAGCTCTGTAATTCTGTTTCCTCATTCACTAAACAGCAATTGCAATGGTGCCTCCCCGTCCTACGGCAATCAGAACTAAGAGGCAGGGCTCTAGGCTCAGCGGCCATGGAAGCCTGCCTGTCTTCTCTGTCTGTGCTTAACATGTCCTCAGTGTAAGCGCAGTGAAAGCACCAAACAGGACCACTCCATGGCTAGAAGGACAAGTGTATTGGGGGTCCAACTGCCAAGGCCGTCTGGGGGCGGGGGTGGGGCAGAGAGAAAATCAAAATGGTGGAAAAGCAAGTGGATTTTATGAGACAGTCAGCAGGGTGGGGTCTTTGAGCTGATACAGGCTGCTTGGGTTGACCCAGAACTAGATGGTAGTCGACCTTTGGGGAGGATCAAGGGACGCTCTTGGCAAACAGAAACCTCCTTTTAGCCCCCTGTTTACCCAATAACAACCCTTCTGTTTACCTGGCCAAAGTCTTTCTGTTTAGGACATTATCACCAGCACTGCCATTGGGGCGGGGCGGCTTTGGACCTGAAGAGAAAGTGCATTTGACAGACAGTGCATCAGGTGAGAGGCAACAAGTCCTCCAAGGCTGCCTTGAGTCTGGTATCAAGAGCCAACTTGGACCAAGACTTAAAGTCATCTTTCCTAAACCCCCCAGCCGTCTCCTGAAAATGAGAGCCATGTGCACAGTAACACTGAGGAAATTACTCTGAAATCTCCTCCACTACTTCCTTTGATTTTTGTGGGGATTAAGTTGAATACCTCTGCTGGTTTAATGGGTGGTTGTTTAAATTACTGTGTGTCGAGAAATCTGGGCATAGGTCATATTTTTCTCAGATCCCAACTTGGTATGCCCTCTGCAAGGAACTTTCTGTAATGAACTTTCTGGCATGTGATTAATTAGTTAAAAAATGTAGTTCTGGGCACTTTCATGGATTATTATTTTATATCCTGTGCAGAAGGGTATATCATCTTTTAATTCACTATGATACCCTGTATATAATACTTTTGCATCCTTTAAAATAATTGTACTAAATATTAGAAAACATTCATACTCCTTGAGTATGAGCTGTGAATGGATGCCATTATTCATTACTTTTCTAATTTTTTCCCATTATTTATTTATTCATTTAAGAGGAGCACATGTGTGCCACAGTACCCATGTGGATAACAGAGGACAACTTTCTAGTCGGTCTTCTCCTTCCACCCTGTGGGTTTCCAGGATCAAACTCAGGGCCTCAGGCTTGGCACCAGGCAACATAACCCACTGAGCCATCTCATGGCTGAATGTTGCCGGAAATCATAGAAAAAAAGACAGTGCAAAGTGCTTTCACCTGCATTAGCAAACCAGAGTGGATACTGAAGGAAGGGATAGAAAACTAAATTCAAAATACATAAAAAAGGAAAGTATATAGAATATGATGAAGTAAAGTACAATATAACACAATGCAGCAGAAGAATCTGTGTGGAGAACAGTATGCTCGTGACACTCTGGCTGATGACATCATGTGAACATGATCTTAAAATGTGAGTTGCATTCAGTATCTGCAACATATAGTAAATAAATTATTACTCATAAAAATCATTCCAAGTCAAAAATAATAATACACTAGCTGACAGAAAAAGAGAGGAAATTTTAACAGTGGGAAGAGAAATGTCCAATGACATTAGAGCAGGGTGGACCAATGAAATCCTATGTCTACCTAAGAGAGAAAATGTTGCAAATGTCATATGCATCAGAGGAGCAGGTGTGCCCTATGTGCTTCAGCAAAAAAAAAAAAAAAAAAAAAAAAAACATGGGCTCCCTGCAGACTGAGCATGCGTGGCAGGTGCCTGGATCTCTAATGCATACTGCATGGGACTAGGAACTCCACCTGCGAAGAGAATGTGACCTCTCCATAGACCATACCTGCCTCTCCCAGACTGTGTGTCCAAGAGGTAGGTGCCCTGTGTCTGATGCTCACCTGTGACCCTTGAATCAGTTTGGGGAAATGATTGGATTTTCCCTGTGGTGGCATGTTGGTAGTGAATGTTGCCAGTCTCCCGGGCCTGGTTAACTGACTGCAAAGCGGCCCCTCTTTGCGCCCACTGCTGGCTCCTGAATTTTCCAATGGTGTTTTGACTTTAGGGCTGGGTGCCCAGGGGCTGGGGCCCTGAGGAGGCAGAAGCCTCTTCTCTATGCTGGTCCTCGAGTTACAGGCAAGATCAGACAAAAGAGGAGCCATCTGAGCTCTGCACACAACAGATCCACCATATGGCCCAGCCAAAGGTGTGTTACCACAGCCACCCAGGTCAGCTTCTCACAGACGCGCTTGCCTGCGTTTAAGACCTCACTGCTGAGGACAGCGGGTTACGGAACTGAGAAGCGTCCATCAATAGAGGGACGGATAGGGAAGATAGAGCATGTATCTGAACAGTAGAATCTGTTTTCAACCACAAAGAATGAAATTCTGGTGTTTTGTTTTGTTTTGTTTTGTTTGCTTGTTTGTTTGTTTTGCAGGGGAGTGGGTAATGGATGCTACTAGCGATCTTCGTATTAAATAGGTTAACCCAGTCTCAGAAAACCAAGTATCATTTGTGTCTCTCGTTTGTAGTTCCTGGACTTTATACAGATACATAAAGTCATGCACGTGCATATGACATGAAAGTAGAAGTAAAACTGGGGAGCCGAGGGTGGGGAGCCCACAGTAGGGAATCCAGGATATGGTTGATAATTGCAAAGATTGATTGTTCCAGGCAGGCTTGCTGCGGACTTCAGGGACAGCGGCCCACCTGACTTCTGGCCACATGGCGGCGCTGCAGGATCACTTTAAGAGCAAAGTGGCTGCTGCTACAAACTCAAACTGGAATTGTTGAGAATAGCGCGGGTTCCTAGCCCTTTCTTCGCAAACTGAAAACAATACAGGGAGGCCACACACACCCACGCTTCCCAGAGAACCACTGAAAAAGCCAGAGTAGACCCTCCTGGATTTCAGCAACACTTGTGGTCCTGGGAGAAAGGAAGCGCAAAGGCTGGGTCGCAGCCCCAGAGGCTTCCCAGTCTCCAGGGCCCTCAACCATATTCATTGCTGCTTTAGTCATAATAGCCAGAAGTTGGAAACAGCATAGATGTCTGTCAACAGAAGAATGGATAAAGAAAACGTGGTATATTTATACAGCAGAATGTTATTCAGCTATTTAAAAAAAAATCATGAAATTTGCAGGCAAATAATGGAGCTAGAAAAAAAATTCACCCTGAGTGAGGTAACAGACACAAAACCACAAATATGGTTATCTATCCTTTTATAAGCAGCTGTTAGCTGCTAAGCCTTCAATAAGCAGGCTACAACCCACATAACCACAGAGGTTAGGTATAGAATAAAGGACTGGGGAAGGAAAGGCTCCTCTGCGGAAGGGGAAATAGAACAGCTAGTTATGGATGTCCTGAGAAGGGGAGGGCTGTGGCGGACCTGGATCGGTAGGATCAGATGAAGGGGGGGTGATATATTTCTAGATCAGTGCCTTGCTCAGCTGTCATCGGAGAAGCTTCCTCCTGCAGCAGATGGAAACAAATACAGAGACCCACAGCTGGACGATGTGCAGAGAGTCAGAGACCACGGAACACTCGGTCCTAAATGGGATGTTTCCATCAAATCACAACCCCCCACCCCCCACCTCCGCCACCTACACACACACCCAGGGCTCAGGGAACTCTGAGGAAAAGGGGGCAGAGAGGTTGTAAGAGCCAGAGGGGACAGAGGACACCAAGAAAACAAAGCCTTCTAAACACAAGAGGGCTGGGCAGCATGCACAGGGTCTGCACAGGTCTAGCCAGATGAGCTTCCAGGGCAGAAAGGAAAATTAGAATGCAAGCCCTGATCCCTAACCCAGAAGCTGTCTCCAATAGATAACCCCTGGCAAAGAGACTTTCGAAGGAGTCTCACTGGGTGGACAAGGCACACTGAAGGGCAGGCCCCACACACAGCGGTCGAGGGCAAACACAAGATGAACTCAGTGGTAGTTTTGGAGGTTCTTGTCTCACAGCGCTTTCTCTGGGCTTTCCCCCCTTACTCACAGAGCTTCTGCTTATGTGTTATGGTTTCTGATTTTGTGTTTATGGGGTTTCTGTGTGTGTGTGTGTGAAGGTGGATGTGTTTCTTGTGATTTTCTTTGGCTCCTTCCCACCCCCAGGTTTGTTTGTATCTTATTTATTATTAATTGTTTAGACGCTTCTAATAAGAGAGAGAAAAGGTGGGGATTTGATTTGGGTGGGCAAGGAAGCAGGGATGAGCTAGGGGAGGGAAGGGAAGGAAGACTGTTATCAGAATATAGTCTATGAAAAAATTATTTTTAATAAAAATAAAAACAAATAAAAAATTAAAAAACAATAAGAGCAATTCTTCCAGAGATGCATGGTGGCACATGTCTTTAATCCTTGAACTCAGGAGACAGAGGCAGGTGGGCCTCTGTGAGTTTGAGACAGTCTGGTCTATATGTTGAGTTCCAGGCCAGCCAGAGTTGCATGGCGAAACCCTGTCTCAAAAAGCTTTGTTCCTGGAAATTGGATGTAAAAAGCATTTCTCTGAGTAATGACTCGTGTATAGTTTTGAGTGAATAAGCCATAAAGACTATTCCTCTGCAGGGCTTGTATGCAAATGGAAAGGGTTAGGATTTCCAATTTCCACGATAGTATAATGCAATGACATTAACCTTGTGAGAGGTGGGTTAGCCTGAGCAAACCTCTGGAAAAGAGCCTTGGTGACCAGAGGCCTGGGGAGGAAGATGATGCCCCAGCTATGACACTGCTATTTGGGTCAGTCCCAGCTGCCACTCAGATGAGATGGCCCAAAATGGAGTCTGCGTGGACTCAGCACTGATCTGAGATGGTGACCGGGTCTCCTTGGTCCTGTGTCGGTTCCAGGACTGTGCAGTGTGCCGTCTGGCAACATCACACATGAATGGAGGCTGTCGGCATTGCTGGTGTGTGATGCAGCTTTGTGTCATGGTTATATCGCTGGGTGGAATTTTGACCAGATGTTCTCTGTTTCCTTTACAAGTGATTGAAAGACAAAAAATTAAAAAATAAATAAATAAGGTGCTGGGATTTTACATTAAAAATCAAACTTTCAAAAATCAGGTTTGGGGCCAACACGAGGGCTCAGTAGGTAAGAGCACTTGCTGCACAAATGTGACAACCTTAGGTCCCCGATGAGAGAATTCTCTAGAGCTCTGGGGTCAGGGAGCCTGGGGCACAAAGCATGACAGATGTGAGAGACCCTCTGCCTTGAGGAGGGAGAGAGCTGACGCCCAAAAGTGCTGTTCTCCACAGAGGTGCTGAGGCATGCCTGAATCATACACACACACACACACACACACACACACACACACACACACACACACACACACATACACATACACACACACTCACTCTCACACATACTCATTCACATACTCACACATTCACTCTCACACACACACACATTCACTCTCTCACTCTCACACACTTACACACACACATTCGAACACAGTCACCCACACAAACAAATAAATAAATAAATATCAATTCTTTAGGGCTTTTCACTCCCTCCTCTATGCTTTAATGTTCTCTTCTTTGCAGCAAAATATTCATGAGAACCCAACGTGCCCATTGCATTCCTACCAAAAAAAATTATGTGGGAAATTTGCATTAACGAGACAAATTCCTCACAGCTCAGTTTTATTTCTAAATAATCATTTCTTTATGTTGTATGCATTTGTAATAAATCAGCCAGTTATCATGGTTTGGATAAATGTTGCTCAAAGGCCCATGTGTTAAAGTCTTGGTCACCATATTTGGAGCCTTTAGGAGGGCTGGTGGGAGGAAGTTAGGCCATTGGGCATTCCCTCTAAAGGGATATCGGGGCCCTGTTTTTTCCTCTCCCTTCACTTCTTGGTTACCAGGAGGCCAGCAGTGTCCTCTGATAGATGCTCCCACCACAGTGTACTGTCACCTTGTCACCTCATCCTTGGGCCAGAGGCCCAGGACCTGTCTAATACCATGGACTGAAGCTTCTGAAATCACAGACCAAAATAAGCTGTTCTTCCTTTTCACTTGTTTTTCTCAGGGATTTTGTCATAGCAGCAGAAAGATGGCTACCACACTAAATAAAATGTGAACCTAACTAGGCATGGGATAAACTAAACAAAACAAAAAACAAACAAACAACAACAACAAAAAAAAAAAAACCAAAACCACTTTATTCCATTCTCAAAGGTGCCAGACCTCACAGAGAGCTTAAAGCATGTGATGGACTAGAAGGATGGAGCATTGTGAGAGGGAGCTCAGGGAAGAATGCCTGGAGTTCTATAGCTATGATCATCCTTCCTGCTTAAGAGAAGTAACTCTCTGCCCTCCACTTTCCTCCAATCTGACAAATATTTATTCAGATCCAAATTAGCCTCTCAGATTTTACAGTGTGGATCCCTGTTTCCTGCTGGGTCTAAAAAACAAAACAATGTTGCATGAAGTGAGTCAAGAGAAAGCCTTGTTTGTGGACAAGACATAGGCCCCCAGCTCACCGTTCCAGCACGGCGTCCTGAGCACTTTCCCACAGTCTTGCTTCTAATCCATGCTTGGCATCCTTTCTCTCAGACATCATCTCTTGTGCAGGGAACCAGGCACGTTTCTCATCGTCACTAATCCTGCATTTAGCACACACGTAACAGGCTGGGGCGAGTGCCCCGGGATGGGACTTTCTGCAGAAGAATGAAGCTTGGGCTGCTGACGAAGCATCGGTCACAGCACCTCTGCCGTAGCACAAGACGCTGTGTGGCAGACTGTGGGTGTGTGTCCTGGAACACAGACTGCACCAGCCTCAGCTCACACCACACACACTCTCTGTCACACACACACTCTTACACACACACACTCTCATACATTCTCTCTCTCACACACACACTCACACATTCTCTCTCACTGTCACACACAGTCTCACACACATACTTTCTAATATACACTCTCTCACACACATACTTTCTCACGTTTTCTCTCTCTCTTTCTCTCTCTCTCTCTCTCTCTCTCTCTCTCTCTCTCTCTCTCTCTCTCACACACACACACACACACACACACACACACACACACACTATAAAGAAAAATAATGTAAACTAACAATGACCCATGCTCAAGACCTGACCATACACAGCCGTATTCCTTCTGTGACTCTCACAGGTAAGACAGTAAACTTTTGTTTATAAGAAGAACATCTTAACTTCCATCATAACCCAGGTGGCCTGGAACTGCCCAGGCTCTCACTGGAGTCTCTTAGCAGCCCTTTAAGACATAACTTCAGAAGCCAGCAAAGTCTGCAAATGACAAGCGTAAAGACACTGTCTTAAGAAGACTGCAGCCCAAACACCCCTCTTTCTATTAACCCCCATGTTTAAACCTATGTTTTAAATTTTTCTCCTTAATAAATCACAATTGTGCTTCCCACTGGCTCATCCTGGAAATTCTCTGTGATAAAGTCAGGAACACAGGCTTCTCCGAGCAGTGGACCATAGAATTCCTATCAGAATGAGAAGTTAACGTTGATGATGGAGTTCTCACCTATGTGCTACGCACACTGCTGTGCATGTTGTCACTCTCTGCGTAGTCTGCTAAGACACAGTCTCTCACGGTGTCTAGAGCATGATGGCCAGCAAACGCCGGCCATGGTGTGGCACCCGTGGCCACACCCGACCTGTCAGGACCCTGCATTCATTCCCTCATGTTTAATGAGTCCCGTTGAAGAGAGAAGAAAGCTCCAGAATTGCCAAAAAAGGAGTGACTGACCTTCAGACTCCATGGAAAAGCTCTGGTATCTGAGAACAGAGACGGCTCAAAAGATGGGGTTTAATGGGTAAAGCTTTGGGTTCAACCACAAGTCCCTGCATTTGCCAATAATGACCCCTACCAGACATTACACAACATTTTAGCCAGGAGTGATAGTGCAGGCCAAAAGGCCGAGGTAGGAAGATCCCAAGTGCAAGGCCAGTCTGGGCTCTGTTTTATTTTGTGTTGTATTTCACATTTTCCCAATGTGAGGGACAGAGATCAGTCTTCCTTGCTAGGAGAGTATTGAACATCATTGGTGTCCTAGTTCTAGATAATGTGACTAGTGGTCGGTCACCTTTCCTTGGGCAACAACAGTTCTGTGAAGCATTGTGGAAAGGTGAGCTCAGACAAGGTGGCCTTGAAGCAGAGGCCTGTTCTAAAGGTAAGCCAATTCATGGAGAAGGAAGGAGAGAGGAGGGGAAAGGTTTTGGAGGTGACTACCCTAATTGTCATCATAGTACCTTCATCCAATAACGGATGGAAAGCAGATGCTGAGACACCCACAGCCAAGAACTGGGCTGAGCCTCTGGAGTCCAGATGAAGAGAGAGAGGAGGGATTATATGAGCAAGGGGGGGGGGGTCAAGATCATGATCGGGGAAACCCACAGAGACAGCTGACCCTAGCTAGTGAGAGCTCACCGACTCTGGACTGACAGCTGGGGAGCCTACATGGGACAGAACTAAGCCCTCTTAATGTGGGTGACGGTTGTGTGGCTTGGTCTGCTTGTGGGACCCCTGGAAGTGGGACCAGGACTTATCCCTGGTGCATGAACTGGCTTTTTGGAGTCCATTCCCTATGGTGGAATACCTTGCTCAGCCTTGAATTAGGGGGGAGAGGGGCTTGGTCCTGCCTCTATTTGATATGCCAGGCTTTGTTGACTCTCTGAGGAGTGGATGGGAATAGGGTAGGGGAAGAAGGGGGTGGGGGAAGCAGGAGAAGGAGAGGGAGGGGGAACTGTGGTTGGTATGTAAAATGAAAAAATGTTTAGATGAAAAATAAGTTAAAAAGAAAAAGAGTTGACATGGTCATGGTGTCTCTTCATAGCAATAGGAGCCCTAAGACTCAGCAGGGCCTGGAGAAAGCCAGGGCATGTGGAGAACTGTAGCGTTCTACAGGACTGAGTGCAGGGCACCCAGGACTCCTGTGAGAGAGAGCTGGAGGCAGGGCAGGACGAGGTTTTGTGTCACACTGGATTTTTCCTCCTTCAGGCACGTGGAAGCCATTGAGGGTCCAGATGAAGGCAGTGTGGTCAGACCTACCCTGGGAAACAGACCTGCCATGAGTTCACGAACTCCGTTCCTGCTTGTTAACCTTTGTTTTAGAGTTTGGTCTTCAGCTTCAGTTACCAATTGAAAGTCCGTAGTGATGGGAGTCAAGAAGCTGGGCCGCTTAACAAGCCCAGGCTACTGCCACGCTTGCTTTTAGAATGCTGGTTGGAGTCTGCACTTTTTCTTACTGGTTTAGGGGAAGACTAGGGTAAGATGGGAGCAGAGAAAAAACAGTGTGTGGAACTCTTGCTGCCAAACTCCATCAGCTAGTTGGTGTCAAAATGACTACAGACAAGGGCCGGGAGACAGCTCAGCCCTCAAAGCTCTCCCTCAACAAGCATGGGAACCAGAGTCCCACCCTTCACATACTGCTAAGGTGGTGGCAGGCGTCGTAATCCCAGCTCTGGGGCCGAAAGACAGGGGAGTGTACAAACCTTACAAGTCCTCGAATCTTTCGTTTTACTTTACATTTTGAAATGATGGCTTCAGAACTGGGGCTGTAGCTCAGCTGCAGAGCACTTGTCTGGTAGGCATGAAACCACAGGTTCACTTCTCAGACTCAAAACAAACAAACAAACAAACAAACAAATAAAATGCTAACATCAAGCACTAATTCAGAGTTTCTGGCGTCATTGTCTGCAGTATGACATGGGCACTGGGACTTTTAAAGACTCTCCAGGACAATTTTATATGCAGCCACGTGTAATCTACTCCTCCAGCTGTGGGGACTTCACAGGTAAATTCCTGTAATTCCAGCGGTGGCAACCGATTCACCAGTTACAGTGCTAATACAAGAGAAAGACAAAGGACGCTCACGGGTCCTCTTGGTGTGTCAACCATCCCAGTAACAAAAGAGGGACATCTTAGAGGACACAAAACTGTACACTGAAACTTTATGAATAAAGGTGTAGAAATGATAAAGGAATAGAGGACTGAGCCTCTCACGACTTTGTGGAAGGCAGATAGACAAACAAATAAAGATGAGCAGATTTGGCACTGAATACACATAAGGAAATATGAAGATGAAAGGCTGGTCAACATAGTAATACTCAGAGAAACATCAGTGAAATGATAAGGAGGCCAGCACAAGCCTGGGCTACATAGAATGTACAGGCTGGTGAAGGCTACAGAGTGTGAGTGTGGGTCAAAAACAAAACAAAAGAAAACCAATCACACTAGACTGTGTCTATTCACAACGTCAGACAGCGTCAAAGCCAGACCCACTCCGTGCCAGGCTTCCTAATTCCAGTACTTCTGGGATTTTCTGTGCTGAAAGACCAGTTTTCATTTTGAAATTGCTGGTCTATTGTTGGCCGTCCCTTTCTAAAATACAGTTTTAAAAACCCTGGAGAAATTCTTCAAAGGGGAAACCACGAAAGGCCAAGTGCAAGGCTAAGAGGACAGCTCAGCTGGTGGGATGAGAACAAGCCCGGGAAACAGGAAGAGTCACAGAACAACACATCTATGGAAAGTGTGCACGAGGGTCATGAAAACAGTGTGTGTGTGTGTGTGTGTGTGTGTGTGTGTGTGTGTGTGTGTGTGTGTAAGAGAGAGAGAGAGAGAGAGAGAGAGAGAGAGAGAGAGAGAGAGAGAGAGAGAGAGAGAGAGAGAGAGAGAGAGAGAGAGAGAAGAGAGCCAGGTATGGGGGTGGCTCAGTTGTAAACCCGGTCTTTGAGAAGCTGAGTCAGGAAGACCAGCCTGGGCTACAGAGCAAAAGCCTGCCCCGCCCCCAACTGTGCGCATGCTCACTCTGTGACTCAGAGCACCGATGTCTATTGTTGACGGTGGAGTTCACAGAAGAGGACGAGGCGGCACTGTCTCTGAACCCTTTTTCCTTTGGGCTTTGAACTACCTCACACACATAAAATCTGCCCGTTCAAAGTCTGTGTGTCAGTGGTCCCTGGTATGATTCACAAACGGCCACATAAGCACTGTCTCTTCCAGGGTGTTTCCAACACCCAACGTCTCGTGCTTAACACCACTCATTCTCTATCGTCCCCTTCCCCCAACTCCGGATCATTGCTAATTTATTCTCTGTCTTCGTGGTTTTGCCTATAACATGTATGAAAATGAAGTAATACACAGTAGTCGTTCACACTCAGTTCCTTTTGCGACGCTAACAAAGGGTTTTCAAGCTTCATGCATGCCATGGCGTAGGCTGATCACTCATTCCTCTTTGTGGGTGGACAATATTCCTTCCCAGGGACGTACCACAGTTTGTTTGGTCACTCATCTGCTAATGGAAAATTGACCTACTTCCCATGCTTTGCCATTAGGAGCAGCGCTGCCGTGAACATAGAGATTCAAGTTTTTGTCTGAACATACATATTCTGTTTTCTTGACCATACTCATAAGAATGAGATTACCAAGCAATACGGTAACTTTATGTTGAACTCTTACATGAACTATCAAGCTGTTCTCTACACTGAAGACATCATTTTACAGTCCATTAGGAAATTGTGAACATTTCCGCTTCTCGATGTCTTTGCCAACATTTGTTATTTCTCCTTTCAAAATGCTTGTTTTAGGCATCCTAGCATGCTTAGTGCCTCACTGTTGCTGTTCCTTGTGTTCATCTAGTGACTCGTGACCAGCATCTTTCCCTGCTCTTATTAACCACTCACGTGTATTCTTTTGAGAAGTGTCAATGTAAATCATTTGCCCTTTTTTTTCTTTAACTGACATGTCATACAAGTAGAGAGGTTTATATGCATCCTTTTGCATTGCGGAGTGTGAGAGACCTCCACATATTCTGGATAAAAGATGCTCATCAGATGGATGATTTGCAGATTTTTTTTTTTCATCCTATGGTCTTTCTTCATAGTGTCCTTTAACACATAAAAGATGTCTGATTTGACAAAGTCCAAATTGACAATTTTGGTTTGGGTTACTTATGTATTGGAGATCATATTGAAGGAACAATGACTAAATTGTAAAGAGCTGTGTGTGCTTTCTTTTAAAAATCTTGTACACATAGCTCTTAAATATAGGTCTGATCCATTGTGAGTTGGTATTTTAGAATGGTGTGAGATGGGAGCCCAGGCTCATTCTTTATTTTGGGATGTCTGACTCTCCATCCAGCTGCTGGAGAGATGACTTTGCCACACTCAGTGAACTTGGTGTTTCTATCGGGGTCAGCTGTCCATGGATACAGAAGCTTACCTCTAGACGGTCACAGTGACCCTCTGTCTGGATGTCTCCCATCATCACTGTTCCACACAGTTTTGATGAGTGGCACTTTGCAGTATAATTTGAGACTGAAGAGTATGAATTCAAAAGCATTATTGGCAACTTGCAGAGGTTTAATAGTTGTCAGAGGGACAGTCTAGAATTGTCAGATAGGCAAATTCCCATCTTAATGCGTTAACTCTTCAGATCTGTGAGCATGAGGCCTTAGAATTTCATTTTTCTGACAATAACAGGTTTTCATCTTCTGAGAGCTGAACAATGTTCCATGGTCTGTGTACCATATTTACTCTCTCCATTTTTCTGCTGATAGATAAGCTGGTTGGTTTCATATCTTGACCATTCTGAATAGCACTGTAATAAACATTTGAGTTGTAGACATGTCTTAGATATGGGGGGGGGGGCGTTAATTTGCTGTGCCAACACACCTGGAAGTAGTATAGCTGGATTTCATGGTAGACCCTTTTAGTTTTTTCAGGAACTTCCTAGTCTACACCATAATAACTGCACTTTTCTACACTCTTCCCAGCATTTGATACTATTTTTCTCTTTAATTAGTGCCTATTCCAACTGGTAGGAGATGGGAAACTGATTTGAAACTCCAATTCTAGCTCCAGATAAGCTATCAACAATAGAAACAATCAGTTCATGTGCTATTGGCAAGCTACTTCCCCACACTTCCTTTCCTAGGAATTTACAACACAGTCCATGAAAGAAAGTCAAGCCCCAGCAGAGGGACATTATAGAGTGTAATGGGTAGCCATTCTAGCTTTGGTCTGGAAGTTCCAACCCCCATTGAGGTTTTTGTAACTATCATGCCCACAAGGCAGGGCCAAGGGAGGGCCTGAAGACCCAAGATTGGGACGTGCTGCACTCTCTTGCTGCTGGGAGCCGGGATGCTAGAGATGGATGGAGGAGAGTTCTCCAGAGAACATCGCCGGACTACTGCTGCATCCTTCCCAGAACCCTCAACCTACCTATTCCTTCATTTGTAAGTTACGCCATTAAATAAATCTCCTTTTAACTACGTGGATAATAATTTCACCAATAATAGAGTGTAACATGCGTCCCAGAATCCAGCACACAGAGGCTGAGTTAATGACTCAAACATTTAGCCCTGAGAAATCTCACTGAAAACAAGAACATTTGAGGATTCTGGAGAAGAGGGGCATCACAAGTGATCAAGCGATAAATGATGGACCAGTAATACAGCTCAACGGGGAAAGGCATGCTGTGGGATGTTTTGTATGCTGTGAATATGTGTTGCTCTGATTGGTTGATAAATAAAATGCGGGTTGGCCAGTAGCCAGGCAGGAAGTATAGGCGGGGCAAGGAGAATTCTGGGATGAGGAAGGCTGAGTCAGGAGATGCCAGCCCACCATCCAGGGAGCAGCATGTAATGACACAGAGGTAAAGCCATGGAACATGTGGTGACATATGGATTAACAAAAATGGGCTGAACTTAAGTGTAAGAGCTAGTCTGTAGTAAGCCTGAGCTAATGGCCCAGCAGTTTTAATTTATATAGGCCTGTGTGTGTTTATTGGGTCTGCGTGGTTGCGGACTAGGTGGGATACAGGAAAACAGCAGCTACAAAAGCACTTGCTGTCCAGTGTAATGACTTTAGCTCAATTCCTGGGACCTTCATGATGAACAGGGAACTGACTTCTACACATTGTCCTCTGACTTCTACCAGTGTGTGTGGTTCATGCCCCTCAACCAAATAAATAAATATAATACATTTTTAAAGGGGGATAAATGTCAGGACACAGGAAAAGTATATTGTTCCTTTTCTATTAAGAAGGATTAAAAGGCCATTAGAAGCTGGGCAGTGATGGCGCATGCCTTTAATCCCAGCACTCGGGAGACAGAGGCAGGTGGATCTCTGTGAGTTCGAGGCCAGCCTGGTCTACAGAATGAGTTTCGGCTCAGCCAGGGCTGTTACGCAGAGAAACCCTGTCTCAGAAACAACAAACAAACAAGCCACTAGAAACTGGAGTGGGGAGGCAGAGAGGTGAGAGGATAGAGGGGTGGTATAAGGGAATGGCTTGCTTGCGACACTTGCCTGTACTGTGGATTGACCGGAGAGTCCAAAAAGGACACAGCAAGGGGACACACTGGACTCTGAGGTGGGCACACTGCTCTTGGAGTGTGACTGCACCTTCACTGGACACAGAAAGCAAGAGATGGCCCCTGGACAAATGGCTAGCCTGCAGGCTGCAGGGAGCCTCCTGTCCCCACCTCCCCAGGGCTGGGTTGCAGAATGCACCGCGATGCCTGGCTTTTTGTGTGGATTCCAGGGCTCCAACTATGGTCCTTTGACTCGGACCACAAACACTTTGCCATCTGAGCTATCCTCCAGTCCTCGAAGAGGTCTGCTTTCAAGGACCTTCTAGGATCTCTGGGATGGCGGAGTATGAAAGGCAGGCTGCCGCTTTTGAGAGTGTTCTGTAGTCATTGATCTTGCCTATCAATGCATGTACTGCTGTGGTCACCCATTCATCTTTATGTTTTTATTGTTTGAAAGAGTCTAGTGTTTGTATGTCTGTAAGTGTGGTTTGCACATGCCAGAGGCATGCGCTCGGCCAGAGGACAGCTTTCGGGAGTCAATTCTTTTTACTATGGACTCCAAGAATCAAACCTAGGTTGGCAGACTTGAACAATAAACACTTTTATCCACTGAGCGAGCTAGCCAGCCCTCTACTGGGAAAAAAAAATTGACATTGAGATTCCTTGATGCAGGAAGAAAACGTTGTTTTTAATTCTTTAAAATTGAAACATGGAGCCGGGCGGTGGTGGCGCACGCCTTTAATCCCAGCACTCGGGAGGCAGAGCCAGGCGGATCTCTGTGAGTTCGAGGCCAGCCTGGGCTACCAAGTGAGTCCCAGGAAAGGCGCAAAGCTACACAGAGAAACCCTGTCTCAAAAAAAAAAAAAAAAAAAAAAAAAAAAAAAAAATTGAAACATGGATAATAATGCCCTTGGGGCAAGTGAGCAGAATTGACTTTTTTTTTTTTTCTATTTAAGTTCAGACCCAAGCAGAAGACTATTTTACAAGACACCATTGGTGACTTGGTGGGAGCAAGAACTCAGGCCAGCATCGTTGAAACTCTGCATCTCTCCCAGAATAGAACCGTGAAAAGGAGAGTAAGCAACTGCTGGTGTCGGGAGGGGCACTGGATAGCTGTGTTGTACGGTTGCCATGGATGAACACAGCAAACACAAATAATTCTCGGGGAAGCAACTGTCTCGGAAGAAGGAGATGACAAGCGAAGTCGCTAATGTTGCCGGCTGCCGTCATCTGTTTGTACAAGAACACTGCCAAAGTCACCTCCAAGGGCTTGGGGTTTAGGTCTCAGGAGAGTCTTCTAACTTGAGCAGAAATTGAGAAGGTGCTGGCTGAGGGCTGCTGGCCTTGAGGCTGGTTTAACAATGCGCTCTGGGCACTGAAAGCTCATGGGAAGCTTCCAGGACCATTTTGGGTGGCCAGCTTTTCAAACATGGACTCCCTATCAAACAAAGTGGAAAGTGAACCAGTGGTAATAAAGCCACAGCCGAGTAGGCCCACCCTTGCAGCTTTTCTCAGTGGAAGCAAATGAGGAGGCATATGCCTGCCTTTTGCTCAGATCCATCCACACTCCCCATATAAAGGGGCAAGCTTGCCTTCCCAGGGCTGTTTCTCCATCGAGTAGTCGGGGACCACTACAGTTAACCCTCCATCTCTCTGGGCTTCGCAGCCTCTGATCCAGTCATCTGTAAGTTAAACCTGAAAAGACCAGAGTCAGCACCGGATACCTCAAGAAGATTTATGTGCCCCAGAAGGACTGAGGGAGAGGAATAAGAGACAAAGACAGGAGACAGAGGATGGACAAGGGAGAAAGGGAAAAGGAACAAGGAAGAGGGGACAGGATATTTGCCCCAGAGGGACAAAGGACTGCCTCTGGATAGATGTGGTCCATAGGCAAATGGCAGTTTATAAAGGGAAAAGGGAAAACCCTGGGTTAGGATGAAGTATTTAATTTTGATTAGGTATGTTAATTAGATGAGCCAGAAGGGACTTTTGATTCCTGGACTTCAGTACTTTGATAGCTGGACCCTGGTGGTAAGCCTGAGGAGGAGGAAGTGGCCAAACAAGGAAATAGACCTTGGGGGCTAGTGTTAGGAATGGCTTATCCAGGAAGAGGGAGTGGGAGAGGGGCAAGGCCTGCCAGAGCCCTGTTTGCCATGCTTGGGTCTAACAGAGCCCTTCAAAAACCAGTTTTTAGCCGGGCGTGGTGGCGCACGCCTTTAATCCCAGCACTCGGGAGGCAGAGCCAGGCGGATCTCTGTGAGTTCGAGGCCAGCCTGGGCTACCAAGTGAGCTCCAGGAAAGGCGCAAAGCTACACAGAGAAACCCTGTCTTGAAAAGCCAAAAAAAAAAAAAAAAAAAAAACCAGTTTTTAAATATTAGCATCTATACAGAACATACATAGTCTTTTTTCTTGTGAGGTTTTTCGTTTTTGTTTTAGTTTTGTAAACAGGTGTAACAGCCAATCTCATAGCACTCACATATCGCATTAGGCATCATGCTTCATGTAGTGGGTTTAAAGTCTGCAGGCGAGTGTACATATGATCTATACAAACATTATACACCACTTTGAGAACCTTGGGTACTGGTGGATGTTAGTGTCTGCAAGGGCTCTCCAACAATTCCCCTGTGGATATCAAAGATGATTCTATTTTCTGCAAGGTTGGCCTCATTGCCTGGATATGCTAAATCCTTTAGCCACTGAGGATATGGTTAAATTGCTCTTGGTGTGCATGCTCCTTCCCGGTTTCTGTTCTGGGGATGGGCAGGACAACAGCACACCTGCAAAACCAGGCTATCCTTACCCCTGGGGTTATTAAATGTGATAGTTAGTTTTAATTGTCCACTTGACATAACCTAGAATCACAAGAGAGTCTTAATGAGAGATTGTCTAGATCACATGGGTCTGTGATCTGTCTTGGTTATGTTAATTGAGGTCATAAGGCTTGCCTATAGTGAATGCTGTCCTTCCCCAAGATTGAGTCCTGAACTTTCCAAGAGTAGAGAAAATGAGCTGAGCACTAACAAGCTTCACGCATCCATCTCCCTCTGCTCTTGAGAATGGATGTGACTAGCTGCTTCTAGTTCCTGCCTTGACATCCCTACAACAATGAACTGTAATCTGGAATTGTGAGTCAGATAAATCTTTTCTTCCCTTCTCCAAGTTGCTTTTTGTTAGGATATTTTGTCACAGCTACAGAAATGACATTAATACACAGGACAAAAATCAGTGGTGTTATGAAGAAGAAATGTTCCCCTCCAGGATAGAGCAAAAGAGGCCAATTTCATTTACTGTGGTGGTAAAATAATTCAAAAGAGAGAAGGAGAAAAAAGTCCAGGACTTTTTCAGTTAAGCAATAGTTACTGATTTTTTTTTAAATGCACTCCACTTATGTGGGAGAGAGAACCACAATTAGACAGACATAAGATAAAAACAATGGATATTCAGTGAGGTGCAAATATAGAATTATGTTTGAATCTTTCTATTGCTGTTAGTACCTGATGATGAGTGGTTGTCTGAGCTTGGATCACTGGGATAAAACACCATGACCAAAAGCAACTTGGTGAAGAATGGGTTTATTTCAGCTTAAAACACTCAGATCACACTCCATCACCGAGGAAAGTCAGGCAGGAACTGAAACAGAGGTCATAGAGAAGTGCTGTTTACTGGTTTGCTCCTCATGGCTTGCTCAGCCTGCTTTCTTACAGAAACCAGGACCACTTGTCCAGAGGAGGCACCTCTCACAGTGGTCTGGACCCTCCCACATCAATCATCAATAAAGAAAACGCCCCCATAGCCTTGCCTACATGCCGGTCTGATAGAAGCGATTCCTCAGTGGAGGGTCCCTCTTCCCAGATGACCCTAGCCTGTGTCAGATTGTCCTGGACACCCAGATTGGGGTCAGATAGATATCAGTAAGTACCGCCTACAATATCAGCATCTAAAGAAATTCTACGAGAAGTAGCCTATCTATACAGTTAAAACTAAACCTTTCTCACTCAGTCAAAATGAACAGATTTTATTACAACACATGGGAATGGAGAGGGCACTTCTTATTTCTGAATGAGAAGTCCCTAAAAGACATTGCATGGAGGCAGCCATCGTCACCTTTCTTTGGGCCTCCCTGGGGGCTGCCAATCGCTGAAACATTCACACCCACGTGTAGTGGTTGAGCATGTATGCTCACTGGCATGAGGACAGCCATGGTGGTTGACGTACTGTCACAGGGAATCTCTCTGTTCTTATCTTCTTGAAGGAAAGAATTCAGTTGAAAATACAGTTTAGGCAGGGCTTGTTTAACAAAGCAGAGTAAAGCAAATACTCCAAAGAGAGCGGAGCGTCATGCCTCCAAGCAGACGGGCCACAATGCAGTCAGTGCTGCATTGTGAATTTAAAGAAATTGTTAGGACTGTTCATGAGATCCAAAGGTGTTCATGGGGTAAGGTAGCCCCTCTCAAACCATGGTGGACCAATGTCCCTTTTAGAGTATTTCTTCCCGTGATCCTGTAGACCAGTGATTCTCAGCCTTCCTAATGCTGCAACCCTTCAATACATTTCCTCATGCTGTGGTGACCCCCAACCATAAAACTATTTTCATTGCCACTTCATAGTTGCAATTTTGCTACTGTTATGAATTTTAATGTAAATATCTGTGTTTCCGGATGGTCTTAGGTGATCCCTGTGAAAGGGTCGTTCGACACCCGCCCCCAAGGGGTTGCGACCCACAGGTTGAGAATCGCTGCTTTAGACAAACCCATGGGGGTGGGAAGGGATGTCAGAACCCCAATGCAAATGATTATGCCACCTTCGAGGGCCAGCCAGGATGATCTAGGGTCTTTGCTGTGCATGTGTGCCAAGTGGGAAAGCTCCTCCGTGGCTGAGTTTTCAGTGTAGCAGGAACCTACCTGCAGCTCCAAGGATGTCTCACCACAGGGGGCATCTGAACTTTAGGATCAGAGCCACCAAGATGCAGGAGTTTCCTGGGTTACCTCATGTCTAACTTCTTGCCTCCCTAATATCATTGCTGTTTACTAGCCGCAGGGTCTCATGGGAGGGTCTTTACAGTTCTGGGCTTTGGTTTCCTCCATCTTTGCACCTTACACCCCTGGGCTGAGCTGAAATGAGAGTACATCTGGAGGAGGGGGGCACAGGAATTGGAAGCGGAGCTCAGCTGGAGATGTTTGCCCAAGGTTCCACACCAGCATGATAAACAAACATTACCCAAAAGGCAGTTGAATGGCACCTGGGAGGCTGCAGCCCTGCAGAGCCCACACCACACCCACACATTCTTCCTAGAGCTGGCAAGAGCTGAGCAGATTCATCTCTTTAGCTCTATTCCCTTTGAGATATGAAGCGCAACGCCTAAGATTTCTAAAGAGGACATTGATCACATTCTGGTGAGGGCTGCTGGTGAGGGCATTTCTGAAGATGCTTGGTTCCTTTAAAAAATGACCATGTCAATGCAGTTTAAAGAAGATTATTCAATTACGCTACACACTTTATCTTAATAACAGTCATAATTGGCTCTTCTGCTTTTCCCCCTATTCTAGAATCATGTCTACTTAAAATTGTCCTTCCACCAGTTGTGAAACTTAGCCAAAGGCAGGAGTCTACTAGTTCCCTGGGTTCCTGTGTGCATGCGTGCATCTGTGCATGTGTGTCTGTGTGTATGAACTTCTCTCTTCTGAGAACTGAGTCTAGTGAGCGGGGAGCCCTTTCTGGCCAGCAGCTCAGGCCCTGGAATGCAGGCATTCAGCATCTGCTGCTGTCCATGACAACTCTCTGTAGGCCTCCCAGCTCTCCCCAAACCATGCCTTCAGCTGGGCTGTCACACTCTTTAGCCTTTTTAAACTTCCCACAAGGAATTCTTCACATAACAAATTTCTCGGTCTTGTTCACTGTAGTCACAAACACATTCTCATGTGGTGGTCTCAGAGAAGCTGTTCGGGAGGACAGAGACCCAGGGAAACATCCCAATCAATGAACTGGACTGGACCAATCATCCACTCATGTTCTACTGTAATGGGGAAGTAGCTTCCCTACCAGCACTTATCCAGCTTGGAAGCACATTTTCGTCCCTTGTGGTGGTTGGAATGCTGTTTGTCATCCAAAGGATAAGGATAGGAGGATTTATTTCAAATGTGACACCAGTGACAGGTCACTGTGACTCTTTCAGACCTAAGGCCCACAGGGAGATGAGCAGGTCACTGAGCACTTCCCCTGGATGGACTTGATGGAGTTCTCCTTGGACCAGGTCAGTCCCCAAGAGTGGTTTGCTATAAAATCATAAGCCCAGTTGGGCATGGTGTCACACCTGTAAGCCCAGCCTATGAGAGGCTAAGACAGGAAGATCCCAAGTTTCAGGCCAGCTTGAGCTACATGGCAAGTTTAAGATCAACCTGGCTTACACAGGAGGGCCCTGTCTGAAAGGCTGATGGCCCCTCTACAGCCTCTAGAGTCTGGTCTTAGTACACGGCACTGATCTTTCACACAAGCCTCCTTCATGGAATGTCTCCTCCCTTGCGGTGATATTTCCAGAGGAATGTCACCAGTTGATAGTAGTGACTTGATTTTGAGCTTCAGAACTGTGAGCTAAATCAGCCTTTTCTTTTTATAAAGTACCTAACCATGAGTATTTTGCTACAGCAACACAAAATGGACTGAAACATTCATCTTTGATTACCTACCAGATTATGCTTTTCATGACAGACTCTCTAAAGACTAGATAGACACACCAGGCAAGCACTGAACCCCTTCTGCTGTTCTTCAGCACAGGAGATTATAGGAGCTCGTGATCAACTACAGAGCATTGCACGAGGCATAAACGATGCCTTTGTTCTCAATGGCTTGGTTATACAAGCTGCATTAATAAAGTGACAATAAAGGCTAGAGTATTGTGTCCAAGATAAGAGTGAGTCAGGTTCAGTGGTGCATGCCTATAATCCTGGCATTTGGGAGATGAAGGCAAGAAGATCAAGAGATCAAGACTATCGTTGGCTACATTACAAAATGAAGGCCTACTTGGATAATGCATCTCAGAAAGCAAGCACATGCTTTGATACACGTTGAGGTTTGTTCAGTTCTTATTGGATCAGCCATGTGAGCCTGTCAGTGTGTGTGCATGTGTGCATCTGAGACAGTGGTCATGATGCTGAACATCTTATGGAACAAAAATCAAGGGAAAATAAATAATGATCCATGACAAGTATGGTTCTCTGTTATTCAAGGACATCCTTCTCTCTCGGCATGTCACTTCCTTCTAAGGCCCAAGAACAAGCAATTGCTGAACTCAAAGATTTAAAAAACCTTAGCATAGTCATTCCACAGTTTCTCTAGCCTAGAATCCCCTAACCTCCCATGAAAATGTGTTATTGCCTGTAAATCCTAAAGATGGGTGAAGAAGATGGGGCCTATTCCATGTACCTCCACACCTCTCCATGCCCATAGGCATCTTTAGAAAGGTGCTCAAGGGCATTTGGCGCTTGGATTCCAATCAAATCCTTTTTTAAAAGAAAGTAAAATATCTGGGCATTAGGCCTCATACTTGTACTCCTATCATTTGGGAGGCTAATGCAAGAGGACTGATGTGTTCTGATCACAGCTTGGACTATATAGTAAGAGCCTATTTTAAACAAAAGAAAGAAAGAAAGAGAGGCAGGGAGGGAGGGAGAAGTGTTATGGGATAGTTGTACACTGTGTGAAGATATATTGCTCTGATTGGTGTAATAAAAGACTGAACTGCCAACAGCTAGGCAGGATTTCCTGGTAGAGAATGAGGAAATAAGAGATGAATTTAGGCTCATGAGAGACACCATGGGAAACAGAAGAAGCAAGATGGGCAGTACATGGCAGAACATAGATTAATGGAAATGGGCTAATTTAAGTGATAAGAGCTAGTGGGATAAAGCTAAGCTAAGGCCAAGCTTTCATAATTAATAAGTCTCCATGTCATTATTTGGGAGCTGGTGGGACAGAGAAAGACTTGTTTCAGAGAAGGGAGGAAGAGAGAGAAGGACAGGAAGGAATCAAGGAAGGAAGGAAGATAATTGAGTAAGTCCTCATTTGGATGAGCTGTCACAGTCTGCTTGGACTCTGGTTCACTTTCATTGGAGTTTGGTCTTCTGCCCTCCAATTCTTTGTCTTAGGATCTCTGGACTTACAGAGTACAGGAAGAATCCAGTGAACTTCTTCATTCTTTCCTCTAAAACTTTGGAGTTCCATTGTCAATGCAGGAAATGGAGGGAGGGGATCAGGGAAGCTACAATATGCCCCAACCCTAGTCAAAGTACTATAGGCAACCAAGAATGCTAAGAGTGGGAGAGATGGTCTGGATAAGCAATATCTAATGGTCAGCCCTGAAATCATATACATATAAGTAACATTTATACAAACTGAGCAGGTTGTATTTATATTTAGGAGAGAGAAAGAAAGAGAAGGACAACAGTTAAAGGGAAAAGAGGCCACATGAATTTGAGACAGAACAAATGGGGACACATGGGAAGGGTTGGAGGGAAGAAACAGGAGGGGGAAAGATGTAATTATATTTTAATTTCAAAAAATAAAATAGATCCAACCAAGCTTTCAAGCAGTCAGACAGTATAATCACATCTGAGCATTATCAAGAGTTTCCAGTGTTAACAAGTAGAAGATAGAAAATTGGGCTGAAGAGACAGCTTAGTGGGTAGAGTGTTTGCAAGCACTAGGACCTGAGTTCAGTCCCCAGAAGTCATGTAAAAGCCAGGTGTGACAGTGTGCAACTGTAGCCCCAGCAATGGGGAGGCAGAGGTGGATCATGGGAGCTTGCTGGATAGCCCGTCTAGCCAAAATGGTGAGTTTCCAGTCCATTGACAGGCCTTGTCTCAAAAAAAAAAAAAAAAAAAGTTGGAGAGAGAAAGAAGAGACTCAAAGTTGGCCTTTGACCTCCGTATGCTCATGCATATTCTAGTACACCCATGCACACACATATGTACACACTTGAAGTGGGAAGGGAAGGGAGAGGGAGGGAGAGCGAGAGAGTGAGAGCACAAAGTAAGACCTGGAAGGACCACATAACTTTATCATGGGAGCCTTGGTAAAGGCCTGAAGGAATGGAACAATGCTTTTGAGATTCTAAGGGACAACGTTTTCCATCTTAGAATCATACACCAAGCCCAACTGTAGATCAGCTGTGAGGACATAAGAAGGACTTTTCGAAACATGCACACCCTCAACACAATGGTCATTGTCCTTAAAACGTATCAAGTGACGCCCAGACATTAATTTCTGTCCCAAAGACTAAACCAGTAAAGGATCAAGGAGGGAGTCAAGAGGGGTTAGGATGTTGGCTGTGCACAGGTACAGAGCCCTGTACATCAGTGGGACCACAGACACTGCTCTAGAAAAGCAATGGATCAGAAGCCCAAGGAAAGACAAGACAGCCTGTGAAAAACTGGAGCTGAGTGTGGAAGCTCGTTCTCGGGTTCCTCGAGGCTTTACCCAGCAGGTCTGCATAGAGCATGATCAGGACCACGGGCCTGAGTGCAGGTGTCTGAGATGGTCTGCACTTGGCTGTGCTGGGGGAGGAGGTCTTTTGCTCCACCCCTTGGTGTCTCTATAAAAACCCTGGGGCAGAGACAGTCGGGGCCTATGTTCCAGGCCCTCTCGAGGCTGTCCTTTATTTTCTATCTGTTTATCTCCGCAAGATTCTCCACTATCTAATATTTCCTGCGGCTCGCACTCAAGAAAACTCTGGGGAACTGTGGGAGTGGTGGGTAAATGCTCCACAGAATGGTGCCATGAACAGGGACTAAAGAAAAAAGAAAAAAGGGACTAAAGGAAAAAAGGGGGGGACAAAAAAGGGGAGACTAAAGAAAAATGAACAGGGACTAAAGATAAAGGAAAATAATAGTTTTATTACAGAGTTTTTGGTGAAAGTGGTGAGTCAGCCCTGCCAGTGGAAAGGCATGCCGGTGTTATGGAAAATATATATTTTATATATATTATTGAGAGGCAGGGGTTTTATCCTCAAGAGAAAAGGAAAGCGGACTGGAAGGATGTCCGATGCTGCAGCGAAATTCTCTTCTGTCAAAATTTTCTATCTTCTATCCCTTTCTCAATTTCTATCTGTGAAAAATAAATATAAGGTATAGGGTAGTAATATAGTTTAGGAAAAACTTAGAAGTGTAAGATTGTGTAGAAAAAAATAAGTAAGACAACTAGACAGAAAAACTCTTCAATTTTCTCACTTTGGGAGCTATAAACGCAAACTGGGGGAAAAAATCTTTCTTTGGGCTTTCCGGGTAGTAAAAAAGCTCTGAGCTTATGGAGAAGAGAAAGTTTCCTATGGAAGCTTTTGACCTGGGGACAGCTGAAATGCTAAGTTCAAGCGGCAGGAGAAAGTGTTTTCTCCCTAAGGCAAAAATGGGGTTGTAAAAAGCCAAAAAGTTTAAAGTTCAGAAGTTTTGGGAAAAGTTGGTCTCTCTCTTGGAGGGGGGGGATCTTTCTCTTAAACTATAAAGCTTTTCTTGGAAAATTTGGGGAGAAAATCTCTCTAAAAGAGCTATGGAAACTGACTGGCTAAAACAAATACAAGCCCGGAGGAAAGTTGCTATCAGAAATGTCAGCCTCAATTCGCGCTAACGAGGCAGGTGCAGTTCTGATCCGGGGCCAGTGTCAAATGAAGGAGGGACACCTGTTGAAGCCAGCTGAGGAGAGACCAGAAACCTCCCAATGTCCCATAGCTGAAAATGTAAAGTGCTTGTTCAAATCTCCCGTTGCAAAGGCAAGAAACTTTGTTCAAACCTCCCAGGCAAGTCTGGTAAAAGAGCACCAGTTGACTCTCAGACCTGAAAAGAAATATGGGAAATGATATAAGGGACTGATATTATTATGGACTGATATAAGGGAAATGCATTCTGGGAAACATAGTTTTTCTGCTAAAGATGGCGACATTGTCCTGAAACACTTTTGTCAGCTCTAAAATTAAAATACAGCTTTTAAAAGAACAAGGAGGAAAATTGTCTAAGAGTTTAAGTGTCAGTTCCATTGGAAAAATTGAAAGGATATGGAACTAGGTGTTCACGGTTTGGGGCTCCATTGGTAAAATGCCTTATTTACCCTAATAGCTGTGCAAAGTTTTTACGGTAGTTGGAAGACAAAAAGCTACCTATAAGAGCAAACAAATCACTTTAAAATCCTTAAAATATCACCTAATAGCTGTGCAGTATTTGGCGAAGAGCTTTACAGCAGCTAAATACAGTAATTTCACCCTCAGCGTGAAGTGAAGTTTTTTGGTAGAACAAACCAAAAATACTGTTGTTATAGAAACGTTTGTCTGAATTGAAGCACTTAGGGGAGCTACTATGAATTTGGGTGAAGGGACAGCCTCTAGTTAAAGACTGTCTACTGCTGACAATGCATCTCTGCCGGTCCGAAAGGCTGAGAGAACTTTGGGATGTGGCTTCGTCCAGAGAATGTTACAATCCCCTAGCAACAAGTATCACAACTCTATAATGACAACACTCACTAAATCCCAGTGCTTTATAACAAAGCTAACTATGAACTCTAAACTCTAGAAATGATATACGTACTTCCTGTCTAGTTAAGAGAATCTTTCTAATAGAGATGGTGACAATAATTAAGAGTAAGAGGTAGAAAAAGATGAAAATAAGATATGTAAGTTTGTAAAAATACTGTCTTGTTAGATCTGTGTTAAGAAATCTTTAGGTGTTTGCTAAGTTAAATATATGCTAATGGTAGCTCTATATAAGTTTGTAAAATAGATCTATAGAGTTCCTTTAAAAATATAAGCTAGCAAGAAGTATCTAAGGTAGTCTTAAGACATGTAGTAATAAGCTTGTAAGATGCTAGTTGTAAATGTAAGTTTAAATAAGAATAAGATGGAATGAATAATAAGAAATATATTTGCGCCGGGCGGTGGTGGCGCACGCCTTTAATCCCAGCACTCGGGAGGCAGAGCCAGGCGGATCTCTGTGAGTTCGAGGCCAGCCTGGGCTACCAAGTGAGTTCCAGGAAAAGGCGCAAAGCTACACAGAGAAACCCTGTCTCGAAAAAAAAAAAAAAAAAAGAAATATATTTGCTAAAGTAGTTCTATAGTTTAAGGAGTATAAATAAGTAGATGTTAATACATTATATGTGAGTTTGTAAAAATGTGTAAATGTTGAATGTGAGTCTAAATGCTTTGCAAGGCAAAATATGTTATATGTGAGTTTGTGAAAAATTGTGAACGTTAAGTGTGAGTCTATTAATGTATATGGTGAAAGAACCTGAGACACAGAAGGCAGTGTCCTAGTAGACTGCAAAGTAGGCAGTCTGAATGGTTTCAAAAGCTCCAGAAGCCGCTAAGAAGCTAAGAATGGTGGATGCCAGAACTAGCGCAAGGCATCCGCAGCTGAGATCCATGGAAAATTGACGCAACATAGAAAAACCTGAGCTAACATCAAAAACAGTGCGGGTTAAAATACTACTGTACCTAAAAAGGTCACTGGCTTGAGAATAAAAGTTCAGAGATGCTTGTTTGAACAAAAATTATTAACTGCAAAAAGTTTTGGTTAAAAAACGTCTCTTCATATTTGGAGGTGAAAGCCTGATACCAGAATTTATTTCTTGTTTGAACTTTTTGAACTTAAAATGAGATAAAATTACAAAAGGATTTTGGTTATGGATTTCTTCATATTTGGAAGGCTAGTACCAAAATTTATCATTTGAATTTTGGTACTTAAATGAAATGAACAATAGAGATTTCATTGCAATGGGACAATTTTGAGTAATGACCTAGGAACAGTTTTCTGGAATTGGGTTAAATGAAGAAATTTATTTCTACCTAGAATCAAGATGCAGTTTTGTGTATGCATATATGCTTTATTAACTTGTGATTCATGAATTGTTTTGTGGAACTGTTTATGTAAAAATGGAATTACTTAAGGAACTGGTTTTGTGTTACAAATGGAACTGTTTAAATGGAAAAGTTTGGGTTTTCTAACTAGGCTTGAGACTTTGCTTAAAAAGTTACAAAGAGGTGGCGGTACGTGGGGACACGGCACGGTGGCTGCGGGACTGGCTAGAAACTACTAAAGTTCCTGTGGGATCAAGTAGAATTTTATAAAAACATAATGGATGGAGAGGAGAAATCCTATGGTGACTGTGAAGGCCCTGATGCCATGTATGTCAAATTAATATCTTCTGATGGGCATGAATTTATTGTAAAAAGAGAACATGCGTTAACATCAGGAACAATAAAGGCCATGTTGAGTGGACCAGGGCAGTTTGCTGAGAATGAAACCAATGAGGTCAATTTCAGAGAGATCCCTTTGCACGTGCTATCGAAAGTATGCATGTATTTTACCTACAAGGTCCGCTGCACTAACAGCTCCACCGAAATTCCTGAATTCCCGATTGCACCTGAAATTGCACTGGAGCTGCTGATGGCTGCGAACTTCCTAGATTGTTAAATAGAATAAATTATAATAAACTGTTCATTTTTTCAGTATTCAATACCTGTAGTTCAGTTAGTCGTTTTTCCACATATAGCATGTTGCCTGTATGAACTTGAACTCTAAAGTTAATTGCTGAGCAGATTCCTTCTGTCATTTGCATAGCAGAGTTGAAATTCGTTTGCTACATCAACAAATTGAGGACATTCACAAGCCAAGAAATAAACAAATGATGCCAGTTTGAAAAAAAAAAAAGTTACAAAGAAAAGGGAGAGTCTATGTAATTTAAAAAACATTTTCTTATTTGAGTGGATTAATGTTTTGTTAGTAAGAAATGCAAATGGGTATACTAAAATTTAAAGTGTAAAGAGTTTTATAAAACTCTTTTGGATGTTTTGCTAAAAGTTTTCAAAGTGATAATGGTTAGATTGAAAATATTGCTTTTCAATTATGGGTTTGTAGGAATTGTATAAGTTTGGGTTCCTCTAACTAGGTTTGAGTTTTTGTTTAAAAAAATTATGAAGAAAAGGAAGAGTTATGAGATTGAATTATGTTCACAGAAACCTATTGATATTAATGCACCCTGGTTTTGTGGAGTTAAGGAAATGTTTAAGCTTGATGTGAATACATCGAAGTTTTTCCTATGTTCTGTTAACAAGACAATTCAAATGATTGAGTTAAAGTTGTAAGACGGAGAAAATTGTTGACTATATATAGCACCATATATGCTAATTCAAATGATACTGTTAAGTTTGCTTTGAGTTGTAAGATTGAGAGAATTGTGACTATGTATAGCAATATTTATGTTAACCTGTTAGTGGTAATGATGAAGCTAAGGGATTCTTTAAGTTTGTAGTCGCCTTAAGAGTTTTTGGTTTAGAAAGGGCTTGAGGCAGCTAAGACTGCTGTAGTCACCTTGGACCTAATTCAAAAGAGAAATGCCATCTTTATCATCCTCTACTTCCATATTGGGAGGTGTAACAGTTATGGAGATTGCTATAAGCCATTAATAGTTATTTTTTTTATATATTAAGAAGGGGGGACCTCTGGGAGCCCGTTCTCAGGTTCCTCGTGGCTTTACCCAGCAGGTCCGCATAGAGGATGATCAGGACCACGGGCCTGAGTGCAGGTGTCTGAGATGGTCTGCACTTGGCTGTGCTGGGGGAGGAGGTCTTTTGCTCCACCCCTTGGTGTCTCTATAAAAACCCTGGGGCAGAGACAGTCGGGGCCGTTGAAATAGGTTCCAGGCCCTCTTGAGGCTGTCCTTTATTTTCTATCTGTTTATCTCCGCAAGATTCTCCACTATAAATCTTTCTATCTAATATTTCCTGCTGCTTGCACTCAAGAAAACTCTGGGGAACTGTGGGGGTGGTGGGTAAACGCTCCACAGCTGAGTTAATGTGGGAGCCCACAAGATTCCGGCTTTATGCCTTGATTCCCTCTTGACTCAAGGTCAGAGAGTTCAAGCATGTCTTTACTCTTTAAGGCTGGATAACAGGCTGTTTGGCCAAAGGCATGGCTATTAGATGTCTAACTTATCAAGATTGGGTAACAGGATGTTTGGCTAAAGTCATGGTTATCAGGTGTCTTGAAAATTAAGGAGGTCTTTACACTTATTTGTACCTTGAACCATAGTGTCCTTGAGAGGGGGAGGTCTTTTGCCCCCCTTGCTTTGGATATAAAAGGGCCCTGAGAAATAAACTTGGGGCTGCTGTGGTATTGACTCAGATCCCTCCCAAAGCTATCCTGTGTCTCTGTCTTTTTCTTTTATGTCTATGTCTCTGTGTTTCCTATCTATTATTTCTCAGTCCTCACTCCCCTATTCAGGGCTGATCAACAGGTTGGGCGAGACCTGGCAAGTTAACATGATGACAAAAACCAAGGAAAAACAGAAGTTGGTACAGAAATGAAACAGTAATCTAAATTTACTGCAAGGCCCAGAAAAGAATAGCATGCATGTAGTTGTGAGGATCTGAGTGTTGAACTAGTTATCTTGTAGCGTATTTCAGGAGATAAAAGAACTGGAAGAGCCTGCGTGCGTGTGCAGATGGGAAAAGGAAGCAGGAGAATAATCAGCGTTGCTAAGGGAAGGTAGCCAGCCACGGGGAAAAAGAGCCGTTGGCAGGGCATTTGGAGAAATAGTGTCTAAGACCAAACAGCTCAGGCACACACAGATGGCTCGCTGGTGAAACTAAGAGTGTCTGTAGATCCGACAAAAACTCTAGCGAGGACAAACATAGGAAAAAAGAAAAAGCCAACAGTGCATTTGTGCCTACACCTTAAAACCGGGGAAATCTGGATTTAATCTTTACACTGGTAAAATTATTCTCCAAACTGTATGCAAAAAAAAAATTAGACATATACACTTAAAAATCATTGGAATGAGAAGTTATTAGAATTTTCTAGAATTCCAAACTTTTGGAACTTGTGGAGATTATGAAACGTATTAGAAGAGGAAATAAGAGCTCCCGTTATGAAACAGAGCGGACTAAAGACTCACATGGTTTTCATGAAAATACAAATCGTGAGTTCAGGTTGGACGATGCTTCAGTGTTTCCGGTGGGGTGTCCCCACAGAAAGCAATCCAGGCTGCAGGCTGTTTCTGTCCGTACCACAGCATAGTCTCACGTCCGCATAACAAGGGGTAATGTGGGGACTTGGGCCACATCGGCTGCTTCTCCAATTCCTCGATCACTGGTGTGTTATTACTATTGCGTGTCTCTGCGGGTAAGGCTGTGTGCCACAGCACGTGTGCGGAAGTCAGGAGACAACCCTGGGAAGTGGGTTCTCTCATTCCACCGTGGGGTCCTGGGATCAAACTCAGGTTGGCAGGCTTGGAAGTGCCTCTACCTATGCAGCCAATTGGCAGCCCACTTTTTCAGTTTCTCGTTCATGATTGGCTATCATCTCAACGTCAGGGGTACACAGACGCTCCTGCCTCAGTTTTCCAGAAAGCTCAGGGAAGGAACGGTCGTGAGGGACTCACTATGGCAGAGGCTGCTCAGGAGGGGGAAAATGCAGGAACACAGGCGCTTGGGTGGCTGGGGAGAAATGGAGCCGACTAAGCAGCAGCGAGGATCCCAAGTGAAAGATGAGTCATTCGGGACCCAGCTTAAAATGTGGAAGCAAGCAAAGAGCCAAAGGGAACTCAGGCTCCATGACTGACAGCGCATCCTGTCCCCATCTGTTTGGGTTTACTGCTTTGCACTGTGCCAGCAAAGTTGGAAAATGCATAAAACAACCCCGTCCCATCTCTGGCAAGGAGGCTAATCAGAAGGAGAATATAATGAAGCCGGTCATGGAAATGGCGGGGGCGTATCCTGTGGAAATCAAAGCCAGCAGGCATGAGCCAGGACTGCTTCTTTACAAAATACTCCTGCGATTCTCAGCGCAGCATCCTGAAAAGGCCCTGGGAAGAGAATTCTGGACCACTTCCTAATCCTGAAAACTCGGTGGCAGATTCTCCTAGAGAGACTGTCGTTAGAAGTACCCGGCTGGGATCTTGGTTGATTTCATTGGGAGTCAGACAGGCATCAACCGGAAGTGGGAAATTAGACAATGAATGCAAACCTTTGGACACTGGAGAAATCAGTCTCCAACACACCGTCCCTTCATCTTTTGGGTTTCCTAACTCTTGGACTCCTAACTAGCACTGTGTGTTTCCACAAGGAAAGCAGGGAGAGGAAGCCAAGCCTGGTCCCTTGCCAACAAGTCTCAAAGGACACAAAATGTCACTTTAAAGGATCCACTTTACTAGAGTGTTTTCAGGGACTACACACAGTTGAGGGTCATACTGGACTTGGATAATACCAAAGGTGCTGAGCCATACAGAGATGGAAAAGATCTGATAGCCACTGTGGCCTCTAATCTTGATGGAGCAAGGAGAAGAAAACGTGACCAGAATACAGTAGCTACAACTTAGAAGTTACTGCCTGAACTGCGTGTGTGTGTGTGTGTGTGTGTGTGTGTGTGTGTGTGTGTGTGTGTGTGTATGTATGTGTGTGTTGGGGGTGGTGTTGGGGATGGGAGGTATATCTCAACTTCTCGCTGCACTTGCACTTTCTTGCCCAGACTTGGCAATCTACTGAGAAGCAGAAACCGAAACGTGGAGGGTCAGTTTCCCCAGTTCCAGACAGAAAAGTAAAGACTGGACCTGTGAGGATGAGCAGAAGAAAACGAGAAATAACTCGTGTACCTTGTGTTTAGACCAAAGCTGTTGATTTAGGCTGCATCTGAAATGAAATGGAAAGGTCCATAGGTGCATGTATATGTGCATGTGTATATGTAAGAAAGAGATGTTGGATGGTGGTGGCGCACGCCTTTAATCTCAGCGCTTGGAAGCAGAGGCAGGCAGATCTGTGAGTTTGAGGCCAGCCTGGTCTACAGAGTGAGTTCCAAGACAGCATGGACAACAGAGAAACTCTGCCTCAAAAAAAACCCTCAAAATAATAATAATAATAATAATAATAATAATAATAACAATAACAATAACAATAATAATAGATGTCATTGGGCACACACCAAAACAAAACAAAACACTAAAAACATTTGTGTAATTAAGCATCTCAGCTTGCACATAGTCAAAACACAAACCATTTTAGGCTACAAAACTATGGGGAGTTCATAGCATACTGGGCCCCCCACACCCTTCAAGATTCCTATACCAGTACAGATTGAGGTGTCTATGTTAGTTCCCTCCAAATGAAAATAAAAAGCCTGTCATGTTGAGGCCAGCTTCGTCTACACAGAGAGTTCCAGGCCAACCAGATCTGTGTATGTGTGGTTAATATTGTATTGAGGGTCTTATGTACGGGCAATTTACATCATTTTGAAACTCTAAACACTGCAAAGGCAGTGAGCACCTGCCAAGAAGTACTAAAAGAGCAACTCTCACCAGCAGAGTAAAACCCACGTAGTGAGAGAAGCCAGCACTCTGTAGAAATAACTGCTTCTAGGGCTGGAGCAGGGAACACACTTCTGGAGCATCATCCTGTAGTCTTAGAACAACTTTGAATCACAATGACTCAGAGGCTAGCCTGGGCTACCTAGAGGAAGCCTGTCTGAAAACAACAATCATAAGACACAACAAAAAGTTGGAAGCCTTTACCAGTGATCAGGCAGGCTCCTTACTGGTACACTTACATGATCTTACATGGCTGGGAAGTTTCTGTTCTCGGCTGGTGGACTAGCCATAAGAGCTGAAAAGAGCAAGTGAAATAAATGTACATTTGAGCATAATCTTTACCAATGAGACCAATCCCTGCTTTCACTAAGTTGCTTGAAGATTGTAGGAAAAATTATACTGCTTTGAGTTTGGAAGAAAGTTGTCTTACATTTAAACAATTACAGACGGCTGCCTCATTTCTTCTTAATAACATTATTAAGACCACAGTGATAGCATCAATGTACCACGTGCTGCCATGATTCCTAAAACTTTTTTTTGTCTTTTAAATTATAATCGTGAAAAATCAAATGTTTCTGAGCAATCCCTGGATTCTGATATCACAGGCTGCAAAACACCAACCAGGGCCTTTGTCATGGAATACTGTAGCAAATAGGTCAGAGCTGAGCTGGAGGCAAACATCTCAGGCAGCTGTGAATGTCATCGCAGGCTTGCAGAATGGCATCAGGTGCCAGGTGTGCTCCCACAGACAGGACTCCTCCAGGTGTCCTCCCCCAGGGCAAGCTGCACACCCCCAGGGGCCGCTTCCTGGGAAAGGCCGCATGATGTTGTGGCAGATGCCTAAAGCCTCTGACCCCATTGGTAGAATGAAGCAAATGCTGACTTTCCCTGTTCCCAGCTTTGCAGTTGGCAGTAGGAAGGAGCAAGAATGCATTTCTGGAAGCCAACCAGACCCAAACCCAGAGAAGGAAGGAATGTCATTTTTTTAAATGTCAAAAGTAAAAAGAGAAGCCAAGTATTCATTAGATAAGAAATACATTTCAGAGGAAAAAACATGCCAGGTGAAACCATAATCTACGTAAACCTGACTAAATAAATGGCCAGCTGTAGCCCTGGGACAAAGAGTACTAACAGATCATCCAAATTCTCCATCTCATTTCTTCTGTGAATATTATGTCACTCAGCTGGCTGTATACTTACTTTTTCTTGATCATAACTATTCAGAATATACATATTTTGAAAAACATAGGATTATTTTAATATGACTTTCCTCAAATTTTTATTTACTTAAAAAGCATTTAAGATTTTACCTGATTACAAAGTTTCCAATTGGCCAGAAACATAAAATCTTAATTTTCAGAGAAAATAGATTCCATGCATTTCCTCACCTTGTATGTCAGAAAACAATCGAGATTTTCAGCCATCTTGCACCTTTCAGGTTTGTTAAGGGATTTCAAATACTGTCAACTTTCATATCAGGATCTTTGTTTTCAAAGGTGCTAAGTGTGCATGACTTCCCTCAAGGCAGAATCGCCATGGACCCAAAGCCACATTCCTGAAGGAAGCTCTATCTACCGTGGCTAACTCACATCACCTTAGCTGCCCCCAGAATCCATTGGTACATCCATCTCACGGGCAGATCTAAAAGACGAAAAGGTAAAAAGAGCCTGCTTGACATGGATTTGGTACCACCGAGCACAGAACGTGTCGCTTGTTCTCTGAGGAGCTTCCAGGACACAGCCTGACAGTGGCTCCCCCGGAGCTATTTAATGCAACTCAAGAGCGATGCCAGCCTCCCAGGTGCCACTTTAAAATGACAAGCAGAGGCTTGTTGTTCTCCCCAAATGGAGGCAACTTCCACATTCAAAGTCCATGCAGAGCAGTGCCTACCAGTCACAGCTCCTGCTGGAAGAACAGTTGAGCTGATCCTGACAAAGGACAAGACCTTGCTTTTTCTCCCTGGTCCTCTTGTTAGGGCACCCTGACTGGATTCAGGAAAACGAGAATGACATAAACAGAGGAATTGGAGGCGGAGGAGGAAGAGGAGGAGGAGGAGAGGAGGAGAAGACAGGAATTTGGTTTGAAAGAATGAGGGTTCAAGGTACAAGTCTCCTCTTGAGCGGTTCTATTCCTTCTCTGCCTCAGCTCTTCTCTCACTTGCTGAGCGGCAGGAGTCCTTTCCATGGTTTCTGATGGAAGTGCTCCTCTAAGCAGGATGCCTTGTGCCAAGAAGACCAGGATGCATGTCTCCTCGACCACATAAGGACAAGGGGCTTGAGAGCAGAACCTACCCCTTCATGTGTGTATCTCAAGTGTCTTCCCAGGACGGGTCCTTTTTACAGAGACTCTTCAGTAAGTGTTGAGTTTAATTTGAGTGAAGGGCAGTGGAGTAGAAGTAGCTCTTACAGTCTTTCCAACCCTTCTCCCATGATGTTTGCTGAACTTTATGTGGGTTGTTATGTTGCAGATGTATCAACTGGGGCTGAGAATCCCATGACCAGTTGTTCTTCTTGTCTTGATCAATATGGTTTCTGTAATTGTCTTCGTCTGCTCCAAAGACAGGCTTCTTTGGTGAGGTGTGAGAGCTACACCTACCTGTGGGTATGAAGAATAAGTGTTTAGAATGTAGTTCACAATTATGCTGCTTTAGGGAAGTGGCCATAGTAGGTTCTCACTATGACCTCACATTGAGCTCACCAGTTATGGCTAGTTGGCTAGGTTTCCAGTACCAGCCATGATCTCCCTGTTAAATGAGCCTTAAGTCCAATTAGACATCCATTGGTTACCACCAAGATATGAGTACCACTATTACACCTTTATAGATATCTTGCCCTGCTGGTGTCACTCCTGGATAGGACTGTTGATTGCTGTCCTCCCTTGGGAGCTTGGGTAGCATCTTCTTAGACTATAGGTGCAAGTCCTCATGGAGGGGGCTCTCAGGTCAGATCCAGCGTGGATCCTCTGAATTCCGTGTCTCAAGTGCATGATACTTTCAGCAATAGAGACTTGTCTTCAACCTCTAGTAGGTAACCAGGGGCAACAGCAATGGCCTATATTGATTTTGAAGTCTCTTGAATTTCTATGAAAGGTTTTTCAGGCCTATCACTGGGATTTCTGGTACACAGTCTAGAGTTCGTGGGGGAACATTATCATCGCAAGTGGTATAACTTTATCTAATCTGTATACATATACACTTATATTATTATATGTCATTTAAGGGAAACATAAAATACTGAGTCCTTTGGGCTTTTCACACATCTTTGGTATTATTTATCCCCCTTCCCTCCCTATCCTTCTGTATTGAACTCTCCCTCTCCTAGAGCCACTGTTTTTCATTTTCCCCTTCATGGTATGTCAATTTTTAAAAGGTACTTGGGTTCCATCATATTTACTCACAAGTCATTTCTTCATATAAAATGAAAAGTGTACAAGAAGAAAGGGACACAGGATATAGCTCGGTTGGTAGAGTGACTGCCTAGCATGCACAGAGCCTTGTATTCGGTTCTCAGCCCCCTATACCAGGAAAGCATGAGGACACATGCTTATAACCCTAGCACTTGAGATGTGGAAGCAGGAAGATCATAAGTTCAAAGTCATGCTCAACTACATAGTGAATTCAAGTCCATTGTGGGATACATGAGACTTTCACAAATAAACAAACAGGAAAGGGAGAAAGGACTGTGTTCTGTTGACATGTGTAGTCCCCAGCCTGAGTCTCTAGCGGTAGAACATCCAAGGGTAGAGATTGGTTACATCTATGTGAATTGTATTTTGTGATTATTGTCACCATTGTTATTTATGTCCATGTGGTGCTATGGATAGAACAGAACCCAGAGCCTAGTGCAGACCAGGCAGTGGTGCTCTACCACTGAGCTATGTTCCTATCCCAGACCTCAGGAATTTAACTCAGACTTTCCATACTTTTAGGAAAAACAAGGGTATCAGTAGGCACTCTGAAACTTCACCTAGAAAAGCCATTTCAAAGACACAGGATTGAGCAAAAATATTCTTTGATTGTCCCAAAACTGTTACTATGTCAAGAGAAATCTAGAACAGTCAGTCCTCTGCAAATGCATGAATAGTGTAACCACTTAACAAAAAGCATCATGTTTTGTGGATTCTCTGTAGATGTTCTCCAAGCCACTGAAAACCAAGTCCCCTCTCCTATCGAGTTACACCAGAATGCTCTCCTCACACTGCTGTGACAGTGTCCAGGTCACCAGGCACTATAGAAAACACATTAGCAAGGGGTAACAAAGAGCCAGGCATTGCTGAGCAGCCATTGTTCCACGTTCTCCATTAGCAGGGATTCCCATCTCCCTAGATATGGCTTGCCAACGTCCTGCCTTCTGTGCGAGCTAGGATCACAATTCTTTGCCAGCAGGTGGTGCAAAAAGCATATCACAGAAATATCACTCATAGAAGCAGTACCAGGACTTCTGGTGTGGGTGTCCTTGGTGCCTGAGGTCAGTGCTCCGGAAAGAGACGATGACCTTGGCATTCAATGCCAATCCGTGCCACTTCCAGCGTGAGTCGCCTTTTCTCTACGCTTTCTCCTTTGCCAGTTGAATGGATTTGGTTAACAGATAATCCATTTTGAAGGCCTCAGACTTGCTATTTGCTAGCCCTTTCTCATCCTCTCTGTTCTTAAAGTTCACTCCACGCCTGCGCTATATCCTTAGACATTCCCCAATGGAGAAGAGGGGTGTGACGCTCAGTGACTTCTCCATTTGGTAGGTTCGGGATTCAATCAGGGCTTCCCAATTTACTGGATCTGTGTACCAGTCTTCTTTATCTACCCTACCTCTGCCCCTGTTTCCCAGAGATGAATTCCAGCACATCACAATAATTCAGATACAAATTACTACTGTTGCTATTGCTTAGAAGTTTTAGACTGTGGGATGCATCCTGGGTGAGGGTTCAGAGTGCGCACCAAGACGCTCTTATTTTTTTCTGAAGGTATAAAAGTCTGAGCTATATTCACAGGGGAAGGGGAGGGGGAGCGAGAAGGGGAGGGGGCGCTGGGATGGGAATACAGCTCATCAACAGAGCTGCAAAGCTTCTTGTTAATGAAATGGTCCTAGGATTTTGAACAGCTTAAGAAGTGCATGTTTTGTCCTGTGTGACCTCAGACAAATTTCCCAGCATTTGTATGCCATGGTGTATTTCCTTGTTTACTGGGCACCCACTGTTTTTAACACCTGATGAGAAAGGGTATGGAGAAGCTGAATGAGTTATAACCTCCAGAGAAAATGGGGTACCTTAGACACAGACTTCATTTTCTTTGCTATAACAGGCTCTAAGGATGTCTACAAAGTTGACTAACAGAGCTGCTAAGCGGTAGAGCCAGGATTTTAGTGCGAATTTTCTGTCCCTCGATGCCTTGATTCCTATATGTTGATTCATAAGAGAGAATTCAGTTCTAGGCTACAGACTCTAGGGTTCAGAACCCAGAGAATCCTGAGGCTGAAGGCTGTGGGCCTCCTTAGCTGCTTAGAATGCCACTGTGGCAAAGGAAAGGCTGGGGGAAAATCCTCCAACACACGTGTATGCATGCCTACCCCACATATACATGTGCATGCATTATTTCATGATGCATGACTATCTTAGAAATCAAAGATCCAGGCCTAAAGGACATGAAGTTCTGGTCCACATCAGAGGGACACCTGGATTATGGGGAACCTCTCTCTCTCTCTCTCTCTCTCTCTCTCTCTCTCTCTCTCTCTCTCTCTCTCTCTCTCTCTCTGTGTGTGTGTGTGCATACTGGTTCTCTTCTACCCCTGTGTGCTGTATAGCCTTATGTCCACTTGACACAAGCTAGAGTCATCAGAGAGAAGGGCCCCTCCACCGAGAAAATGCCTCCATAAGAGTTGGCAGTAAGGCCGGGCAGTGGTGGCACACGCCTTTAATCCCAGCACTCCGGAGGCAGAGGCAGGCGGATCTCTATGAGTTCGAGGCCAGCCTGGTCTCCAAAGCGAGTTCCAGGAAAGGCGCAAAGCTACACAGAGAAACCCTGTCTCAAAAAAACAAACAACAATAATAATAATAATAAGAGTTGGCATAAACAAGCCTGTACAGAATTTTCTTAATCAGTGATTGATGGGGAGGGCCCAGCTTTTTCTTTTGGGCCACCAACCAGCTCCCAAATCATGACGTGGAGACTTACTAGTTTTGAATGCTCGGCTTGGCTTAAGCTTGTTTCCGGCTAGCTCTTTTAACTTAAATTAACCTGTTTCTCTTTATCTACCTTTTGCCTCGGGACTTTTTCCCTTTCTTTCCTTCTGCATATCTTACTTCCACTGCTTCTTGTGTCTGCCGGCTGGTGGTTGCCGGGCTGGCCCTGGACATCTCCCTCGTACTCTCCTCTCTTCTCCTTCTCATTCTTCCTGAGCCTAGATTTCTCCTCCTACTCATTCTCTCTGCCCACCAGCCCTGCCTATCCTTTCTCTGCCTAGCTATTGGCCATTCAGGTGCTTTAGGCAGGCAAGATGAAACAAATACAACACATCTCTATATAATTAAACAAATGCAGCATAAACAAATGTACCACACCTTTACACAGTTAAAGTAATATTCCGCAGCATAAACAAATGTAATACACCCTTACCTAGTTCAAATAATATTCCACAACAGCCCATTGTGGGTGGTGCTATCCCTGGGCTGGTGGTCCTGGTTTCTACAAGAAAGCAGACTGAGCAAGTCATAAGGAGCAAGTCAGTAAGCAGCACCCCTCCATGGCCTCTGCATCAGCTCCTGCCTCCAGGTTTGAGTTCCTGTCCTGACTTCCTTTGATAATGAGCAGAGCTGTGGATGTGTAAGTCAAATAAACCGTTTTCTCCCCAAGTTGCTTTAGTCATGGTGTTTCATCATAGCAATGATAACCTTAACTAGGGCACCCTGATTTCCAGCACCCTACTGGCAAACTGGTCAGTTTATCCCCTTTGCTTTCCTCTGCTCCCACCACCCAACCAGTCACTTCAGGAGCCATTCTGAGGATCCAAGTTCTCCTTGACCCCAATCTCTTGGATTACTTGGTTCTCAAATCAAGGTCTGCTCTCCTCAGCTGTAGTCCCGGCTCCTTCCTGTTCTCACTCACCTATCCAAAGGCGGCTGGTTTGTCCTCCAATGTTACTTCCTTCAACCCAGCTGTGACCAAATACACGATTTATTGTAGACTGAATGGGATTGGCTTCAGGGCCTCTGGGTAGAAACCAAAAAGGCTTTGGAGGTTTGGATCCCTATATAAAATGATGTGGTGTTTGCTTAGAAGCCACACATCCCTAGATGAGGCTGAACACCTGACAAATTGTACGTGCTAGGGAAATAATTGTTATGCTCTGTTTAGGAACTAATCATTAAAAAAAATCTACACATATTTTGTACAAATGTCATTAAAAGCAAACAAACAAACAAACAGTTTCCATTGCAATTGGTTGAATCCAAGGCTGCAGAGGGCCATGCAGGATGTGTTTGGATTTTAAACCTATGGTAGAATGAATAAAGAGCTTATATAGAATGCTACAAGTTTGCTTTAGAAATCCTCTGGGGTTCTTGCTGGCTTTGTTTATTTTGTTTTTAGAAAGACACTAGTTGTTTTCGGACTGGCCTCAAACTTGTGACCTTCCCGACTCAGTCCTCCGAGTGCCAGGGTTGCAGTCACATGTCACCACCCTCAGCTTGAAGAGCTTGTTGTACATCAACACAATATCCCATCAACCAGCATTCATTCTCATGATGCTTTACCTCAGCAAACATTTTGATTTTGTTGTTGTTGTTGTTTTATTTTTATTTTTTATTTTTGAGACAGGCTTTCACTGTGTAACAGTCCTGGCTGTCCTGGAACTCGCTTTGCAGACCAGGCTAGTCTCAAACTCACTGAGATCCACCTGCCTCTGCCTCCCAAGTGCTGGGATTAAAGGTGTGTACCACCACTGCTCGGCTATTCTGATTTTTTTTATATGTTCTAATATCACATTTAAGACTATTAATGCTTAACCTGGACCTGGTGTTACAAGAACATCCCAGATACTGCAGATGCTGAGGCAGGAGGATTATGCATTCAAGGCCAGTCCAGGCAACTTAGCATGACCCTGTCAAAAAAAAAAAAAAAAAAAAAAAAGGCAAAATTTAAAAGTATGGAAAAGGAGGCAGAAGATGCAGCTTTGTAGGAGAGCATTGCCTGGCTTGCCTAGCATGGATATGAGGCCCTGGGTTCAATCCCCAGCATGAAGACAGGCAAGCACAGCAGCTAGGTTAGTGTCTGGGACCACATCCTCTTGTGATAATGTATTTGCCAGCTCAGTATCTTCACCTGCAAGGATTGTGCACACACATCCCTCTCCAAACAATTCACCTAGCAACCTCAAAAACCCTCACCCTCCCTATCTGTATTAGGCTACACGCACTACCATCTCTGAACAATGGAATCAGTTTCCCTGCTCTTTGTAGCGATCAGGTTTAAAAATTTCTATTCAAATGTATTCCCAATATGTACTGGTATGAAGACTAGAAAGGCCGATCTGAGATGAACCAGTTTGGAGTGCATGCTTAGAAAGTCAAGAACTGTGTCTTCTTGGTAACCTATTAGGGTGATTCTCTTACTGCCCTACACCTGTGTGTAACTGGGTGAGCATATGATTCAAATCAGAAACATATGGGAAGTGACATGCACAGTAGGAAAAATGATCATGTGACCTAATCTGTCAATCAAAATAAAGAACCACCTGAACTATGCCCACCTAAACTTCCAACTCCTCCTTTTCCTGAACTTCATAAAAGGAAGCCCTGGGTGGTAATCCAAGCTCTTGAATATCCTCACTCACGTGGTCCCCGTCAGCCTAGACAATGTCTTCCTCTACAGTCTGTGCCGTCATTTTACTTCAAATAAAGTCAGTTTGCTTCTTCTGATTGCCAGTTCTTTGGAGAAGAGGCCAAGAACATGCAAATGCCCAGCCCAGATCAGAGCACAGGTTACCAGTGCGGGGTGGGAGAGTGTTGGATGTCATTTTCATTGATGATGCTACTGGAACCTCTCCCTGTTCTGTTTTGAAACCTGTGACTGGAGAGCTATCAGAACCCATGTGTCCTTTTCATCATACCCACCTTATTTGGGAATAGGACACAATTTCATCATTTCCCCCTTTCATGTTCCTCCCTCCAACTCTTCTCTTGTAGCTTCCCTCAAATCCATGGCCCCTTTTTCTTTAACTGTTGTACACATATATTCTTAAATATATAGATACAGTCTTCTCAGTCTGCACATGTTCCTTGAATACATATGATTGCGGGGCTGAACACTTGGTATCCGATAAGCACTTGGGGGGCTCTTTCCCGGGGAAGGCTGTTTCCCCCACTCTCGGCGTTCTTTAGTTGCCTGTAGTTCTTTGTCTAGGGGTGGGACCCTATGAGATGCCCCCTTCCGTGTTAGCATGTCTGTTATCGTCATCGTGGTTCAGGTCCTGTGGAGGCAGCCATGTTGGTGAGATGTCGTTGGGTGTAGCTTCCCTGATGTTTCTAAGAGACACAATCTCACAGCAGACATCCTGCTCCTCTGACCCTGACCATCTTTCTGCCTCCTTTTCCTCGATGGACCCAGAGCTTTGGGCCCAGAGCTGTGCTGTAGATGGGTCAATTGGAGCCAGGCACACCACCACATGTTCTCTGCATTCTGATTGGTTGTGGCTTCCTGTAATGGTCTCCATCTGTTGCAAAGAGAAGTTTGTTTTTTGTTTTGTTTTGTTTTGTTTTCTTTTGTTTTTTTTTTTTTTCTGAGGGGTGGGAACTACTCCACTTGTCTGTGGGCATAAGGACAGACATTTTACATGTAGTTAGGAATTATGCTGATTTAGTGATGTGTTGGTTTTAGGTTCTCCGCTAGAACTCATGACTTCACTCACCCTGAGGAATCGGCTAGATTTCCATTGACAAGCATAATTTCCCTTCTGTTGATGATCTTGAAGTCCAATGAGAGAGCTGTGGTTGCCACCAAGGTATGCTTGTCACTACTGTACCCTTAGGGCTGTTATGCCATGGTGATGGTTGTAGTTGGTAGGCATCATAACTGGGCAGAACCATTGGCTGCTTCCCTCCCTGGGAAGCTTGCGTGGTGCCTTCTGGTACCATGAAAGCTGGTCCTCAGGGAGGGGGCTTTCAGGTCAGATCCAGCTTGGATCCTCTGGATCCCATGTCCCAAGTGTATAGTGTCTTCGGCAACTACAGACTTATTTTCAACTTCTGGGAGGTAATCTAGGGCAGTATCAATCACCTATAGTGTTGTGGGAGTCTCTTGGACTCCCTCGACCAACAACTCACGAGGAGATTTTTTTTATTCATGGTTGTGTTAGTTTGAATGTAATTGCCCCCCATAATCTCACAGGGAGTGGCACTATTAGCAGGTGTGGTTTTGTTGCAGTAGGCATGGCCTTTTTGGAGGAAATGTGTCCCTGTGGGGTGGGCTTTAAGGTTTCCTATGCTCAGAATACCACCCAGTGAGTCAATCAACTTCCTGGTGCCTGCCAGACGCAGGACTCTCAGCTATTTCTCCAGCACAACATCTGCCTGTGTGCGGCCATGTTCCCTGACATAATGATAATGGACTGAACCTCTGAAACTGTAAGTGAGCCCCCTCCATTAAACATTTTCCTTATAAGAGTTGCGGTGATCATGGTGTCTTTTCAGAGCAAAGAAACCCTAAGACAGTGGTATTGAGTTTAGGAGGTTTTGTTTTTGGTTTTAGGTAGTCTATGGCTCTTGGGAGGATCATTGTCAGCCCAGATGGGAAATTTTCATTTAAATTCTGTGTGTATATGTATATACATAGACTTATGTGTGCTATTCTTTATGGCTTGTTCAGACATCTTTACTGCTATTTTGCCCCTCTCCTTCCCTCTTCTGTATTGACCTACCCCCTCCCAACTAAGCACATCTCTGTTTTTCCCATTTTCTGTCAGATTGCTTGTATCCTGCTACTCCCTTATCCATTGCTCTCAGATCATGGTTCCTTTTTGTTTTTCTAGCTTCAGTATTTATTCTAGGTTTTGTGCTCACATCTGAAGATTTGGCGCTAGGAGCCACAGATGAGACAGAACATGTGATGTGTGTCTCTCTAGATCTGGGTTACTCCGCTCAACATGATCATTTCCAGTCCATCCATTCATCTGCGAATTTCATCATTTCATTTTCCTTCACAATATCCCATGGCGTATACGTGCCACATTTTAATTACCCATTCATTTAGGTTGTTTTGTTTTACTCACCTCTAGCTATTACGAATAGTAGAGCAATGGACATGGTTGAGCAAGTATCTGTGGAGCAGGGTGTGGAGGCCTTTGGGGCACACACTAAGAGGACTTGGTATAGGATCATATGGTAGATTTATTTTTAGATTTTGGAGGGTTCTTCACACTGATTTCCAGAGTGGCTGGACCAGTTTGCAAAGGTCACCAACAGTTCCCTTTCTGCCATGTCCCCTCCAGAATTTGTTGGTTGTTTTGTTTATCTTTGTCATTATGACTTGGTGTAATATGAAATTGCAAAGTTGGCTTAATTTGCATTTTCCTAATTGCTAAGGACAATTTCTTTTTAAAGTTTCTCGAGACACTGTTTCTCTGTGTAACAGCGTGGCTGTCCTGGAACTCACTTTGTAGACCAGGCTGGTATCAAACTCACAGAGATCCTCCTGCCTCTGCCTCCCGAGAACTGAGATTATAGCCATGCACCACCACCGACTGGTGAATATCTTTGAGATATTTCTTAGCTACTTTTATATCTTCTTTTGAGAACTCTTTGTTCAGATCCATAGCCCATTTTTAGAATGAGTCAGGTTTTGGTTTTATTTTGTTTTTTACTCTTGGTTTTTTGAATTCTTTAGATATTCTGGATATTCTCCTCTGTCAGATGTATAGCTAGTAGAGATTCTTCCCCATGCTGTAGGCTTCCTCCTCACTGGATTGTTTCTTTATCTGTGCAGAAGTGTTTAAGTTTTAGGAGGTCCCACTTCTCAATTGTTGGCCTTAATTCTTAGCCAGTAAACATTTTTAAGTATAGACCAAATAAGTTACTGAGACTAACTCCCAGATAAGAAAAAAGGAAGGAGAAAAAAAAGGAAAATAAAGCAAGCAAACAAAACAAAAGAACACCTCAGCACTCCCAAGTGCTTTACGTGGAGAATGGAAAATTCCAGAACCCAATGCCATCTAGATAGAGTGAAGCTGGGCTGTCAGAGCTAAACAGAATGGTTTAGAAGCACAGAGGAGGCAAAATGTTTTCCTGGCTGGTACAGAACTGGCCCTGTGCATGCTGATCCTCAGAGTTTTAAAAGAAAGCCTGAATGGATACATGAAAACATTAAACCTTACCGAGTAACTCAAGTTTCAAATAGTAAAAATGTGATGATAGACACCACGTGGGAAACATGGCTCCCTACCCTGCAGTGGTTGGTTGGTTCACCAGCTTCAGATAAGGGGCTGGGCTGGGAGGATGGGGATGATCTGGAGGAATAGCATATGTTCATTGACACCAACAAGGAATCAGAGCAAACAGAGGCAGATTGCTGGAAATCCACCTATTCTCTGGAGGGCTGGAGAACTTTCTTAGTTGTAAGGAATGGCTGCCTTGGGAAGCCCCTGCCTCAAAGGTGCATGGTAGAACTTTTCATCTCAGCCTGGTGATGAGAAATCCAGTATTGATGACACCTGCCACAAACCCAGCCCTGCCCTGAGATGCCTCCACAACAGGAAGAAGACCATTTCTATCTCAGAGTCTGAGGAGCCGCCATTTGCTGAACCAGAAGAGGAACCCTTCAAGGATCGGAGTAAAGGACACTTCAGTGGTGGTCTCAACAAGTGTGTTACCCTGGCCTTGGTGGTTGCTGTCAGCATGGGATTTGGATATTTCTGTGGCACAATTCAGATTCAGAAGCATCAGCAGTTAGTTAGTCATAAAGATCCATAAAGATGAACTGAATGATGTGAAGGATTAACTCTTGCAATGCCAGCAGGAACAAGAGTCTTTTATAGATTTCAAGTCATTGACAGAAAACCTTGAGAGGTGTTAGACCGTTACTGAAGCAGAGCAGATTACCACTGAAACCAGAAAAAGAACCTTGCTGCAGAAAACCAGCATTTAAGAATATCTCTGGAGAAGGAGGAGAAAGTCCTGTCTTCACTACAGGAGTTACGGCAACTAAGGGAGCAGATTAGATTGTTGGAGGATAAGGCCACAAGTACCCAGGTAGTTAGGGAGAACCAGGTTCTTAAGCAGTATCTAGAAGTGGAAAACCAGAAAACAAACAGTTTCCTTAATGAAAGGGAGACTCTGTTAGAGGAAGCAAAGATGTTGAAGAGGGACCCGAAGAGAGATGCATGGTAGATTTGGTACAGAGGGAAGGTAGAAGTGACTGTCTCTCCAAGATCTTTCTTATTGTATCTGCAGGAGCCAATGAGCCAGAGGGCCAGATGTAATCAGTCCAGGTCACGCCCATTAGTAACCATTAACATTGTCCCCACCTGTTGGTGTCTTTGAAATTCAAGAAATTTTGTTTTGGTGGCTACAGAGCTAACCTGAGACCCTCAGGAGACTGAGGACAATAGGAGCTGGGAAACTGGTACCCTTATCAGCCTCTCCGGGAGAGGACTCAGCTCAACCTCTTTGGCAGGTTTCCCTTGTTTGCAAGAAGCTTGGGATGGGTTAGGACATCCACTGAAGACTTGCTGTGTAAGTGAGGCAGGCGGTTCACCCTTCTGGGACTTTGTGATCTCCACAAAGTAGAAATTATGATAATAGACGTGATCCTGGACATGCTTGTGTTAGCCGATGTGAATTTGAGGAAGGAGTGTGTGTGTGCAAAGAGGAACGTCCATCAGAATTGAATATTAAAAATCTGAATATTTTCCTCCTTTTTTTAAAGTACATGATTTCTAAATGACACTGTGGAATGAAGCACACTCACGCAGAGCTGATGGAAATATTCTTCATTCTCGACATCATTGTATCAATGTCAAAGAACATGCTTTTTAGAGATTATGAAGTATTTTACTGGAAAGCTCCAGTAAGCCACATCTTGTTTCCTTAAGAATTTCTGGAAAGCTCTTCTAGAATTGTTCAACGTGATTCATGATACTCCCACATTGCTGCAAAGAATCAAAGGGTACCTGTGGGTTGGAATTAAATCGTGTTACCACAACAGCATGAAGAATCTCTCAGGACTGGATTTTAACCAATGCTCATTTTCATCAAAGCTAAGTAGTATTTAGGGATTCTGAAATTCGCTCTTGCTGGGTAGCTAGTTCGTTTAAGGTTTAATCTTCTCCATCGCTTTGATGTGTAGATTTGTTTGTTTTGTAATCATTTCATAGATCTGTTCTGTGATTATTCGGCTGCTGTGCCCATTCTTTCAATCCTTGGGATTTTAAAACAGTGCCTGTCACAGGCAAACTCCAGACGATTCTGCCAAGTGAGAATGATGGGATTAAAGTCCCACACACGGGCAAGGGGTATCAGGGAATCTAGGGCAGCGTAAATGTATACTAGATCAAAGACACATTCATCATTAACTTCAAGATTTGTGCTTGAAGAACCCTTCTCATCTAACTGATGCTGTTGACAGTCGGTCTTCAGGGGTGAGTGGGATAGGTACCTGTCCCTCTTTGGACAATTCCACACAGTGACTTGTCCAACAGGCCATCACACTCTTATTTTCTACATTGCTAAGATTGCTAAGGGGATGTGCTGGGCAGATAGTTCAGTAGGCAAGAGGACTTGCTGTATAATCATGGGGGTTTGAGCCCAAACCCCTCAGCACCCAGATAAAAAGTTGAACCTAACTGTGTGCACCTGTAATGCCAGCGCTGAAGACAGGGAGGTCCTGGGAGCTTGTTATCAGGCAAGCCTAGTAAAAATGGTGAGCTTCTGGTTCAGTGAGATACCCTGTCTCAAAGGAATAAGGCAAAAAGCTGTTGAGGAAGACATCATACATCCTCTTCTGGCCTCTGAATGCACATATGTGGAAATGTACAACCACACACTCAGGTATATGCAATAAACACCCATGATTCACAATACATATACAAAAAGAAACAAAGAAAAGAAAATGAAATATTCTTAAGGGGCAATCCATGACTCTCTTTTGCCAGAGCAGACCTCCTCTTCAAGATACCATTTCTTACCACCTGCAATTCAAAAGCTGCTCACCTCTGCCCAGGTGGCTCTGGAGGGGAGGCTGAGAGCAGAGTCCTGAAGAAAGCTAGGTTAGTGAGTGGCCTAGTAATCCGAGACTTCTCATCGTGCCACTTTCACACTAAAACACTAAAGTAGAAAGAAATTCACTCAGGTTCCTCAGTCATGCATTTTCACCAATAAAAGTAGGACATGAGTTGACTCAGTCTGCTACAGAATGGGTCAGTGCTTCAAAATAAGAAGCAAAAGTCACTTCCACAATGTCAGGATTTGTCATCATTACAATAGTTCAAATCATCCTTAGTAATAAGGAAACACTTTCCTAATCTTATCTAAGCAGAGCAAAGATGGCAGTGACTTAGGTGGTGATGGAGGTGGTGACGGAGGTGGTGATGGAGGTGGTGATGGAGGTGGTGATGGAGGTGGTGATGGAGGTGGTGATGGAGGTTAGTGACACTAGGTCACAAGTGGCAAATGTCAGAGTTGTTATTCTGCTTTTCTATAGATATCCATTCTACTCTAGATCATTATGAGATCCAAGTCAAAACTGTGTAGACTTGTTCCTTGGATTAGGTTTCTTGTCCCTTTCGTGACAACTACAAATCTAAGTCTGTTGATCTGGGTATAAAAGGATCCTTTAAAGTGTTTTCTGTTTGATTTTGTTTGAGGCAGGGTCTCATGTGGCCCAGTCTAGCCCCAAACTTGCTTTGTAGTTAAGGATGACCTTGAACATCTGATTTTCTTGCTTTTGCCACTCAAATGCTGCAGTTATAGGCACATGCCACCACAGTGAGTTTATGGGGTTCTGGGTGTGGAACACAGGCCCTTAGACATGCTAGATAAGAACTCAAACTTCATTAGTATGTTATGGTTATTAGAGACCCTCTGTGGTGAGCATGCCTGACTTGCTGGAAGTTTGCCATACACTATCGCTCTGCCAAAACTCCATATGAAAACACCAGGGCTGAGGACAGAGTGCTCAGAACTGCTGCCTTCTTTCCCGAGAGCAACTGAGTCCTCTACAGAGATTTCTAGCCCTCACATCCAGCAAGGAGCCTGGTAACACTTGACAGTACGTTGTACTTTTCCAGGGTACTTGTAAAAGCATGTTGTTTATCTGTTTCTAAGCACTGATAACTGTTGGATTCATTTAGAACATCAAATAATCCAAACACAGAAATATGCCTTTCCTGTCCTTAACAAACTGCCCACAAGTTTCCCCAAGTTAGGTACATTCCACATTTTTTTTTAATACAGATCTGCTTTTCTCTCCCAGGTACTGATACTCCACAGACAGCTTTGAGTGTTTTTGTTTTTGTTTTGTTTTTTTTTTAGCTCTGTTGGGCTCTCTCAACACAATTCAGTTCAATGACTCTACTGTACTGTGGAGTCCATTCTTTACATGGCTGCCTTTTAATGGGTAAACTGCTTTTATTTGCTCAAAGTAAAGCAAAACCCAGCAAACATGATACCTGGGCTGCTGGTGTAAACTGACCACTGAGAACTCCAAAGAACATTTAGTGGTTGTGGTCCATGCCGCCTGGTTGCCTAGTTACCATGCACTGTCTTAGCAGAGCCAGCAACGAGAATCTTTGTGTTGTATCTCACCGCTTCCCTTTCTTTGTTTCTTGTTTGTTGATGCTTGCAGCACTGGGGGATGAACACAGAGTCTTCCTGTAACTAGAGTATTCCTGTGTGCACCCAGCTCCTGTAGCCACTCAGGCCCAATTAGACACACAGATGCTTATATTACTTATAAGCTGTATGGCTGTGGCAGGCTTTTTGCTATCTGTTCTAATATCTTAAATTAACCCATTTCTATTAATCTATAAGTTGCCACATGGCTCGTGGCTTATCGTATCTTACATCATGCTTCTCCTCGTGGTGGCTGGCAGCATCTCCTCCCACTCTGCCTTCCTGTTCCCCTAATTCTCCTCTCTCTGATAGTTCTGCCTATCCTTCCTGCCTGGCTACTGGCTGATCAGCATTTTATTTATCAATCAATCATAGCAATATATTCACAGCATAGAAAACATCCCACAGCATCTTCCAGATGCTAGACAAGTGCTCTGCCTCTGAGCTCTGTCTTCATCCCATCCCTGTCTAAAATTTTATTTTAAGGGGCTGGAGCAACACCTCTATGTTTAAAAGGGCTGCCTGCCCTTGCAGGGAGCTGAGTTTGCTTTCCAACACCCACATTGTGCTCTTGTAACTCCAGCTCTGGGGAGCTGATGACCTCTTCTGGGCTCTGAGGGCTACAGGAGCTGGAATACAAGTGACATATACTCACATAGACACACACGTTTAAAAATAAAAATAAATTTCTGGCTAAGTTGCCCAGGCTGACATCACACTCAGAATCCTTCTGCCTCAGCTTTCTGAGTACCTGGAATGATGGGCATTGATTGGCCAACATGACCAGTAGTACTATTTTGCTCTTCAGATAATTTTTAGCTATCCTTTCCTTTTTCTTCTTTTCAGGGGTGGGCCAAATATATTATTATGTGAGATTAAACAAAGCTATAATAATCTTTTCAAATTTGAGGGCTAGGGCCAGCAGGTAAATGAAGTTGCCTATTGTGATTTGAAGTTGCTTCATTTCGATAGAAGAAATAAAAAAAAAATCAAAAGTATTCCTTGGTCATTATTTTCTCAGACTTTAAAGCATGACAATGTTCTTAGTGGCAATGATTTATAAAAGAGAGAACTAGTAAATTGATCTAACCCAGTAGTTCTCAAATAGAGGCAGCTGCTGTCCCCAAGGGCCATTTGCAAAGTCTGGAAACAGCTCTCATCATTACAACTGGGGTGGAGGACAGATGAGACCAGGAGCATCACACTAGCCAGTCCCCATGCTGCGGGGAGACACAGTCCCCAAACACCAGCGGCACCAGGCTGCTGAGATCTGACCGGGGCTGTACCCAAAGTACTGGAGGCTGTGCCCAGGGCTGACCCCATGACTGCTAAACAGGTGCTCTGTCACTGAGCTATTCTGCTCCAGCTCTGCCTCTACAGATAAATGTTCTTATCACCCCTCAGCAGATTCTGAACTGCACAAATAACAGAAGAGTTTCCCTGGGCTTTTGAAATAGAAACAGCAGATAGAAACACACAGTGCTAGTGAATCCCATCCTTTTCCCACCAGCAGCGGACACTGTGAAGTGGTCACAGGCATCTTTAATCTGTGGTTGTGCCGGTGAGAGACCCTGCACAGGGGCTTTCAAGAGGCAGCAGGCTGAGATGGTTCGCTGAAGATCAGCCTGGATTTTCTTTCCCTCTCCCTTTTCTGAACTGATTTGTCTACGGATTGGCACGCTCTTCACTCTGCAGTTAAGGCCTTGAAGCAATGCTGCCCTGTGGCATCTCTGATAACAACCCAGGTCCTGGTTAGGTGGGTGGGGCTGGCAGGTTCTATCTGCCAGGGGAGTCTTAAATTAAATGCACCTAAATTTAACTTGAGAATGTTCTCTGTTGATTTATTTAACATGCTTTGACCTGCTCAGTCCTGCAGCAAACAACAGAAGAAAACTAACTAGATTTTTTTTTTAAAGCGTTTAAATTCAGTGCAAACAGTAACCCACATTCAAGGTATTATTTTGAAATTCCAGGAAGATGTGAGGGGTTAGAAGGTTTACCCACTCATTTTAGTAGTATCTGACCTAATTGCATTGAAAGGCACTTATCATAATTGTTTTGTTTATCTAGTGTGTGTGTATGTGCATGTATGTATATATATATATGTGTGTGTGTATTTGCATGTGTATATGTGATGTGTGTGTTTTGTGTATATATATGTGTATGTATGTGTGTATATGTATATGTGCATATGTATATGTATCTTTATACATATGATGTGAGATGTATGTGTGCATGTATGGTGTGTGCATGTATGTTTGTGTATGTTGATGTGTGTTTATGTGTGTGTGTGTCTTTGTACGTGTGACATGATAGGTGTGCATGTGTGTGGAGGTCAGAAGACAATTTGCAGTAGTACCCTCTCACCACTATGTAGGTTCCAGGGATTGAACTCAGGTAATCAGGCTTGTCTGCAAGTACCTTTACCTGCAGAGCCATCTTGGTACCCAATTATTGGGTGTAAATATATTGATTAATTTCAGTTAATATGTGATATTTGTTGTTTGGGGGGGATAGCTTTAGAACTACATTAGATGGAAATAAGTCTGCAAGATACTGTCTTAGACACCATCTTTCAGGTAAAACTAGTTATTCAACAAGTCTGGTTGAACATTTAAAATCCAGACCCTGCACTGAGCATGATGATGCTACTATAATCCCAGCCCTGGGAGGTGGACTAGGAGGAACCCGAGTTCTAGGCCAGCCTGGGCTACATAGCAAGACCCTGCCTGAAAAAATGCACAGGATCCAGACTCTGGAGTCAAGTTGCCTTGTTCCAGCCCAGTCTCTGGAGGAATGTGTGGGGAATTAAGATGTCACCACATTCCTCCACCTTTCTTGCTCCTTGTGTGTCAGATGGTGGTGACAATGTTAGCTCTCTCATTCACAGTTTTCACAATTAGGCAATCCAGGGATTCACCCCAAATGCATGGAACCTTGTTAGCAAAGCACACATTCTGCTCCCACCCAGATCCAACAAAATCCTGATGCTTCTGCTCTGGAAGGTTTGAAAGCCTTTAGAGCATATACTGCAGGACCAGGACATGGCCCACGGTGAACTTAGGCTGCACCATCATAAAGCCTGTGTGGCTTCTCATTATCATGTATTTGATCTCACTATCATCTATTGGAACACAGCTCTGTTTATGAGATCCTCCTGGTCTTCACAGACCTCCTGCTGTTCCTCAAGCACAGAGTGACACCTGACATCACCTGCCTCTGGCATCTTCTGCTCCTGGCATCCATCTTCTCCCCCAGATGCCTGGACTTTGCTGCTATTCCATGTCTACCTCAAGCTTCCTCTGTGAGTCCCATGCAGATTTTGTTGCCTGCTTTTCACAGTATCAATGACTATGAGATTGGGGGTGTGTCCTGACCCCAGGAAGCACACATACACTGCACAGTCAGTTTGGCCCTAGTGTTGTGGTCCTTGGTGAGGCCATGCATGCACAGCCTGGCTTTGTCATTTTTTAGAGCAACAGTCTTAAGTTTGTTCAGACATAAAAGTAGGGTGACAATAGATGTCCACAGTTGGTGTCTCTTCTCTCAGAGTTCCTGGTCTTTGGCTTTCACATATATCATATCACTGTTGTTCACGGTAGGAGGGCAAGTCCAGTGGCGTGGCTACACCATCAATGAAAGCAAAAGCTGCTAAGCAGTCTTTATCTCATTATCTAAGCACACGCCTCCCCTCCCCCCATCTTCAGTTTGTCCTAGAAGGTAGATTCTATACAGCAAGGAACTTGGATCTTTTTCTCTCCAGTACCTAAATGTGTTAAATTTGTTAAATTGCCGGATGAATGATTGAGCTGTCTGTAATTTACTATTTCAGTCAAGAAAGGATAGCATGTTTGCTCCACGAATTTCAAATTTTAATCTGTATAGTCAATTTCCTCAGTCATGAGCCTGCACTGTCTAGTATAACAGTGAACGTCTAAGGACTTACTAATTATCAGGCCACATGTGAACATGTGTGATATTTGAAACTGTCAGGCTATAGAGACTGGCTAGAGTACTTTAAAAACAGTCATAATCCTTACAGTGCATGGGGCAGAAAAATTGAATGAGCCTTTATCCTCACCTGATGCTTTGAGAGCTATTCTTTAAACAGTGTCGGCTCCAGCCATTGGGCTGGTTGTCTGGCACCCACCTGTGCAAGCTTGTCAAGACTTCATCAACTTGGGGGTCAGAGACCTCAACTGAACAGAGCTAGAAAGCCACCTAGAGAATAGGAAAGTAGATTTACACCTTGAAGTCAATGTGTGTTTGGTAAGCCTTATGATGTGTAACAGATCTGGGATGAGACCTGCTTTCTTATGTCTTCCTGGTAAGGAGATCCTGGGGGAATGGCTGCTGCCTGCTCTCTGCCAAAGAGGAGCCTAGAGTGAAGAAAGGTCAAATTACTTCAACCAGTGTGTAATTGGCCAAGTTGTGTTTACCCCAACCAAGTTACCCTAAGAAAACAGTGGTGTGACTTACCTTGTTAAAAGACAACTTGAGGAAAAATTTATGACCATCTATCTTAAAAGATTCATCATTATGTTGACATATGATTTCAAACAAATACATGTTCTGTAACAAAATGATCTAGCCATTTTTCCTATCTTTTAATTTATTATTGGGGGTGGGGCATGAGCATGCCACAGCTCCAGGATCAGAAGACCACTTTTGAGAGACAGTTCTCTCCTTCCACAGTGGAGTGTGGAAATTAAAGCCAGGTCACCAGGCTTTCTTGGCAAGCTCTTCTGCCCCCTGAGCCCTCTCACCAACCCTAGCTAGACATTTTTCTTAATTTGAAAAGCATGGCATCACCTGGTGGTGGTGGCACATACCTTTAATCCCAGCACTCGGGAGGCAGAGCCAGGCCGATCACTGAGTTTGAGGCCAGCCTGGTCTACAGAGCAAGTTCCAGGACAGGTTCTAAAGCTACACAGAGAGAACCTGTCTCAATGCCCCCACCCCCAGAAAAAGAAAGAAAAGAAAAAAAAAGAAGAAACATAAAGCAAACCTGTGAGGACGGTGGTAAAGCATGGCGAGAGGCAGCTCACAGAAGAACGATTAGGAATGATTGATAAGCCCTTGGATTCCAACATGCTTACCCTCCTTCCACAAAGCTGGGCCATGATGAAGAGCCTGGATGTCCTGTGGCCTTGTGCCCTGGTGGATGGAGGAGGCCTCCACAGTCGCCAGCCCACAGACAAGGGCCGGAGCTTCGGCACCTGTGTCCCAGGTTCCTGTTCTGTCAATTCCCAGAATCCCCTTCAACAACGACCTTAAAACACGCTGTAAAACGGATTTCATCAGCAGCTTTCAGGAGCCATGTTTAACTCAGAAAGCTAGACGCACAGAATTCTGGATTCCCTGGGGTCCAACAGAAGCTGTTTCCCTCCTGAAGGTGACCCAAATGCTTGGCTGAGGCACTCAGATGTCCACCCTCCAGCATAACTAAGTCAGGTTCTGTTTGGGCCTATGCCGTGGGTCCTGTGTTGCACCTCCAGCTTCAGGCAGAACCTGCCTTCCTCAGTCTGCTCAGAGAGTGCAGCCTAGTGGAAGACCCAGGAGGGTATGAACGCCCTGCTTTGTGAACTTAATGGCGCCCTACCCCACCGGAGTTACAATCCAGAGTATTGCCTGGGTACAGAAAGAGGACCTGAGAGTCTGAACTCTGGGACAATTGCCTGCAGCCACCGAGGTGTCACCAACCAGGAGACATGCCTTCAGTTCGGAGTCAAGCCTGGGTGAGCTTCGTAGGCATGCTTTGTGCACCATCTCTGCACCGAGAATGTACGGTAGTCCCGTTCACACTGGTTCCATCGGCCTGTCCGACATGCTATTTTGCTAAGAATTGTTTAATAAACATTTAATTAAGTACACTTTTGGCCACCTGGAAGGAGACCAGAGTCTTTTATAAACACTGTATTTGTGCACGAGCATTCTTAGGACTTTAAGAACAAAGATGAGTACCCGCTGGCAAATGGCCCTTTCAAGTATAAGGTATGACACTGTAGAAGGAATATGCTCAGGGAAAAACAGAGATCGCTAACTTCAAATTTTTTTTACAACAAAGCAAGCCTTTTAGAACTCGTGGGAAAGATGCCAGAACAGAGATCTGTCCCTTTGCCATTTCCAGTAGCAGAATTCCTTGGGGGGGTTTCTCTATATCTCAGACAGATTTCAACAGTGGCTGAGTAGCAACCGCTGACTCAGAAAGCTAGATATGCAGAATTCGGATTCTCTGGAGCCTAACAGAAGCTTTCTATTTCCCTTCTGAAGGTGACTCAAAAGCTTTGATTTAATCTACAAAGCTCTTCTGTCCATAATCTGGAATTCCTTAGACATCTCAGCTCCCTTTAGACTTTCCACAGCAAGTAGATGCTGGCTTCTATTGCTGATGGAGGGAACACCTGACCTCCAGGGGATATGAAATTTGAAGAACATAATACCCTGAGCATTAACAATGTCCTACATGTGAAGTCACATAGAGTTCAGAGAGCACAATCCTGACTAACATACTAGCTGTCTTTTTTCAAACATTTTTTCACACATGAAATTGAGAAACATTATTAAAAACAAATATTCAGGACCCATGCAAAGTAATTTATAGAACAGAAAAACCAAGGTACTGTGTTAGCAAACAAAGTATTCCCTGGACAAAACGAATATTCATCTTGCAAAATGGAATGGATCAATTCAAGAAAACCCTGAATTCTAACAAAAATTAATCATGTGTTTTTTAAATATTCTTTTTTGGCCCCATGATATGACACATGTCACAGGAGATATCAAGAATGGCTATTTATTTATATAAGGTATTGATTGGGTCCCTAAAGGTCCCTAAGAGCAAGGCTAGTTTGGACCCAAACTATGAAATACATTACATTTGCCTTCAGCTTTTCTATTCCTGGTTTTGCAAACATCTTTTATTCCCTTTTCTCTCTGTAATTCAGTATCTAATTCTAAGTACCACAATTAAAACAAATAAACACTTTAGTAATTGTGTATCTAACTATAGCAGTTATAACTTGTTCTTGAAATTTTCATATAAGTGGTTTATTTACATCACCCACACTTCTTCCTCTCTCCCCTCCAACTCCTCTTGTACCCTCACTCCCTCTCAAATTCAAGATCTCTACTTCTCTAATTATTGTTGTTATATATTATATACTATGTACTGTACTTACATATGTGTGTATACATACGTGTGTGTATATATAGTCCATGGTATATAATATATAATGTATATTCAATCCATTTACTGTTACCCATGTGTACGTGTGTTTAGGGCTGACCACTTAGGATTGGGTAACCTATGGGGGCTCATCCCTGAAGAGAACTGAATTCTCCCTTTCTTGGCAGTTGTTAATTACCTGGCAGCTCTTTGTTTATGATGGGCCTTGTGAGATTTCCCCCATCCACACTGGCCTGTTGACTGGTTATAGTCATTGTACAGGTCTTGCTTGGGCAACCTTATTGTTAAGATTTCATGGGTATAACTTTAAGAGTGGCGACATCTTAATGAAAATTTAGGTCTATATATCCTCTCTGCCTTGGTTAGCTTGTGGTACCAAGAAACTCACAGACTAGGTCTCTTAAGCCCCAGTTCCTTGAACTTCTGGGCTGTGAACTCACAGGAGGTCATGTGACTGGAGGTGGGGGTCATGAACATTTTCACAACAGTAGAAGATTTATAAACACACACAAAAAACCAATTTATAAATACACAATAAATAATTAATGAAAAATATCTGTGTGATGGCTCTGAGGTGTCCCAGCAGCCCTTGCTTGGGTCACATCACAGATGTTCACTGCAGCCTTGGTTCTGAATGTGAATGATGTGCCCTCTGTACATGCATGCTGTCATGCCACTCAATGCCGACTAAGACAGTCTGAGACAACTTACCTCAGATACAGTACCATGTCCCTCATAATATTTTTGTTATCAACCGTAGTGTCATTACTGCTCATACAGTTTTCTGCTCTTATAGAAATAATGAGTATGAAAGAGAAAGACTTCCAGCCTTTCCCAGCATCGTTTCTCAGCATGTATGTGTAGTCAAGTTAGTATATTTTGGGTTCACTGGAAGCAGGATGCCTGATTTTGAAAGTTGCTGTTTGAGTTGCTGAGTTGAGTTTTATTTTTAAAAGTTCTTTCAAAGGATTTTGGCTTGAGGTTAAGTAGAATTTCCAATTTCTGAAATGGTCTTAAACATATATCTGCTATTTTGTGCTATGTGTTTATGTGAAATGGTATTCTCAGCATTGATTATTATAAAATCAAAACAATATTAATCAACTCTGAAAAGTGTTCTTCAATGCTCTATGGTGCCCTGAAGAACCAAATACTCTGCCAAGATTTAATTATTTATGTAAAAACAAACAAGCACATCATCTCATTAGAATGCAAATTTACTTTTATCTAACAAGTGATAAAAAAATCTACATACTGAAGAAGTGTTTTAAACTAACTTATGATTTATTATCAGTAAATGTTTGATTGGTATAACTGCTTTATATACCTATAACCTGGAGTTGTGTAAATATTTTGCAAATAAAAAGGGTTCATGTGTGGGAAAGCAGAAGACATGCCAATTAAGCCTCAGAAAGTCACTTCTCAGTGTTCTGGAGACTGAGAGGTGCAGGATGGAGCAGCAGACAGACTGAGTTTCTGGGGGGCCTTTCCTGGATGGCAGGTAGCTGAGTTCATGTGAGCGTTGCAGTCTCATAGGCAAAGAGAAGAAGCAAGCTCTCTGTTGCCTCTCATACTGGCACTGTTTGCCCCCCGGGGGCCCCACCTCCACATCCTCCTGTAAACCTAATGCTTCCCAAAGCCTCCCTTCAAACAATCCAGGTTTGCAGTTAAGGCTTCAATATATGGATTCGGGAGAATGTGAAATTCAGCCCAGAATGAGAATGTGAAATTCAGCCCATAGTACTATCCCAGAAGTAGTCATATCTTAAAACGTATCCATGCCAACTGAAATACTTGGCTGGCAAATCAGGAGGTGGAGAGAAACTCACGGGTAGAACGTGTTGCTTAAGGGGCTGTCTTGTTACCCCATGAGTCAAGCTATGTTGGTTGCATTTTATCATGATTAGGATTAAAAACAAACAACAGAAATCATTTTTGTTTGGGGTCCCTCACCGCACCACAGTTTGAATGTTTGGTGTCTGTCTGTGGTTCTGTATTTGAAAGTTCTAGAAACATAGAAGGTGGAGCTGAGCTGGAAGAAACGGGTTACTGGGGTCAGGTCATTGGGGGACATAATCCCCCTGGCTGCCTCATACCCCCAACTCTGCTTCCTGGCCCTCCAGGATGTGCACCACAATGCTCTGCCAAGCCTTCCCCGCCATGGTGGACTGAACCCTCTGGAACCATGAGCAGAAGAAAGTTTTCCTCTCTGGGGTTCTTTCTCTCAGGTATGTTGACCCTAGTGACACAGGGACAGTAACACACGAGTCTACACCTGTCTGCCCGCGCGCCCGCCCGCCCGCCCGCCCCCCTCCCTCTCTCCTTTCCCTCCCTCCCTTCCTTCCCTCCCTCCTTTTCTCCCTTCCTTTCCCTCTCTCTCCTTCTACTTCCCCCTCCCTCAATTCCCCCCCTTTTAAAAAGTTTTGGCAGCCTTATTTTGTTTTAGTTTTTATTGCTATGTGTTCATTATATATAGTAATGAGTTTCACTATGACATTTTCATATGTGTTTATAATGTAATTGCATCATATTTGCCCCCCTCTTGTTCCCCTCCCACCCCAGTGATCCTTTTCCTCTTTCATGTCTTACTTTGGGTTATTCAATGGGTTTAAAACAGAACTACTTATCCGAATATGGGTGAGGGGTAAGGGTATTTACGGGAACACAAGCAACTTACCAATAGCTACATCACTGAGCTTTCTTTATTTTTTTAAACAAGATCTCACTAGATTGCCCAGGATGGCCCAGAACTGATCTCAAACAATCCTTTTTCCTCAACCTCCCAAGAGGTTGGGCCCACAATCATGCTCCATGGTACCCACTCTTAACTGTGACCTTCAGGGAACTTCAGTTAAAGTTGAAAAGGAAATCTTGAGTTGGGTCCGGTACTGCAAAGGCTTACATCATGGAAAGAAGGGGGGGGGGGAATGCCACTAGGAATGTTCTCTCTGTGATCTGCTTCTCTAGAGACCAGCTGGAATGCTGCAAGTGATAGAGTTAAGAGGAGCTGATATCGCTGAGAGTCCGGAGCCCTGTACCAAGATGATCAAAGCAGCGACTGGTGCATTAAGATCAAAAGCCTGGTAGTGCAGGCCAGGTAGCGGTGGAAGGGAGATAGCCAGGGCGCGATAGGAGTCCACAAATATTTAAAAGTGTTAACGCAGAGGAAACCAAGTCCTTATTTTGCCTGCATGGAGGAGGCATGGCTGCCTCATACCTCCAACTCTGCTTCCTGGCTCTCCAGGATGGGAAATAGCAAAGGCAAAGCTCACAACAGAGAAATGTGTCCAGAGGAACAGAAAATATTCCTAACAGAGAAAATACAAACTACATCTATCTGTCCAAAGCAGGAACTAACCATGAATAATATCCCTTATTCACAAAGCACTGTACCTGAGACTGCCCTCTTTGCTCCTAATTAGCGCGACCTGACCAAATGCTTCCCGGTCTTTGTGATCTTATCAGTGACACTGGGTGTGTTTTCTGAGTCTCCGTGTGGAGCTCTCTGTTGGAGGCTTAATATGCAGCGTGAGGTGGTGGGGTATGCTGTAGACCTTCAAGAAATGGGACCTAGCTAGAACCTAGTAAGCCTCCAAGGACATGGAGCGCTTTCTCTTAGGAGTCCGAGTTAATTCTCCTGCTACAGATGCAATAAAAGTCAAGCATGTGCCCACCCGGCTCTCTAGGCAGCCCGGGATGAAACGTGACTACTTTCTCCCACCATTAAGTAACACTGAGCGCCCACAGGATGAGGCTTCCTGCCCAATCAGAATGGAGGCTCTCTGACCGGCAGGAAACTTTAGCCAGGAGGACAAGGGAGCGATGGCAGAAAGAAAAGAAAAATTCCCGACCTCAGCTTTTGAGACAGAGAGAGAGAGAACCAGGGCAAAGCGGCGGCCAGACTGGAAAAACAGCAGATGGAGGTCTACAAAGACGCTGCAACCAGAATGCTGGGCAGCTGACAGCTAACTCTTCTCTGATTGGCTGGATGTGGTTAAAGACTTGGGGGATCAGGGCCCAGCTGCTCCTTAATACATTTGGTGGTCCCAGGACTTAGACACCCTTTCTCTGCAGAGCTTGACGGAGGAGGGAGGTAGGAAGACTTCAGAGCTGACTCCTCGGGCCAGGCCCCTGTGGACTGGCTGGTTCCCCACGCCATGCCTGAGACTTCTGGCCAGGCAGAGAGATCGTTCCAGGACTCCCCCAGCAGCAGCAGGTAAGGGGACTCATTCCCTAAGCCACCAGAGACTCCATTCTCAAAACCTACCAGAAATGAGAGGCCTGTTCCCACTACTTCTGCCAGTGACCTGCAGACTTGCTCCACAAGGGCCTGTGCTCATCTGGTACCCGGAACTCCTGAGCTTTGGGCTGTAGATGTAACCAACCGTCTTATTAAATAAGAAACACAGAAACAATGTAAAAGAGAAAGCCGAGCGTCTCACCCTTCCGCCTACGGTGTCCCAGCTTCCCGAAAGAGAGCTATATCCTGTCTGTTCGTTTCTTTTATGGTATGTTGTTCTGCCTTCTCATTGGTTGTAAACCCAAACACGTGACTGCCTCGTCACTGTCTGAATGTACAGCCCCCTAGGTCTTAAAGGCATATGTCTCCAATGCTGGCTGTATCCCTGAACACACAGAGATCTATGGGATTAAAGGCATGTGCCACCACCGCCACACTCTGTCTATGGCTCTAATAGCTCTGACCCCCGGGCAACTTTATTTATTAACATACAATCAAAATCACATTTCAGTACAATTAGAATACCACCACATTGGGCGATAATATTTTTTAGAGTTTTACCGGCTTCATCATCCCACTCCCTAGAATTCAAACTTGTATCATTGAAATTCTTCCTGACAATCCATTTTGTCATCTTACCCACATTGGCAGTGAAGCATCACCGGTTGGTACTCTCCTCTCTGCCCACTACATTCTTAGAGGCAGAGTAGACAACAGGGTGGGAAATAGATGTGTCTCTGCCCACTGACTGTTTCAACACCTTCTGCTGCCCGCAGGGGTTACCTGAGCTCGAACTTTGAACCTCCACAAATGTGAACTAAACAAACTTTCTTATAAGTTGTCTGTCTCCAGTATTTTCTTGCACTAACACAAAACTAACTACTAGTCTTTGGTAGACTATGACTCATGCGACAAAGCCACTGGACCTACTTAAATAGGACAGCATTTGAGCAGTTGCCATAGACCAAACACAGTACCTTTGTTACTTTGGGAGGGTGGACTTCAGAAGCACAGAGTTTGAGCAGCAGAAGCAAGTTCAAGGTGACCCAATCCAGACCAAGAGCCTTGATGAATTCTCCAAATGCACAAGCAAGATGCAGTGGCAGAGAAGAGCCTGAACCTGGTGCTCCGCAGAGAAGAGCCTGGACCTGGTGCTCGATAGATGCGGTCTGAGACAGCAGGGACTGTCGGATAGCTGGCCACTCATGACCAAAATCTCCCCTCTTAAGGGAAAAGGAAATTCAGAAAGCCTTAGAAAACTAACACAATACAGGCCTCACTGGTCCCCATTGTTAAAAAGCAGAAAACAGACTGGTAGAGCTGTCCCCAAGCAGAGGTGGGATTTCCCCTGGATGCAGCTGCTTGTATTGGTTCACAAAGCTAGACTTGGGGGACTCTTGGTTTTTGTTTGTTTTGTTTTTCTGTAGTCTGTGCCCTGTTCCCAGGAAAAGTCACAATGTAGGTGCTATTAACTCTATCTTGAAAGAAAATGTGAGGTCCCATTCCTACCTAAGGAGTTATTGGCAAATGATAACTTCAGGGAGAAAGAGAGTTGGTTTTTTAAGGATGTGGCTCCTGGTAAGAGTGACCTCAATCGATCCAGTAGAAGGCCACACATTCAAAGGTATATGAGCAGCACAGATTGGACTAAATGGGTGTCTTAGTTAGGGTTTCTATTGCTGTGAAGAGACACCATGACCACAACAACTCTTATAAAGGAAAACATTTAATTGGGGTGACTCACTTCCAGTTCAGAGGTTCAGTCTATTATCATCATGGTGGGACATCAAGGCATGCAGGAAGACATGGTATTGAAGCAGTAGCTGAGAGTCCTACATCTTTCAGGCAACAGGAAGTGGTCTGAGTGTGACACGAGGCAGAATCTTGAACACAGGAAACCTCAAAGCCTACCCCCACAGGACACACTTCCTCCAACAAGTCCATGCCTACTCCAACAAAGTCATACCTCCCAATAGTGCCACTCCCTATGAGCTTATGTGGGGGCCAATAATATTCAAACCAAAGAGGACAAAGAATTAGATGGTGGATCTGGGAGGAATTAAGGGAGTGAATATGATCAAAACACATTGTATAAAATTCTCAAGGAACTAATTAAAATTGAGAAAAATACAAAGCAATAGTTTTTAATTAACAAATCTTGGACTTTTTTTCTTTTTGTCAGATTCCCAAATTTCCATTCTTTTATCACCAATAAGGTAGTGTTAAAATTGAAAGTTAGGTTTATGACAGCACAACAATTGTCTTAACGGAACATGACTTTGGATCGGGGTGTAAGTGGAAGTCATCCCAACCATGTTTTTGCACCCCGTGAGATGCTTGGGTAGAGAAAGAGCTCATCCTCACACACAGCATTGCTCTGTCCAACCTCCCCACTCATCTCACTCCACCTTGAGTAATTAAGATCCATGAGGACTGTTGGGAGCCAGGTCCACCCAAGGCTTTTCCCTGAGGCCCTGATGTTTGGAGAAAGAATGTAGTTTCTTGTCTAAAACCAGTAACATGCTTGGCAAGGCCAGTAATAGCCTGGGACCAGGGCCTTGGGGGCGCTGTGACTTTGGATCCTGAGAACCCAACTCTTCTGCGGAAAGGGCTATGGTTATCAGTCCCAAGGCTGTGTGTGCTGGTTTGCGACACACTCAAGATATCCTGTGTTCCCTTTGAGCAACATTGTTTGATTAGCTTCCTGCCGACTTCATCCCATTGAATGATAATTTTTGCTTTGTTCCCCTTTCCCACCTTCAAACCATATATAAGATGCTATACTTCCTTTTATATGTAATTTATTTATTTTATGTGCATTGGTGTTTTGCCTGCATGTATGTCTGTGTAAGGGTATCAGATCTTGGAGTTACAGACAGTTGTGAGCTGCCATATGGGTGCTGGGAATTCAACCCAGGTCCTCTGGATGAGCAGCCAGTGCTCTTAACCACTGAGCCATCTCTCCAGCCCCAAGATGCTGTGTTTCTTAATAAACTTGCTTGCATGAGCCATCAGCTTGTGAAAGATTCTCCTATTCCCAACTTTCCTATGTTTATTTTCTCATTTCCTGGTCCTCTTTCTCAGGAACCTGCCAACAAATGACAAGGACAGATGACATTCTAACAAGATTTTGGGGATATCCTTACCAAATAAAGTATACCAGAAAGTTAAGATCATGGTGATTTCTTCTTATCTAGGTATGTCCAATCAGAAGATGACTAGCGATTCCTTTTCCGTTGAAGAGCTAGGTGGTCCTCAGTGTTGAGCTAGCCAGGGACAGTGGAGAGGGTGTGCCATGGTTTCTGCCTTCAGAAAGCAAAGTGGAAACAGAAACCAAATTTATAGACGGTATTCTTTGTCCTTGGAGAGCTAGTTCTGTGCTGTGATGAGGGGTCAAAATTCAAAGACAGTTGGTTAAGAAAGCCTCCAAAAAGAGAAGTACTTTGTAAAGTGTTCATCTCTCTATCTCCCTGTGTGTATGTGCCTGCATAGATACTTCCTATGGGTTTATAGCACACATATTGTTCTGTGTGATGGTTAGTGTAGACTGCCAACTCGACAGGATCTGGAATAACCTAGGAGACAAGCTTCTTGGCACCCTTGTGAGGAATTGTCTAGACTAGGTTTGCCTCTGTGCATGCCTGTGAAGGGTTACCTTGATTAGGTTAACTGAAGTGGGAAGACACACCCTCAAAGGAGGTGGCAACATTCCATGGGCTTAAGTGGATCAACTTACAGAGAGGAAACTGATGAGCAGCAGCATCCATTGCTTGCTGACTGTGGGTACCATGTGAGCAGCTGCAGCATGCTCCTGCCGCCACAGTTTCCCCGCCATCACCGTGCACCCTCAAACTGTGAGCCAAATGAAGCCCTTCTCCCTGAAGCTGCTTTTGTCAGGGTGTGTCATCAAGTATCTAATGCATTCTATAACTTAGTTTTTCTTTTAAGACTCCTAACATAGCACACGCATCCTCCTGTGCATATAAACCTCATTTCATCTGACAGGTACAAGGTGTACTGTACGTTTCCCTTTTTATTGCTAACATAGTCGTGGAAGATAGCCTCTCTTTCATTATGGTCTCTACGAGAGGTGTTATTAGTTGACTATGTCCCCCAAAAGGTCACACTTCAGAAACCTAATCCCTAGATTTGTACACTGACACTACTTCAAAGTCAGGCCTTTGAGTGGTAGTTAGAGTAGAGGAGGCAGGCCATAAGGATGAGGCATCCCAGCAGCCTTGTAAGAAGGAAGAGCCAGGAGCTAGCAGATGGCCCCGCCTTGGCACCTGCCTCTGCCATATTGTGATACACCACAATGCCGAGCAGACACTGCTTCCCTGCTCTCTGGTTTTCTAGCCTCCAGAGATGTGGGCCAAATAAACTTCCTTATAAATCACTCAGACCCAGGTCTGTTGTCATAGTGGCAGAAAGCAGGCCCATGCAGGAAGTGTCTGGCTGCCTCCTGGAGGGGAGTAATGATGGGCCAGTGAGATTACTCCTGAAGCCCCTGGCCCTGGTCCTCAGTTGCCTGGCACCCTGCTGACCTGATGCTTCACAGCAAGTTGGCTGGTGTTTTTCAGAAGACCATGATGAGGAGACATGCTCTTTCAGAAGGAAAAAGAAACATGATTCCCTTCCGCTTCTTTTTTTTTTTTTTCTTTTTTTAATCAGATGCAGGAGTGAGACATTTCCTAAAATAATGATGCAATGCTCCAGGTGTCCTGGAGTATCTTGGAGCTGGTGGGGGCAGCTGAGGAACTGCAGTCATAGGTTGTCTGTTCGTTTTGATGTTCCACACAGCATCTCTCTCTTTTGACCACTCACGAGGCATCCATGACTCCCCAAGCCTCCTCTGCTCTCCTAATGGTCAGTCTCCTGTCTGCACCCCATCATGAGAGAGCAGGCTCCATTCTGGAGGGCACAGATTCAGCCCCTTTCTCTGTCGTGTGCTCTAAGAGGATCATGCCGACATAAGGAGGGTGGACGGGAACAGGCATGTCTAGGTGCTTCTCCTAGAGAAACCTGAGTCTGGCTAATCTCCTCAAGGACTTGAAGAAAACATAGTTTACCACAAATCTGCACCTGCATAGAGAATCTGTGACCAAGCTGATGTGCCCTCCCACTTGGACTCAGACCCCATTCCTTACAAAATGATGACCTTCCTGAACTGTGTCAAAGGTGCACGGACCCCCGCCCAGTCTTGCAGCTTTCCCAGTGGACAACTGCTATTCCGCCCCTGGAGCTGCTCTTGTCCCTTCTCACACAGGCCCCCAGGGTCTCTCTCCTCAGCCCGACACAGACACCTTTCTCTCAGAGTCCCTGGGTTGCTTCTGTCTTCTGCAGCCTGGTCTCAGAGATGTTTCCACTAAAAGAATGATTGTCTGGCTGGAGAGCCGACTCAGCAGTTAGGAGCACTGGGCTGCTCTTCCAGAGGACCCTGGTTCAACTCACAGCATCCACATGTGGCTTACAACTGTCTGTAATCCATCTCCAAGAGATTGGACACCCTCACACAGCCATATGTGCAGACAAAACACTGACACACATTAAAAAAAAAAAAGTGATTGTCAATCATGTCTGTGATAGAACATGATTTCTGATGAGGATGTGAGATAAAGTGGTGACGACACAATTCAAGAATTAACTTCACTGAAGGAACAGCTCCTCGCCCCCTCCCCGCCATGCTCCCACCCCAGACACCCAGGAGAAAACAGGAGAGGAGGCACACTGTTGGAAGAGGCTGCCTTCTTTATTCAGAACTTGCCAGAAAAAAAGGCAGTGTGGTGGCAGAGCTGAGTCAGGGCTCCCAGCCCTGGTGTCTGTCTGGAAAGGGGTGTCTGGTAGTGCACAGGAGGTATCTGAGGATGATGGGGAAGCAAGGCTTCCACCTCTTTAACTATTTGCAACCAAACCATTTTTAAAGAAGAATAAAAATTACATGTAGTATTTTTTATTTTTTTTACATACTTACCTATTTTCTGTAGTATTCAGGAGAAAAAAAAACAGAACTTGAAAGTTAGTAATTTTGTGACAATGTGAATATTTAAGACATTATTTATTACAGGGGGAAACAGAAATACTGAAGAGAAAAGGCTTATCAAAACACATACACAAGAGGCAGAACAGAACAGCACTGCAAAAAGAATACCTAATGTCCGGCGGTGGTGGTGGCACATGCATTAATCACAGCACTTGGGAGGTAGAGGCAGGTGGATCTCTGTGAGTTCAAGGCCAGCCTGGTCTGCAGAGAGAGTTCCAGGACAGCCAGGCTACACAGAGAAAATCCTCAAACACACACACACACACACACACACACACACACACACACACACACACACACACACGGACATCTAATAAACTTGCAGGTTCATATGTGTACTGAGTGAAACAACCTGACCAGCAAATAACACAGTGGGATACACAAAGGTAAAGGCTCCACAGTTCAGGAAGACCTCAGCTCCTGGCCCTGGGAGTCTAAGCAGCCCAGTAAGTTAGCAGCTGTGAACCCTTAGTTGGCAGTGATCCCTACATTCCTACACAAACTGCCTTTGAGAAAGACAGTTGTCAAACAAGGGCCTGGAGAGTGGAGGCTCCTGAGGTGGGTTTACTTTTGTGGCCTTGCAAGGTGACTTAGCTTTCCTGCCCCAGCTCCCTGCCTTGTGATCTGGGAACGCGGATTAAGAACTAACTAACAGAGCGGGGCTGAGGTGTAGCTCAGTGGTGGAGGGCTTGCTTGGTGTGCAGAAGTCCCTAGGTTCCATCCCTAGCCCTGCAAAAACAACAGGCCCCAGGACAGCACTGGGGTGCAAGGAAAGGAACTCTTGGGGACCAATACACTGCCCCCAACTTCCAAAACAGGTGTGAGCTACCTCACTGCAAAGCAGGCGAGGGAGACCTGGGCACGTTGCTGAGCCCCCAATCCAACGGTGTGGAGGTGGAGTCTTTCCTCTCCCACCATGCATGGATTCGCTCAGCAGGTGGACTTCCTTCTCTTCTACTAACGTCTTTTTACTCACTCCCACTCCACAGACCCCCCCCCCACACAACCCTTGGCAATTACAGGCTTTAACTTAGCGCTGGCTTTGTGGCACACAACTTTAATCCCTGTGCTCCAGAGGCAGGTGGATCTCTGTGAGTTTGAGGCCAGCCTGGTCTACAGAGCGAGATCCAGGACAGCCAGGGATACACACCTCCTCCCTAGATTACCTCCTCCCTAGACCCCTTCGACCCACATGCTCTGGCCTGCTCTGTAGTACTGCAGATGTCCCTCCATGGTACCACCTCTCTACCCTAGGCTTGGGGACTTTTGAAAAAGCAAGCGCCTTCACTTGCCCTGGCTCTCTCTGCTCTGACATTAGGGGCCGACTCTAGACTATGGCTCAGAGTCTAATAACCTGCACAGGAAGCCGGTCAGTCACTGGAATTCACACACAGGTACCTACATGTGCATGTGTGTGAACACACACACACACACACACACACACACACACACTTTATGCCTTCGTTTGAGAATGTCATGTATAATTTCACATTTCATCTAAAGAGTGGCATAAACCTAACCTTGAATTCTAACCTAAGTGAACTGTTCCTTCTAGAAAAATTCATAAAACTCTTCGGGATTTTTCAGCTCTGTGATATAATGACGGTACTATAGAGATTATTAAAAATCAAAGTGTCATTTTCATTTCTGGGGGAAAAATCCAGTTTTAAAGTACGTTGTGAGGTGTGCTATGAGGTACATTGTAATGTAAACTCTTTAGGCTTCAGAATGAGAAATGCTTGGGAAGAGCAGAGTACATTGTGTGGTTCTGTATTTCTTAAGGGAATCAATGTTTTTTTCTCACCTGCTAAGAATTAGAAATAAAGTCATTTTTTTAAACCAGTGCTTTTTAAGTGTGCAGTGCTGGGAATGAAATCCAGGGCCTCATACATGCTAGGTTCACACTCTCTGAGCTGCATCCCAGAATACTCTTGATGCTTTAAATAGCTGGTTAGTGTGCTACATGCTGTCAGCATGATTCTGATCTACAGTTTAAGAACTCCGTGAGCTAAGTACTCTGCTATGGCTTTCATCTTCCATATCCCTTAAAGGCCCATGTGCTATAAGTTCTCAGTCCCCAGCATGCTGTCCTTGAGAAGTGCTATCACCCTTTGGGAGGAAGTAGGGGCATTGGGGCCATGCCCCTAAACAAGCTATTGGTACCCAGCCCCATCTCCTGCTTGGCTTCTTCCAACGTACATCGCCACCCAGGATGGTGACATTAACAAATGGTAGGATCTTTAAGATGTCATTGGGAACACTGCCCTCTGAAAAGGTTAATGTAGTTCTAAGGGAACCCACTATTTCCTACGGGAATGAGTTGTAACAAAGCTTGCTCGGCCCCTCAGTCCTCTGGTTTCCCATCTTGCCTCTGATCCCCTCTACATTTGTATCACTGTGATACCATCAGCCACAAAGCCCTCGTGAGAACTGGGCAGAGGCCAGTGCTTTTGACTATAGCTGTGGGCCAAATTGACTTACTTTCTCCTTACAATCCTGAGACCTCCATGTTTTGTCATAGTAACAGAACATAGGCTTCATCTTTTTTGTTGTTGGAAGCACTAATTATAGCTAGCTACTGACCTCAGAACTTCCTGAAGGTGGCAGATTATCCAAACCACTAGTGCTTTGGTGTCCTGTAATTATAGTTAATTGATTCTCGCTTCTAAGTTTACACAAGGGACATTTAAGAGTTGAAGTTAGCGGTGCTGCGGCAGCCAACATGAAATAAACATAAGGTCACAAAAGTCAAGAACTGCGGCAGGGCGCAGTGGCTCATGCCTGTAGTGCCGGCTACTTAGGAGACTGGGAAAGGGGGCTTGAGTGAGTCTGGGGGTTCAAGGCCAGCATGAATGACACAGAAAGACCTAGCTTTAAAATACATTTTAGAAATAAGTTCAAAGAAAAGTTTTAAAAAAAAATTAAATCCTAGAGGCTAAAGAGACAGCTCAGTGGTTAAGAGTACTGGCTGCTCTTCCAGAAGACCCAGGTTCAATTTCCAGCACCCACCTGATGGCTCACAACTGCTTGAAACTCATCCCAAGGGATCTGATGTCTTCTTCTGGCCTCTGAAGGCACTGTACACACACACACACACACACACACACACACACACACACACACACATACACACACGCATGCACTGCACAGAAATTCATTCAAGCAAAATATCTAAACATATAAAAACAAATAATAAACATGAAAAACAAAATCCTAGTACCAGATATGAGTGAAATGGATTGTATTGCTCTAATGGCTGAGCAATAGTCCTTTTCATTAGACTCATGGTGCAATGAATTTGTGTGTGTGTGTGTGTGTGTGTGTGTGTTGCATGCATGTGTGTATGCATGCTCAGATGAACAGAGGCGTGTGTATGTGTACACATGCATGTGTATGTATGTGAACATAGAGGCATAAAATTGACATTGAATGTTTCCACCATCGTTCTTCACCTTTTACTCACTGAGGCAGGCCTCTCATTTGAAAGCTGAGCTCACCTGTACAGGTTGCCGGGCGAGCCAGCTTGCTGCAGGATCTCCCACCTCCACCTTCTAAGGCACTTGTGACAGTTCTGAACTCCGGTCCTCACACTCACATAGCAAGCACCATGTTCACCGAGCCTTCTCAGCCCCAAAATATTGAGGTCACAGAGAAAGCCACAACAAATCAGAACTTGAAATAACACAATTCCCAGTATTTGCTCACGGTTTTTATTCAAACAGATTCAAACTGAGTGTTGATGGCTAGGAAATGATAACACTACAGATGAAACACACATCAAAATGAAAAGTGTTATCTGGGTAATGATGATTGTGGAAGCACTGTGGTGTTCAAAGGACTTCCGGTTCCCACATCTGTGTGTGAAGAGCTTGGAATGCATCATCCCATCTGCACAACACAAAACAAAAAGCTGAAAGTCAGTGACTTCTAGATCCACCAATGGACTGGGACTGAGTTCACAGGCCAAACCTGTTTCCCCAGTCTGGTAATCTATGTGAATACAGCCTCGCCACATCATCTTAACTCAGGCAGATCTCATCAGAGCCAGGAAGTCTGAGGAACACCTAAGTGATGACTTGGGTGACTTCCCAGAACTGTGTGTAGACTCCTGTGCCTTAGAGACCCTTGGAGGACCAGTCTCAGTGAGAACACCACACCTTCTTGGATTTATACCTCCAGAACCCCCCCCCGCCCCCACTGCAAGGTGCTCACAGAGAGAGACAAGGGAAAACCCTTGGCATTTGGGACGGAGATAGGGTGGGCAAACATCTGAACTGTGGTCGGGATAATCTCCATCATACAGCCCGCCTCCAGAGGATGCTGTCTTACCCAAGCCCTACCTGTTGTCCCAAAGAAAGAAGACAGCCCTCCACTCCTGCCATTCTGCTTCCTGTGAAGCCTTTCTGAAGATCTCCAAAGTCCTTCTGGAATTCACAGGGCGAGGATGTGGGCCGCTGACACCTGAGCTCTCACAGGAAAACACAGGAAGCTTCCCACCACATCAAAGGCTCTAGGAAAGCAGCAATGGGTTACACAAGAGAGCGGCAAGATTGTGGAAGGAGTTCCTGGGGATGCCAGGTCTGCAGGGGGAGAGGAAACAGTCCTGAGGCTGCCATAGGAAACACTAAAGACAGATTCTGCACCAACAGCATAAAACTTAACACTAAAAGCTTCCTCACCTCCCTCCCAATTACCTCACACATTGGGACCCACTTTTGGCAATTAATTAGCTGACTGATTGATTGAAATCGCGAGGCATTAAGAAGCAGTCTGAAGGAGACATGGCAGCGCTGGAACCAGACTCCTGCAACACAGTTTTCATGGTGTGCAACAACCACTCAAGCTGTGGCAAATGAGTAATGGGGATTTGAAAGGAGAAAAAGAGAAAAACGCAGAAGAAACGCCTAAAATAGGAATGGGAACTGGAAAGACGGCTTGTTAGAGCACTTGCTACGCTCTGGGGAGGACTGCAGTGCAGTTCCCAGAACCCACATTGGATGCCAATTGTCTGTGACTCTAGCTCCAGGGGATCTGACATGCTCTCTTGGCCTCTGCAGGCGCCTGCACTCAAGAGCACATGGACACGCACACACAGACACACACAGAGTTAAAAAAGCAAGCAAAATAAAATCCCCAAATCTTAAGTAGTAAAGACTGAGAATTTTTCAAAATTAACAAAAACCTCCAAGTGACAAATCCAGGAAGCTCAGGGGCTATCGGCCAGGAACAGAACAAAACCAAACACTGGAAACATCTACACCTTGGCATGTCACATTCAAACAGCAGAAAATCAACCAAAGATTAAAAACAAAACAAAACAGGACACCTGAGCATGTTGGGCACACCTGTAATCTCAGCACTCAGGAGGCTGAGGCAGGAGGAGGGTGAGTTCCAGGCCAACTGATGCTACCCAGAGAGACGGTGTCTAAAAAGTCCATCAAACCAAATCAAATCTGGGCAGGTGACGGCAACAAGGAAGCTGAGGTCCCGCTGAGGGACCAAGGCCAAGGACAGCAGAGAGAGAGGGCAAGGTGCACACAGAGCAGGACAAAACCATGGAATTCCAATTCTGTAGAAAACTAAAGCCTTCAGAACAGAAAAGGAAAAGGGACGCACCCAGGCGATCAAAGCTGGAGGCGTCTGTCACTAGCAGGGGCCTGGGGAAGGGGTTCTTCAAAGAAGAGAAAATGACAGGGGTCAGAATTTTGATCTCTATAAAGAGAGAGAGAGATAAATGACAAAATCTTTCATTTTTATTTTTATGGCTACCGGATTTTAATATTTTCTAAGGCTGCACTATTGGTGAAAGGATAGAAAAGTCGATCAGTGGAAGCAGACACTTGGGGATACGAGCATCTGGTCTTAGACACAGAAGATATGGGAACTGAATGGAAAAGGAGGCCCCACCCTTCTCAAAAATTACCTGAAAATGGGTCTCAAATCTAATTTACAAAAACTCAGACTTCTAGATGAAATATAAAGGAAAATCTGGATGACCTTAGATTTTTGCAGGGTTTTTTTTTTTTTTCACATAAAATATCACAGACACAACCTATCAAATGTTAGTGAGTGGGTCTTATTAAAAATATAAAAGTTTCTGTCCTGTGAGATCCGGGGGTGGGGGAGCACAGACTAAAGAGCAGAATGACCTCCTCCTCACCCACTGAGGGTCCAATCTGACCCAGAAACCCCTCCAAGCCCCACCTACGCTGTACACGACTGTTGGGAACATTGAATTTATAAATTAGAAACAACACGAGATTAACAACATCTGAAAATAAAATAGACAGTGACAACAAATAGGCTGAATTAAAAGTTGTGTAAATGTTGTTTCTCAAAAATATCTGCTGAAACGCTGATGTCAGCAACCTCTGCCCACAACTTTTCTCTTTCCTTAATAAGTCAAAACCATTCATCCTTCCCTTGTTGGAAATGTGGCTTTGCTTCATAGCGCTGCTCTTGTACTTTGGAGCTGTTGTCAAATGACAAAGTCAGGGTCCCTTGAACACGGCACCATCGATACCATGAGTCCATGTGGTGGTTTGAAGAAAAACGGACCCCAAGCTGGGTAGTGGTGATACACGCCTTTTAATCCCAGCACTCTGGAGGCAGAGCCATGTGGATCTCTGTGAGTTCAAGGCCAGCCTGGTCTACAAAGAGAGAGAGAGAGAGAGAGAGAGAGAGAGAGAGAGAGAGAGAGAGAGAGAGAGAGAGAGATCTCCAGGACAGGCACCAAAACTACACTGAGAAACCCTGTCTTGAAAAAACAAAACAAAACAAAAAACGGATCCCATAGGCCCATTAGGAGTGACAGTATTGGGAGGCCAAACCTTATTGGAGGAGGTGTGGCTTTGTTGGAGGAGGTGTGGCTTTGTTGGAGGAGGTGTGGCTTTGTTGGAGGAGGTGTGGCTTTGTTGGAGGAGGTGTGTCACTAGGGGGTGGGCTTTGAGGTTTCAGAAGCTCAAGCCTGGCCAGTATATCACTGTCACCTCCTGCTGCCTGCAAATCCAGATGTAGACCTCTCAGCTACTTCTCCAGCACCATGTCTGCCTGCATACCACTGCCATGACAACAATGGATTAAACCCCTAAACTGTAAGCCACCCCAGTTAATGCTGTCCTTATGAGAGTTGCCATGGTCATGGTGTCCCTTCACAGCAATTGAGCCCTAACTAAGACAGTCGTAAGATGTGATAGCCAGGAGAGGTACCAATCAGCCAATCAGGTGAGTCATAGATGAAGCACACATGAGAAACTGGACATGAATGACTCACGCCCCAGACAAAACAGAACAGACTGAGCTATTCTTTTTTTCATCACCTTGCTCACCAAGACATGTATACTGTTATTTTTCTCATTGTGCTGACAAATATGTGCAAAAGCTCTGGAAGGAAGGAAGGAAGGAAGGAAGGAAGGAAGGAAGGAAGGAAGGAAGGAAGGAAGGAAGGAAGGAAGGGCTTATTTAAACTTGGTTTGAAGGGACAGTCTATCATGGAGGGGAACGTGGGGTGGCAAGAGTGTGAAGCACGTTGTGTCAACAAAAAGGAAGCAGAGAGAGACGGATGCTGTGCTCAGCTTGCTTGCTCCTTTAGATTCGGTCCAGGAGCCTAGCCCACGTGACAGACAGTGCCATCCACTCTGAGAGTGGTTCTTCCCACTTCAAGGTCCGATACCTGGCACTGGAAAACGAACAAACCCCTAACCTTTGTTTTATGTTATTGAGAGAGGGATCTCATGATGAGCTGGCCTCAAACTCATTATGTATAACTGAGGCTGACCTTAAATTCTTTATATGCCTGCCTTTACCTTTCAAGGGCTGTTATTATAGGCGCACGCGCGCACACACACACACACACACACACACACACACACACACACACACACACACACATACATTATGACATTATGCTTGGTCCCCAAACTTAGAAACTGTCTATTTCTGGAATTGCACATCCATGCTTTCTGATAGCTGTTGACATTGATGACTGAAACCATGGAGACAAAATTTCAGATAGGTGTAAATACTCTCCAGCTGTATATATGTGTTTATAAAACATATATCTGATATAGAATGTATACCCAAATATGCAAGCAGCTGCTAAAATGCAGCAGTTTATAGCATGGTAAAGATCTGAACAGACACTTCTCTGAAGATGGATTATAGAGGGCAAATTAACCTGAGAGAAAGTGCTCCATGGCATAGGCCACTGTAAACTAAAACAGGGGCAGGTCATTACACTACAGCCTGGCCAAAGTCTCAACTGACCTAGCATTGCTGAGGTTGCAGAGGACAAAGCAAGGGTAGTTTCCTTTGCTGATGGTGAGAGTGCAAAGCACAGGTATTTTATAAGACAGAATCATGGCTGACTCTTAAACACTAGCCCTAGTCCTGCTCTATGACCCTGTCACTATGGCCCTAGGTTTTGACCATTATTCAGTTGAAAGCATATGCCCACACCAGAAACCTACACATACATTTACAGCAGCCTTATTCACAGCTGCAAACTGAAGCAGCTGAGGTGTTGGTTCACAGGGGAATGGATACAGAAATGGGGGAATGTCCAGACAATGGGGTACTCTCAGTGACTTTTAAAAAATCTAATATTTTTTTTCTCATCAAGATCTCTCCCCACCTCTCTCTGTAAGTGTAATTGGTTGAATAAGAATGGCCCCCAGGGGATCATATATTTGAATGCTTAGTCATCAGGGAGTGGCACCGTTTGAGAAGGATTAGGAGGTGTGGCCTTGTTGGAGTAGGTGTGGCCTTGCTGGAGAAACTGTGTCAATGAGGATAGTCTTTGAAGTTTCAAAAGACCAAGCCAGGCCCAGTATCTCCCTCTTCCTGCTGCCTCTGGATCTGAATGTAGAACTCTCAGCTACTTCTCCAGCACTGCCTGAGTGCTGCCAGGCTTCCTGCCGTGGTGATAATAGACTAAACTTCTGAAACTGTAAGGAAGCTTCATTTAATTACTTTCTTTTATAAGAGTTGCTGTGGTCATGCTGTTTCTTCACAGCAACAGAACAGTGACAGAATAGAACAAGACAGAAGTTGGTTCCAGGAGTGGGGTATTGTTATGATAGGCCTGATTGTGCAGTTGGTTGAAGGAATATGGAAGACTTAGGAACTCAGGATTAAGAAAGCAACTGAACATATTAAATGGAGCTTAATGAGCCATGCTAGTAGGAGCATGGAAGACAGTGGTGCTGAGAATAATGTAGATTATGATGCTCCAGCTCAAGAGATTTCAGAGGGGAGGAATATTAGTAAGTGGCCTACAGACCATTCTTATGGTATTTGGCAAAGAATGTGGCTGCTTTCTGCCCTTGTCCAAAAAAATCTGCCTGATGATAAATTGAAGAATTTGGATTTTGGATCAATGGTATTGGCAGAGGAGATTTCAAGACAGCCTAGTCTTGACTGTGTCCTATGGTGATTAGGAATCACTCTTATACAGATCTATAATGAAAAGGAGCAAGCTGGACAAAGAGAAATACAAAATGTACAGTTTGAAGAGAAAAAAGAGCACCAGAAAGTATAATGGAGCTAAATCCAGTGCTCACAGAGATAAGTTTAAAGAAAAACATGATGGTAAATGGAATAAAGGGAGTGGTGACCCCAGGAGGAAGACCCCATCCAGACAAACTTCCAACTTGTGAAAAGGAATTAAAGAAAAGCTTAAGAAGTGAGGGAAACTATCAACAAAGAAAGCTGATGTAGATGTAATTGAAAGAGGGGGCATGTTCTATTTCCAGCAAGCAACAGAACTTGACCATATGGTCCTAGCTTTAGAGTCAAAGGTACAAGAAAGGGGTTGTGAAATCTCCCTCTGTGACTTAGGAAAGCCACTGAGGCCAGGCATGTGTCAAGGATGTCCCTGCATGGAGGCCTAGAGAGGCCATTATGTGAAGCTGTGAAGCCTGGATTGCCTTGGAGACCCCAAAATGTTGGAGATGCCAGATTCTTAGGATGTCTACCAAGGAGATCTTTTAACAGGGTGTGGAATCAGTCCAAGAGAGAACAATGTGTTGCAGTCAACAAAGCTGAAAAGAGTTGGTGTTCTGAAGAGAACTTTGACATCAGACATAAAGATGCAGAATTTGGAGTTTTCCTTGTTATTTTTAGGTCTTACTTTGGTCCAGTATTTCCCAACCCTTTACTCTGAGGTAATGTCTGTTTTTGAAGTTGAGGTGTGTTTCTTGTATGCAGCAGAAGGATGGATCCTGTTTTTGTACCCATTCTGTTAGCCTGTGTCTTTTTATAGGTGAATTGAGTCCATTGGGGTTGAGATATTAATGGCCAGTGATCGTTAATTCCTGTTGTTTTGTTGTTGTTTTTGTTGTTGTTGGTGGTGGTGGTTTTTTGTTTGCTTGTTTGGTTGGTTGGTTTTTGTTTGAATGTTTGGTTGGTTGGTTGGTTTGGTTTGGTGGTAGTGGTAGTTAGTATATGTGTGTTTCCCTGCTTTGGGATTTGCTGGTGTGAGATTATCTGTTGCCTGTGTTTTCATAGATGCAGCTAACTTCCTTGGGTTGGAGTTCTCCTTCTAGTACTTTCTGTAGGGCTAGATTTGTAGATAGGTATTATTTAAATCTGGTTTTGTCATGAAATATCTTGTTTTTGCTGTCTATGATGATTGAAAGTTTTGCTTGTTATAGTAGTCTGGGCTGGCATCCATGGTCTCTTAGTGTCTGCAAAACATCTGTCCAGGACCTTCTGGCTTTCAGAGTCTCCATTGAGAAGTTGGGTGTAATTCTGATAGGTCTGCTTTTATATGTTACTTGGCCTTTTTCCTTTGCAGCTCTTAATTCTTTCTTTAGTCTGTATGTTTAGTGTTTTGATTATTATGTTATGAGTGGACTTTTTTCCCATAGGCATTTCCTTCTTTAGGTTGGGAAAGTTTTCTTCTATGATTTTGTTGAATATATTTTTTGTGTCTTTCAGCTGGAATTCTTCTTTTTCTATTCCTATTATTCTTAGGTTTGGTCTTTTCATGGTGTCCCAGATTTCCTGATGTTTTATGTTAAGAATTTGTTTAATTTGATGTTTTCTTTGACCAATGAATCTATTTCTCTATCATGTCTTCAATGCCTAAGATTCTCTCTTTCATCTGCTGTATTTTGTGAATTATGTTTGCATCTGTAGTTACTGTTTGTTCACCTAGATTTTCCATTTCCAGCAGAGTTGTGGGCAGGGCCCAGTTGTCTTGCTGGGGCTGAGATGGCAGGAGGAGGAAGGATAGGATGTGCCCTGGGGCTTAGGGCCTAGAGATTGGGACAGTTTAGATAGGAGACCAATCACTTACCTCTTCTAATTGGTGCAGGTGGTGCTTGTGCCTCTAGGGGTTGTTGAAGTTGCAGGGGATGGTTAGCCAGGGGGAGGATGATGGGTTCAGTGGATTTGAGCAGCAATGGATCTTGTAGGTGGCGATGGTGGTGTATCGGTCTGCCTGCAGGACTCTTAGCTGCTGGCAGGCTTCTGGGGCTAAGATCTTATCATGGAGGTCTTAAATGCACCCTGCTATGTGAAATAGACACACAGAAAGGCCATGTATTGTTATGTCAGGCATGGCTTGGACCTGGAAACCTGACTGGGGCAATTTGGGAAAGAATAAATGACAGACACTGAAGAAACAGCAAAAGCATATACCCCAAAATAAGCTGAGATTGGATGAGCTGTTTGACATCTGATGGAGGACTCCTACTTTGCAATTGGGAAACTTGGCCCCCATATTATGTGCAGTACAAGGAGGTAGGTTAGCTAGTCTCATTGGGAGCTGACTGCAGGGGAACAGTCTCAGTCTGTAAATAAAGCTGGGTTGATGCTTTCAATACATTCAGCCAACACTGGAACACACACTGGTTTTAGATAAAGGTCAATCTTTCCTCAACACAAGGATTTGGACCAGAGGAAGGCTTTGTCATGTCTGTGGGTCTGGGACATTGGCTGTACTCATGTCAATGACACATCTTCACTCAGGATTTCATCCACTCCTTGTATCATAACTTCCATCCATCAGCATCCTGGAGAAGGCAAAACCATGTGACATCAGAGATCATTGGTTGTTCTGGGCTCTAGGTCAGAGCAAGGGAGCTGTAATTCCAGCACTTGGAAGGCTGTACTGCTCAGCTTTTACTGTTAACTTGGCTGGATCTAGAGTCATCTGGGAAGAAAGACTCTCAACTGAGAAATTGACCTGATCAGATTATCCTGTGGCCATGACTGAGACATTGCTTGAATGATGATTGATGTTGGAGGGCCCAGCCTACTGCAGGATGCACCATCCCTAGGCAGGTGGGTCTGGGTTGTAGAAGAAAACTAACTGAAACGAGCCAGAGAACAAGCCAAAAAAGGGCAGCGTTCTTTCATGTTTTCTGATGACTTCCCTCAGTGATGGGCTACAACCTGGAGACTTAAACTGAAGCCAAGCCTTCTCCCTTTCCTCCCCACATTGCATTTTATTCAGAGTGTTTTATCACACCAACAGAAAAGCAAACTAAAGGCCAGTGGCAGGAGGTTCATGAGTTTGAAGCTAGCCAGGCATACATAGGAAATTCTGTCTGAAAGGAAGGAGGAGAAGGAGGAGAAGGGAGACGAATCTGCAAGTGAAGAAACCAAGAAGAAAGAAGAAAGAAACCAAGGAAGAATGTTTCCGGTGTTGGGGAAATCAGGGGCAACATGAGACTCCTCTCCAGAAGCCTGCTCCTTCCTAGGTATAGATGGTGGCTGGATGACTCCTCAGTTACCGGGTTATGGAGCTGTGTCTAACTCTCCACTGGATCAGAGGGCTGTCTCCCTGTGGCAGTTTGTATAGGAATGGCCCCATAGACTCATGTGTTTGAATTCTTGGCCCAGAGGAAGTAGGAGGTGTGGCCTTGCTGGAGCAAGTGTGTCACCGTGGGGGTGGGCTTGTGAAGTCTCAGAAGCTCAGGTCAGGTCTCTCCCTGCTGCCTGAGAATCAAGATGGAGAACTCTCAGCTCCTTCTCTAGGACCATGTCTGTCTGCATGCCACCATGCTTCTCACCATGTCAATAGTAGACTAAACCGCTGAAACTGTAAGCCAGGCCCAGTTAAATGTTTTCCTTTATAAGAATTGCTATCACCAGGCAGTGGTGACTCATGGTTTTAATCCCAGTACTTAGGAGGCAGAGGCAGGTAGAACTCTGTGAATCCAGGCCAACTTGGTATTCTTCAGAGCAAATCCCAGGATAGTCAGGGCTACATACAGAGAAACCCTGTCTCAAAAAAAAAAAAAAAAAAATGCAAAAGAATTGTTGTGGTCATGGTGTCTCTTCACAGAAATAGAAACCCTAGCTAAGACACTCTCCCATTGCATAGTCAAGTGACCAAAGAGAAATTTTGTAAAGAAAGTAAGAGGCACCATTTATGTTGTGACAAGGTACTAGGAGTCAATGGTAAGATACTGTGTCTAGCTGTTCCTAAAACAGCATTGCCCTAGAATGATAGTAGGGTCAGTGAGGGACAGCAAGTGTGAGGGTGGAATCTCAAATCTCCTAGAGATGTTGGAGCAATTTGTTACTCACGTGTGGTGTGTGCATGGTGGGGAGGGGCTGGGGCTGGTATAAACACACTATGCTGCCCATTGCATAAAAATAAAGCCATCAAATTAGGGATATTACATAATCCTTGTTAACAGTAACAAACAACCATGCTATTGTATTTGTGTTTTTCATTATCAGGAGTATGTTTTCTTTAAAAAATTTTTAAAGGTCACTGTAACACAATAGGCTTGTTACTCTGCTACCAGCTTTGTGCATCTCACATCTACTGTATCATTTTCTCCGTGTTTTGAATTTAATATTACTTGGTTCATCGTGAACAATATGCTAGACTGTGTGTATGTGGTGTGTGTGTGTGTGTGTGGTGTGTGTGTGTGTGTGTATGTGTAAGTGTATACCAGATTCCCTAAGTGTATGGTCGATGACACCCTAAGACCAAGTTCTCAGCACAAAGGAGATTTATTTGCCCCAGAGGGACAGAGGGCAGGGAATAAGAGTCAAAGACAGGAGATAGAGGAAGAGGGAGAAGGGAAAGGAATAAAGGAGATTTATTTGCCCCAGAGGGACAAAGGACTGCCTCTGGGTAGAGAGGAGACAGATGTGGGCCACAGGAAAATGGCGATTTATAAATGGAATACAGGAAACCCTGTGTTAGGAGGAATTGGCTTGTTTTGATTGGGCGTGTTAATTAGGTGATCCAAAAGGGGGCTTTTGATTGCTGGGCTTCAATACTTTGATAGATGGACATTGGTAGTCAGCCTCAGGAGGAGGAAGTGGCCAGGTAAGGGAACATACATTGGTGGCTAACTTTAGGAAAGTAATCTAATGCTTTTTAGCAAGGCAGAGGGAATGGGGGAAGGGCAAGGCCTGCCACAGTCATGGTGGCTGTGTTTGGGCTGACTAGAGTCCCTTTAGACACCATCTAGATGTGTGTAACACATTCTGATGTTTGTATGACATATTTCTCAGAAGAAATCCCTGTGATTAAAGACACATGACTGTGCCAGACAGTGGTGGTGCACGCCTTTAATCCCAGCACTCTGGAGGCAGAGCCAGGTGCATCTCTGTGAGTTCGAGGCCAGCCTGGTCTACAGAGTGAGATCCAGGACAGGCATCAAAACTACACAGAGAAACCCTGTCTTGAGAAAAAAAAAAAAAAGACACATGACTGTATGTCAGGTATAATGACATGTTTCTTGTCACAAAGTGTCTAATTTTATTTCACTTATCTGTGTTTCCTTTTAATTTTTAAAAATTTTATTGCATTTATTTATTTATTGTATGTGTGTGCATGTGAAGGCAGAGGATCACTTGTGGGTCCTGGGGATGAATTGTATGTCATCTGACTTGGCAGCAAGTTCCTTGACGGGCTGGGACATCTTGCTAGCTCTTTTCTGTGCCTGTTGGAGGTAAGGGGTAAGAGCCCCCCATTCAAGCCCTTCACAGTGCTCTTCAGGATTGCAAGGGCTGGGCCGCACCTCACATTGTGGGGAGTTCAGTCAGTTGAGCAAAGTGCAGACAAGCTTCAGGTCAAGAGGTCATTCTTCCTTGGAGGCCAGCCTTTAGCCACACTCTGCATCTGGGGACAGAGGAGGATCTGCCTTCAGGCCTCTTTCATTTCATTTCCCATAGGGATAGTTCGCATCGAAAAGGGCCAACTGAAAACAGTTCTCAGTGCAAAGATGTTTGAACAGCCAGGGTTGTTTTGTGTGATTCATCTAGAGCTGTTTTGATGGGTGTGACTGTCCACTGAAGCTGTTGCTTCTAGATGCCTTCTGGAAGCTTCTAGAAATATAATCATGTGACTGGACCCCTTGGATTATCGATGGGTGGTGAACTGTAGAGACTACGATCCACCTGCTCACCCAGAGATAAGAGCACTCAGCTGTTTCCATTTGCTGTGATGGGGTATCGGGAACAGCAAACCCAGCACAGGCTGTGGAAATGGCCCCCATGCCAGGGGACAGCTGGGTGACCTCAGAGAAGAGTCAGCCTAGGCCTTCTTGGAGATAGTTTGTCCCTGTTCTCCTGAGTCCTAGGAGCTGTGTAGACACAGGTGTCTCAGGGTGGCATGCAGAAGCATAACTGCCAGTTCAAGGATGTGGCTCAGTTGGTAGAGTGCCTGTCTAATAGGCGTGAAGCCCTAGGTTCCGTCCCCATAATCCCATAAACTTGGTGTAAGTGCATGCCTGGAACACCAGCATTTAGGAGGATCAAGTGTTCAAAGCCATCTTTGACTAAACAGCAAGTTTGAGGCCAGACCAGGATACTGGGGACGAAGAAGTACGATATGAGTTCTGTGTGTCTCAGGTTGAACTTGTATCAAAGAAGACTATTGACTAGGGCTTAGAGATGGAAGGCTTACCTAACATGATCAGGGCCCGGGGTCCAGCCCTGGCCACAACTGGGGAAAAAAGAAAAAAAAATCTATTGGAAACTAAACAGACCTATCTAAATGCTACACTGAACTCAAATGCTGTTCAACCCACATATTTTGCTATCAAGATTTACCCAGGATTCAGAGATGGATGGAAATGGACAGACCACAAACTGTTTTCAATCACATCAGGAAAAATGAGATGCCACCGATAAGAGAGGGAGTCACAGGAAGGAAGTGCGCTCTATTGTCCTCTGAGCGTGCCACAACAGATAGTTTTCACTGCCCTTCTGCAAACTGACCCATTTCCATCATAGAAGGGAAATCTTCCTCCCAGAATAAACAGCTCCAGGTTCAGAAAACCGCCGCATTTCCCCTGCAGTGGTTTATCCACCATTGCGGGCATTCTTAATAATGGGCAGTTTCATTTTACAAAGTGACAATGAAAAAAAGGAAAACGAGGTGGCAATTTCTTAGCTGGGTCCAAATTGTGGGTTTGTGCCTTGACTGAGCCAGAAGCTGTGGAGTGACCGGCAAGCAAATGTTCACCTTTAAGTATAACTCCTTTGTGACTTCGAATTCTCAAGAACTCTCCATGAATTATGTCTAAGAAGGAAGCATCCTTAAATCGAATTGTTTTGCTTTGTTTTGTTTTAAAGATCCCAAATTTAGATTAAGAGGTTTCTGACCCAGGTGTCCGGTGAGCATGCGGTTGTCTCCTGATAAGTTGGGGGGGGGGGGCTTTCACTACCTAATGAAGCCACTACTTGAATGACGCCATCTGTAACCATTTATTTCACCAGGAAAAGACATTTTATTAATTTTTAAAGACCTGTCACAGTGTGTGTGTGTGTGTGTGTGTGTGTGTGTGTGTGTGTGTGTGTGTGTGTTTGGTGGTGGGGATGGTGATCGTGAGGGGGTGGGGGATGGGGATCAAGCTTTTAAAAACGTTTGCCTGTGACCCTGGCTGTGTAAGGCAGGTGTTCGGAGAAACGGCCTAATTAAACACTGCTGTGGAGCTCGGCTGCGTTTCGGACACCCTGAGCTGGTGGGACTTCGTGCTTTTTGTCACAGTCTGATGCTGTCTGTCTTCGGGAATCTGCACGGGTCCGGGACCTTACCGGCCAGGAGCACAGAGGTAGCAGTCCTGATGTGTCCCTCCCAGTCAAAAGACACACTGCAGGGCTGTTGCGGGCGAGGCACAGACCAACGCGACTAGAAATCAGGCTGGCTGGCTTCTCCCGACCAGCCCCACGGCACGGCATGATGTCATGGGAGCTGCCACTCAGCGAGATGAAAGGGATGCGGCACAGCCCGCTGGCACTAGGCAGCCCCGCTGGGGCACCGCGAGAGAAAGCTGCGGATCCAGCGGCTCAGTCCAGGCCGGGGAAAGCCTGCTCTCCAGAGCCGAGGCAGAACAACGTGGCCCACGTTTAACAAAAGAACGTGTGGCCAGGGAGGCGGGAGCCCAGCTAAGAACCCGAGGGTGGCGAACTTTCTAGATCTGCGTGCCTGGTGAGTAAATTCATTCAGCCTTGGCTTTGATGAGCAGCAACTGATAGGCGATCAGATTACAGGCACTCCATCTCCCAGCTCGCCTGCCTTTGATCTGCGCGGGTAATCCATTTTCCTGGATTTGAAGTTTCGTCTGGGCTTGCGCCCACACACATTTTTTGGGAAGGTAGAAGCGTTTGGCGCGGAAGTGTTACCACGCTGCGGAAAGCGTGGGGCTGGAGCACAGGCGGGTAGCAGGTAGGCGTTTGTGTGTGGTTGGAACTTTCACTGAGTTTTTCTCGCGTGTTCAAAATAAAAATGGCTTTCTATCAACTCCCAGCAAGCATGCCTGTAGCCAAGTCCTGCACCAGGCTGCGTGCATGTGAGACTCAATTTGATTCTTGATGCAATTGTTTCGCGGTTTGCACAAGAGTTTTCGATCTGTCATGCAAATCTTACAGGCAGTAGTTGAAACAGGACAAACAACAGCCGCGCTAACTTATGTTGGAAGCAGGGTTTCAGACTGGAACTGGGCTGAAAAACGACTTTGTTTAGTAAACGGCGAGACTTTGATGAAAATTTTCTCTCTCTCTCTCTTTCTCTCTCTTTCTCTCTCTCTCTCTCTCTCTCTCTCTCTCTCTCTCTCTCTCTCTCTCTCTCTCTCTCTCTCTCTCTCTCTCTCTCTCTCTCTCTCTCCCCCTCTCTCCCTCCCTCCCTTCCTTTTCTTCCCTCCCTCCCTCCCTCTCTCTCCCTCCCTCTCTCTCCCTCCCTCCCTCTGTCTCTGAACAAAACTCATCTCTGGCAATACTATCAGTTTATTCTCCGGCCTCCAAGATAAGAATCTATCACACGTGTGTCCTTGCCATTTGCATTCCCAAGGGAACCTCTGCAAGGCATTTAGGATTGAAGCCTTTCAAGTGCAAAGCGGAAGAATTCAGAAACAGTGAGGGCCAGGCTGCCCTAGGTTTGGCTAAAAATACTCAGTCAGTCTCTGTAACCTTTGAAAATAGCCGGAGCTTTGTTTACAGAAACACTCACGAGGTTAATATTCTTAAATTAACATTTACTCTAAATATATAGTGACAGCTGTTGTGAGTTACAGTTTGCCAACTGTTTACCAAAACTATCTGGCAATCAACAGTTATTATGTTACATGAAGTATTTTAGCCACATTTTCACTTCAATTAGTGCCTTAGAAAACCAAATTATACAGGGCACCGAGCTTGCCAGTTAACTGCTAGTTGTGAATTCATCACTTCTACATACACACACACACACACACACACACACACACACACACACCCCTCTGCGCTGAGCTGCAGGCACTCAGGACAGTGGGAATCAGCTCTGTACCCACACTGGTCTGTTCTAATATTCTGGCTCCAGGTTTATCTGGTAAAATACTTGATTATTGTCATAATGGCTTGTTTTATGTTAGCTGGGGACGAGGAAATGTAAATAAGAATTCTGATGAGAGGTCTAGAGACTCACTTTATTTTGTGATTAATTTTTCTGATCCAACTAATTAAATTACTTTCACAACGTCCCTCCTGATAATAGGGCACTTTACATGTTTGGGTTAATGTTAAAACCTTAAGAACCATGAAGCAAGACTATTTAGAATCACTGTAGTTACTGTGTTTAGAATGTATCAGTAGGAATTGAGCCCAAGGTTCTAACTTGTGTTCAATTGCACCAGGACATTTGCTTTTTTAAAAATTGTTTCTTTCTTTCTTTCTTTTCTTTTTTCTAAAAGGGGGTGCTGCCAATCATACTTACCACAGCCTGATTTTTAAACCTTTGATTAAAAGGTTCTCTCCAAATAATAATAATAAAAATAATAAAAGCGGTGCTTTAAAAGTAATAGCAGAGGTAGTGTGCTTGGAATGTGCTGTCTTGGTTCAGTTGTGGAGCTCTGGGAGCATTCTAATGACTGTTTATTCTGCTGCTAGGTTCATTTTAACAAACAGACTCTCCTCAGCGCAAAACAAAGGGGAGAATTAGCAATTATCTGATTTATTTAGGCTTTGTAGAAAACTAGCTTGGGCAAGTCAAGTCCTTGACAATCCACTTCAGTGCCTGAATTAATTCAGTTAATTGTTTACTCCTTGTGTCTTTGTTGGGAACTGAAACCTAGCGCATTTGGTTTTAAAGGGAAGACTCTTCCTATGGCACAGGGGTGCTTCAAAAGGCCTTTCTTAATTAATGACCACAGATGCCCCTGCTGGGGATTTAGTAGATATGCCCATGACAGCTCTCCCTTACAATATTCCAGTTTTTACAAAGCATTTCCTATCTTTTGCTTCAATGGCTGCTTTGTTCCTGCAGAAAGGCCAAGGCTTCAAAGGACTCTTCCAGTCCTGATGCTGCTACTAATTAGCTCTGTGACCTTAAGAGGGCCTGCACGCCGTGTGAAGTGAGGGCCTTGACGCAATCGTTTTCTTTTCCTGGAATGAACGCCACTGGAATAGCTGCAGCCCTTTCACATATGGGGAAACTGAGACCCGAGAGTGCGCTCTGCCTTTCCTAAGTCCATGGCTGAGCCGGCATGGTCCACTTTCCAGTTGCTTAAATGAATGTGCTAGGGGGCCGACCAGAGAGCAATGTGGGTTTGAAAGGTAGAAATAGCCACTTCCTACTACCTACTATAATCCCTTCCTTTGTTCCCATGAGAGATATGTCAACTGGATCTGTTGGAACACTTCCCAACCCTTCCTCTGCTTCTGTTTTTCTAAGTATTTCGGAGTTGTCAAAAGACTCGCAGCCATCGTTTCCTTCTACTATATATATATGTGTGTGTGTATATATATATATATATATATATATATATATATATATATATATATACACACACACACACACACACACACACACACACATGTTTAGTTTTTTGAGAATGGCCTTGTGCTCCTGTTCTGCCTCCACTTCCCAAACGCTGGGATCACAGATATTCACCACTATGCCCGTCCTCCTTAACAATTAAAATAATTCTCATTTATCAGTGATCTATGGAAAATGTATGCTAGATTGGGGGGGGGAGGAGAAAGACTATATATAGACGTTGACATTATACAAACACATCTCTGTGTGTTTTTTAAAAATTGGTATTTCCTTAGGAGGTGTCAATAGGGTCCATGAAAAGTTTAATAGCTAATTAAAAACCACTACTAAAAACGAAGATTTGCCATGGGATTTTGTGGAAGTTCAGTTTGTAAATTCAATACAGCTTCACATATGATGGGTTAGCCTGCCCCACTTAAGTGTATTGAGAATCATGATGTGCATTCTCGTGAACTCTTTTGCTTTCTTGGAAAAATTTTGTTGTAAAAAATTTTAATTTGGCTATTGATTAAATCTTATACCTGTCTATTGCTTTCAAAGCCAAATAGCTAGCTGTCCTTTGTATTCTTTCTTTTTTTTTAAGATTTATTTTTATTTATGTGTGGGGTGGAGTGTATGTCTGTGTGTGTGTACCACATGTGTGCTGCGGCCAGAAGAAGGCGCTGGATCCTAGGGCCAGGTTTAGAGGTGGTTGTGAGCCACTAACATGACCTAGGTTCTGGGACCTAAACTTGGGTTCTTTGGAAGAGCAGGAAGTGCTCTTAACTGATACACCACTTTCTAGTCTCTTTTGTACTATCTGTCATCAATCTTATAAAAGTTCATGTAAATCTTTATGGATTGTTACTTCCATTTATTATTTCACTAGTTATTGATGTAATAATATCAAGCATTTCAGCCACATGAATAGTATATTTTAAAAACGTTATCATTTAAATAAACAACTAATAAAATTGTGACTCCCCCCATTATATGCAGAGGAAAAGTGAGTTTGAGAGGAGTTGAATTACAAGTTCAGGGTCACAGGATTAATTCAGTAGAGTGCAAGCGTCTATCTAACTTCAAATCTTACATCCTTTGTTCTCAGGCTAGGCTGTTCCTCCAGTTACATAAAGCTGAACTCCACTGTGAGCAAACACTGTACCTAAGATTTTGGCCAAAACAAACAAAACAAAATGGGTTCTATTTTTTTTGTCTTTCTTTAGACATTTTTTATAAGAATTAGCTGGCCTAGACTCTCAAGTCCTAAAGGGACTCAAAACATAAACCTTTCCTTTAAGAGTGAACTGAACTCAGGCACCCATCGCCACTGGCTGCTCAGACACTGTAATGGCCATGCCACTTTAGGGCATTCCGGGAAAACTTAGCATTCTGTGCTCCTCTAAAGAGGATTCCTTAACTTTTATGCATCTGCCTTAGAGGACTGGATAAGATGAATGAGAAGAGGAAAGAGGAAGGCTCCCAGGTGTGTTCTGTGTCTTCACAACCCCTTCAGCGTGCCTTCCAAAACCGCTCTTGTGGATGGAGTTGGCTTGCCCAAGGCTCACATCCTAGATTGAGAAGCCGCTTACTATCTATCACCCATGGTGACTTCAGTCTTTGACAAGAATGGAAGGAGAGGCCAGGAGGAGGAGGTCAAGTGACCTTAAGAAGTTTTTTCTTCCAACAATAATACGCTTTCTTCCATCCTGTTAGCTGTCTCCAGTATACCAGTAGCCCAACAGCCTTACACTGTGGGCTGTGGCCCAGCCAGCCTATTCCTCAATCTAGCCTCCTGTGGAGAAGGCACAGAGCAGAGTGAGTGGATGGTCATCTACTTGGGGGTTAGAGGTCATGAACTTTAGAGTATCATTCAAAGGGCTCCAACTTGAAACAAGTTTGCCCTGTGAACGTCACAAGGTTGACTAAACAGCCTCTTTCCCCTTGGTGTAGATGTTAGTGGTATGGTCAAGATTATGTTAGAATTCGGGGAGCCCAGAAGTTGATCCTGGCTTGATTATTAACTTACTGTATGACTTTGAACATGACTTCCATCTCTGGGCTTCAGGACTCCTGACTTCCCACTCTAATTGGCAGCAGTGGTTGTTAAAAATACTTGTACAGCCGGGTTTGGAGTTCCACCCCTACTTTATTGCTTATATTTACAAACTTGTTTATTATCCTTTGAGAGTCTCCCTTCTGAATTAATGAATTCAGTAATTATTTAAAGTACATTTTGTTTATTTTGTGTACATGTGTATGCGGCAGGGTGGGGGTGGTGAGCACGCACCACATCTCGTGTGTGTGTGTGTGTGTGTGTGTGTGTGTGTGTGTGTGTGTGTGTGTAGCTCAGAGGACAGCTTGCTTGAGCTGGTCCTCTCCTTCTACCATGAAGGTCCTGGGGCTCAAACTTGGTAGCTAAGCTTCTTGATGCCATTCATTCAACTGATTTTTTTTTTTTTTGTTTTTGTTTTGGTTTTTCGAGACAGGGTTTCTCTGTGTAGCTTTGTACCTTTCCTGGAACTCACTTGGTAGCCCAGGCTGGCCTCGAACTCACAGAGATCCGCCTGGCTCTGCCTCCCGAGTGCTGGGATTAAAGGCGTGCGCCACCACCGCCCGGCTCATTCAACTGATTTTTAATAAACATCTACTGTGTCCCATGTGCTGTGAACTAAGCTGATGAGAACCCACTGCTTTCATGTAACTAGCATTCTAGTCCATTTTCCTGTGGAATCATGCTTTCTAGTGGAAACCCCAGGAGTCAGGCAGCTTTCCGTGAGCAATGAACAATGCCAGTGAGCCAACCACGCAGTGAGCGGTCATCCCTGAAACGATCCCCCAAGAAATGTTACTCCAATACTTCCCATTTTGGGTGAAAAGATCCTAAACAAGTGTGTTCTGTGACACTTGGATGTTGCCAGACCTAGATGGAGAAGCCAAGCATAGGCTATGGCTGTGGTGGCATGTGCTACTTAGCCCAGTACTCCAGAGGCAGGGCTGGGAGATGCTGCAGACTCAGGGCGAGCCTGGTTTGCTTGGTGGATTCCAAACCAGCCAGCGCTATGCACTGACACACAGGACCCTGTCTCAGACGATAACAACAAAACCCACCTTAAATCTAATCTGAAAAACAGTAGCTCTTACGAGATCCGCACAGCAACTTGGCTTTTCCACTTACAGTCTTAAACGGTTGATAAGATCCAGTGCTTAGCGAGAGGAAAATGTTCCCAGCCCTAATTCAAAGCACAAGTTTCATTCTGAAGGAGCTGAGCGACCTCTTCTCTTTCTCTCTGTTTTCGACAGCGTCTCACTGTGTGGCCCAGGCTGACTTTGAACTTACAACCTTCCTGCCCCAGCCCATCGTTGACCTCACACTCAGCTTGTGATTCTTCTGGGAGGACCATTGGTGCTCAGTTGTGAGCCTTAGTGCTCACACAGTGCTATTGTTGGGTCGTACAAACACGTAAGCGAAGCAAAGGGGAGACCCCTGTTGAACTTGACGGCCATCTAAGGGCTAGAATGCAGAGTTTAGTGTCCCATTGTCAGTTGGTATTTCAGTAATTCACTGTCATTTATTGACCAATGTCCTGCCTGTGAACGGTGCCATTTACCAAGTATGTGCTCTGTGCCAAGTACTAGCCCAGGAGTTTTAATACCTGGTGTTATTTTTCAACCTCCAGTGAAGTGACTTGTTTTACAGATGAAGGGAAATATCCAGTGGTTAACTACTCCAAGGTCATGCAACCATTGGGTGCCAAGTTGGCATTGAGACCAGATTGTTTGATCCCGAAGCCTTGTGTGTTCACAGTTGGGTCCCTCTGCATGGTGAGCTAACAAGCTAACTGGCAAGATCAATCAGACACGTGAAAGGATCCAAGAACTAATGAGCTGAATAATGGGTTGCTGTCTCGGAGTACAACAGGAGGTCAGACAGGACAGCAGGACTCGGCTGGAGTCGGAGAAGGTAGTTCCTGGCCGGCAGATCAAATTCCACCAAAAACCATTTAGCTAGCTAGCATCTGTGCGAACGGTCGATGCTATCAGAGGCACAAGCTGGAGCGAAACCTGCCTCTTCTCTGGAAGCGTTTGAACTCCTTGAGGAAGAATGCTCAGGCCACAGATCCTCTTGCCACAAGGACTGTGACAAGTGCTTAATTACCACAAAGCTTGGGGGGGGGGAGTCGAGTTGAGGATTAGAGGGGAATGTGGGGGGTCAAGACTTCCTGAAATATGAGAAAAGAGTCAGGGAGGTAAGCAAGATGCATGGGCATGATGAGGAAGCTTCCAGAGCTCAGAAAGGGCAAATTCAGGACACAGTTGAGGCCAGGCAAGCAGACCAGTTTGGTCAGAATATAAAGCGAGAGCTCTAGAGGCAGATAAGGCTGTACGTGTGGGTGGAGCCGAAATGTGGAAATCTTTACATGCTAATCCAAGGAGTATAGAAGTGCCTTCTCCCAACAGTGGCAGCTCCGAAAGACAGACCACAGGCTGGAGGACTATGGTCCATATTCCAGAGGATTGGGGGTAGGGGGTGGGGGTGGGGAGACACTGTACTGTGGAGGAGAGGTAGGCAGGAGGTAAAGGAACAAGAAGATTACATGCCAGAGATCTTGCAAAGGAAGAAGCAGAGGTTTAGTTTGGTAAAGATGAACTGGCTATATACTCTGTGAGGCTCTGGGCTATCAAGAAGGTAAGACATGGCAGTGGTGGTGCACGCTTTTAATCCCAGCACTCAGGAGGCAGAGCCAGGCGGATCTCTGTGAGTTCGAGGCCAGCCTGATCTACAGATAAGATCCAGGACTGGCACCAAAGCTACACAGAGAAACCCTGTCTCAAAAAAACAAAAAACAAAACAAAACAAAAAGTAAGGCACATCATCAAGAGTCAGGGAAAGAAAGAAACACTATAGGGATTGGGGATTGCTTCACTATGTTAGAAGGGTGCTCAGGAGTGTTAGTGCTACACAGGTCACGGACAAGCACTCATGCCATTCAAATAAAGTCAAGCACATTCACACTGTAAACCACCCACGAATAAATCATTCTGGGTGTATTATATTCAAAGTCTCTACTTTAAAGTTGACTCTTGCGGGCTAGGGAGATGGCTTAGTGGTTAAGAGCACCAACTGCTCTTCCAGAAGACCCAGGTTCAATTCCCAGCACTCACATGACAGTTTACAACTCTCTGCAACTCCATTTCCAGGAGACCTGACACCCTCATACATACAGACATACAGACATATAGGCAAAAACATCAATACACATAAAATAAAAATTAAAACAAAAAAAAAGTTGGCATTTGGGCTGGAGAGATGGCTCAGAGGTTAAGAACACTGGCTGTTCTTCCAGAGGTCCTGAGTTCAATTCCCAGCACCCACATAGTGGCTCACAACCATCTGTAATGAGATCTGGCTCCCTCTTCTGGCCTGTGGGGATACATGAAAACAGAACATTGTATACATAATAAATAAATAAATCTTTATTTAAAAAAAAGTTGACTCGTAAGAATGGTAAGGTTTTCTTCACAGGTGCCAGTACTCCACCGTGTTGTTTGCAGTGTGGGGTCATAAGCTCAGTTTTGGGAGATTAATGATAAAAGCCACTCACTTGTACATTCACTCAACAAGATATCCATTGAGGTTCTAAGAAGCAAATTTCATGCCAAGAGAGGCACAGTTGACTTAAGGAAGGTCATGTCAACAAAGAAAACGGCAATGTACCTCTGCATCAAAGTTGTGCACAGTTCCTTGGATGTGAAGGACTTTACCCACCAAAGCAATCACTGACCATGTAGGACAGTGATGGCTTAATTCCTGTAGCACAGCACAGATCTAGTTTTTTTTTTTTGTTTTGTTTTGTTTTTTTGGTTTTTTGAGACAGGGTTTCTCTGTGTAGTTTTGGTGCCTGTCCTGGATCTCACTCTGTAGACCAGGCTGGCCTTGAACTCACAGAGATCTGCCTGGATCTGCCTCCCGAGTGTTGGGATTAAAGGCATGCGCCACCGCTGCCTGGCCTGGATCTAGTTTTAATATGAAGTGAATACTGCTCTCCCCCTATTCCTAAACGCTCAATCTAAGGCTGGGAATTATGAACATTACCTGTCACACAGCAGAGGGAAACCACTGAGCCTGGACCTGCCTTCTGCTATGTCCCCTTCCCAGGTTTAATGGTGACCCTAGTCCCTTGGCAGTCTGGCATCCCAGGGCTGGTTCCTGGAGGTATCATGCACCCAGCTGGTCCTGTTTGTGATCTGAGTCCTAACAGTATTCAGTGACCCAAGCTGAGGGGGGGGGGGGGGGGTCACAACTGTGAACTAGCCATCACCTTCTCTGGCCTCTTCTTTCTATAAACAAACAGGCTCTGGGTGGGATGTGCTCTGGCAAGGGAAAAGCTCAGGGATCCTAGGGAAATTTCCTGGAGGGGAAAGAAAGCCTCCTTTCCTGCTCCTAACGAAACCTGATGGTCTTAGTTCCCCTACCTAGTCTTCCCCTGTTCATCCTGCATCCACTGGCCTAAGCAGCCTGTTGCGGGTGAACCCATAACTAGAGTCCAGGGCAGGGGTTGGGAAAGCCAAGGTATGCCTGGCCATAGCTGTGGAGGCAAGTGAGACCCAAGGAGTGTCAGGACCTGGGTAGGGGCATGGTGACATATTAGAGGCGGGGCGCCGTCAGTGGGAGTGGCTAGGTTTGGGCTGGGAATTTGGTGAGGTACCTGGATTAGATTTCTAGCTCCACAGGAACTAACTAGGGCCATAGTGAGATTCTGGGAGGAGAGCATGATCCGGGGGGCGGAGCTGCCGGCCAGCAGGGGCGGGGCGGGTTCCGGCAGCGGCGGTTGCCGGGCTACGGAGCAGAGTGGCAGCAGGGCTGCTCTGGATCCCGGTGCAACCTAGTGCCTGCACCCTGCGCTGCCCCATCCTCGGACTGCAGTCGGGCGCTGCTGGGCAGGACAAGGGGAAGGTAGGTGCCTCTGCAACTGGGACTGCAGCGCTGCGGGGCCCAGCTGGCCTGGGGGGGATCTGAGCCGAGGGGAGGCGGCTGCTTGAGGAAGGAGGGCTCACACGCACGTGCGGGGAGAATCGCCCAGGACAGCCAAGTCACTTGAGGGGGCCAAAGCGTGAGTGACAGGACTTAGCTAGGGTCTAGTCTGTGAAGGATGTGTTTGCAAGGCACATGTGCGTGTGTGTGCAGTTCGCGCCTAGCCCACCCACCCTCTCGCTTGTCCCCCGTCCCCGGGCGGGCACCCGGAGCCCCCAGCTGGCGCCCATGCCCTACTGCGCAACTGCGGCCGGGAGGGCCAAAGGGGAACGTTTAGAAGATCCGTCTGTATGTAGCCCAGAATCATTCTCATTCCGTGCAAAAAAGGATTCTTGAATGCCCGAGTTGCTAGTGCATATGAGCAGAGCATGTCAGGGATCGGAGGAGAGGAGCCAGCTCTCACCGGCAAGTCAGCGCCCCCTTGCCATTTCATGAACTAAGAGTTTAGTTACATTATTTCATTATTTTATTCTGTTATTTCATGGGGGGGGGGGTCTCCTCTTTTAGCTCAGGCTGGGCCCAAACTTTTGGTGCTCAGGCTGGCCTTGAACTGAATCCCCCTGCCTCAGCCTTCCGATACTGGGATTACCGGATGTGTTCTTGGATTTCAAGTTTGGCGGCATCCAAAACCTGTGATCAGTTTGAATAGTAGTAAACTAACCACTAAGCCTATAATAATAGGACGCAGTTGGTAAACAAAGCTATAACCACTGGTGGGTATTTCTCTAAGTGAAACAGTTTAATTCAATTTATTTATGAAGATGCGTTTTTTGTTTGTTTTTTACTTCAGCGACATGTCCTTTGACACACAGGGAATGGGTATTGTTAGACACAGCTTATGTAAACAGAAGAACTTATTTTTGTGTTGTCATTTGATGAGCACTTCTTATATGCACAAGGAGGATTGTATTACATTAGTTTGGGATTTGCTTGGGATATTTTCTGTGGAGGAAGATATGTACCTAGAGGGATGAAGAATTAAGTACTAATGTAGAAGACAGTTTTGAAGTATTCAGAGGGATAGGTAACAAAAACGAATGTTTCTTTGCATGTGGACTTGGTGTGAAAGGAATATCACAAATATAAAGAAATACAAAATATAAAAGTGTGTTGTGAAAATATTGCCTTAGCATTAATGCATGAAGCGTTATCATAAGCTCTGTAAGTTCTTTTTAATCGATGAAAATGTCTTATGACGTCTACTTTATTACCGGCGCTCCATGGCTTTATTGACTTTAGAATTTTCTTTTCCATAGTAAATGTTAACTCTTGAGATGGTATGCTAGTACTTTCTGAGACAATTGTAGAAACTGTTCCTTTGGTGGGAGTGACTAATGACAAGTCCAGGCTAGATTTTAATCTGAAGCCAACAGATATGAACTCTTATGCACTGGAAATGGCAGTAACTACAGTGTAAAATGCCTTTCCCAGGAAAAGACTTGTACAAGGGACATTGCTGATGTGCAAGCAGTGTGTGTGTGTGTGTGTGTGTGTGTGTGTGTGTGTGTGTGTGTGTGTGTGTTAGACATGTGGAGGCCAGGGGACAATTGAATATCTTTATTACCATTTGCTTTTATCCCCTTGGGACATGACCTCTCACTGAACCTGAAGATTGTTCTTTCAGGTAAACTACCAGAGAGCCGTGGTCCACCTGTCTCCGATCCTCACACTGGGTTATAGGGAGTTGTGCCCAGGCTTTGTTTTTTAATGTAGGTGCTAGGAATCCAAACTCAGATCTTCGTGTTTGTGGAGCAAACACTCTTCCCTACTGAGCCATCTCCCAGACTCCTACAAAAAGTTTAAAACTATTTTTAACCTTTACTTTTACTTTATGTATGGGTGTATGGGTGTTTTGCTTGCATGTATGTGTAATATGTGCATGTGGTACCTGCAGAGGCCAGGAAATGCACTGGAGTTACAGATGGTTGAGAGCTGCCATGTGGGTGCTGGGAATTAAACTCTGGTCCTCCAGAAGAGCAACCAGTGCTCTTAAGTGCTCTTAACCACTACTGAGCCTTATTTCTAGCCCCTGAAAAGAGTTTTTAACACCTCAAAACAAAAATCCCAGGAAGTCAATGCAGATGATGAAATGATTCAGAACTTAATTGGTGTATATTTCAGCACAAAGATAATGAATGACTTCGACTGGCATTGTGTGTGATTTGGCATGTTCTTAGTACATTAATGGAATTTACTAGTCCCAGCACTTAGGAAATTGAAAGCGGGTTTGAGACTTTAAAAACTAAAGTGAGGAATTGTGGTAACATTCACGAGAATTTCCTTCTCCTTTACTTATTTAAATCTCTGAACCCGGGCCGACTCTAGTTCAGTTCTCTAGCCCAGTTCCACCCCAAACTTAACCTCAGTCGGAAAGCTCCATGCATCTGTAATCACAAAATTCCAAATTGTTTTAAATCTGACAAACCAGCATTAAAAAATCATGGGTTTAAAATTGTAGACAAAATCAAGTTCCACCAGTGCTGAATCTGGTTGACTAAGAGTGTCCTCCTAGAATAAGGGTACACTCCAAATGAGTCAGCAGCTGCCAGAGAGTGGGCAGAGGCCACAGAACAGTTAAATACATGTGTCCCGCAGCAGGTGACTAGTGGATGTCCATAGGCTTTGTAAAGGAAACTCCAGCAGTAGAAAAAGATAAACAAGGCCATAGGAACAGAATTGCCTCTGGTTAGCAGGCTGAGCATGGAGTTCATTCATCATACTTTATTTGTTGGAAGTGTTTACATTTGAAAGTAAGATGTTTAAACAGGACTGGGTTATCTTCTAGTCCACACATCACAAAGCATATACTTTTTGAACTATAGGATTAAAACCCAAGGTTTAAAAAGAAAAGAGTCATCTATCAGCAGTCATTATTGAGCTTCTCTAAAAAAAAAAAAGTTTGGATGGCTCTCATGAGGAAATTCTGAATGAACGGAGACAGCCTGATGGCCTAGGAAGAAGGGCACTCCAAATGGTATAAAGACGCTTTGGAATCTACCCAGGCTTCCTTCCAAAATAAAAATTTAAACAGCTGTGGCGTAGGGATGGCTGTGTACAGTCCTGAGAGCAACTGTCCTCTGAGCACACATCGTCGATGATGCTGTGATTGTTGTATTGTATCTTAGGATAAACATTCAACACATTTCAGGAAAAGGTCATGATTTACTAACTGCATATTTGTTGGGTGGACATCTTGAGAATTCTGACTTTTCCCTAGAGCGAACATGATTGAGTTTACAACTCAAGAGGTAAAAAGAATTCATTTGAGGAAAGTCTACTGTAGGTTAATTCTGTTAAAAACAAAGCAAACTGAGCTAGAAGCCTGATGGTGCCCCCTGGTTAATTTCAACTTTGTTGTGTTGAAAATGGGCAGAAAATCTTAAGGCGTGTAGAGTGTTTAGTCGCAAACATTTTGTTATTTGGAAGACACACAGTGTGCACACTCCTCTCAACCCTTATGCACCTCTGCAAGCTCCCTAGGCTGCCAGGGATGTCGGCTCCCTTGTGTGAATAAGGAGTTTCTGAATACACTGACGTTGAGGTTCAGAATAGCCACAGGCTGAGGCTTATTGTCCTATTTGAAAATGGTGTCCTAAATTTCTGTTTTTTCTTCTGTTAGCATGTGGGACTCAGTGTTTCTAAGCCACTGCTCCCTGGTCACAATGTAAGCATTTGCATTTATTACATGGGCCTCATTTCCACGGCGATTTTTTTTTTCATTTTTTATTGTTAAGAGATTTTCTATTCATTTTACATACCAACCACAGATTCCCCTCTCCTCCCTCCTCCCACGCTCAGCCTTCCCCCACAACCCACCCCCCCATTCCCACCTCCTCCAAGGCATACTGACTCCATGGGGAGTCAGTAGAGTCTGGTACATTCAGTTGAGGCAGGTCCAGGTCCCTCCTCCCTGCACCAACGCTGTGCAAAGTGTCTCACCATAGGTACTAGGCTCCAAAAAGCCTGCTCATGCACCAAGGACAGGTCCTGATCCCACTGCCTGGGGGCTCCCTAAACAGTTCAAGCTAAACAACTGTCTCGCCTATCCAGAGGGCCTAGTCCAGTACCATGGGGACTCCTCATCTATTGGTCCACAGTTCATGCATTTCCACTAGTTTGGCCGGCCATCTCTATACATTTTCCCATTATGATCCCTTGCTCATAGAATCCCTATTCTTTCTTATCAGTTGGACTCCTGGAGCTTAGCCTGGCACCTTGCTTCTACAGTGATTTTTATTAGCAGTAAACTTGTGGATTTGCTTTATTGTGGTCCTATTTCTTTAGTGTTTTATCTTGTTGCACATTAGAAAAATTCACGGGTTGAACACTGATTTGATACATAATATTGTTATATTTTTACTACATGAAAACTTACCTGTTCTATCCACTTCATCTGTGGGTTAATAAATAGTTTTCAAGAGCTAGAAAAATAGGGACTGAGTGTGGTGGCTTGTACTTACACATTCTGTAATAGGAAGAATGAGGCAGGAGGTTTGCTGTGAGTTTGCCCTACAGAGTGACACTCAATCTCAAAAACCTAAAATAAAATAAAGAAAACTACATGATTTAGTCTGTGAAAGATTATGCAGAGTATTCTAAGCATCTCTAGATTTGTATGCTTTGAAAATTTACCAGATTAAATATAAAGACGGTTCTCTGAAGTGTTACTTATTGTTTGAGCTAAGATGATAAATATCAGCTTTTCCTTCTTAGAGGCTAACTGAGGTTGATCATCCCTAGCCCAGAAATCCAGAATCTGAAATTTGCCAAAATCTTAGCCCTGTATCCAAGAATGAGTTCCTGACCTGGAGTTTGTCTTCCACAGTCACTATATTTCAGTCTTATGTCATATTGCTATATATTTTTCACTTACATTACCTCATCCCTTACAACTCTAAGAGATAAATATTATCACCCAGGTGGTGGTGGCTCACACACATGCCTTTAATCCCAGTACTTGGAAGGCAGAGGCAGGAGAATCTTTGAGTTCCAGCACGGCCAGGGCTATATAGAACAAAGAACAAAAACAAAGAACAAAAACAAAAACAAAGCCCAACAAAATACTATCTCTAATTTATTCTTCATTTAGCATATATCAGGTACATACTCTGTGTGAGTTACAATCCTGCACTGAAATTGATGTCCTGGCCTTTAAGTCTCCAGACCCTGACTGGGGGCAAACACACGTGGCTGGTAGGTGATCGGATATGGGAAGGGATCCCAGCAACACAGTAAAAAGGGGAGATGAGAAAACAGTGTGTTCTGACATGTGAAGGACAACCCATGCTTGGCTCTGGTTCATCTCACCTCAATATGGGCCCAGGCCTGACAGATCGGCTAATGTCAAGTAAGTCCTTCATAACACTGAAAATTACTTTTAAAAACCCAAGCACTGGGCCTGGAGAGGTGCCTCAATACTTAAAAGCATTTGTTGCCCTTGCAGAGGACCTGAATTCAGTTACCAAGCACCCACATGGCAGCTCTTGGAACTGCCAGTAACTCCAGCACCAGGAGATCTAACACCCTCTTCTGACCTCCAAAGGTACCAGGCACACACATGGCACACATCCATGAGTGCAGGTAAAACACTAGCTAACACACATAAAGAATGAGTATTTTTTTAAAAGCCCACGTATTGCCTTACCTAAAGAAAGTGTTTGCTAGAGACCAAGAAAGAGAAGTAAGCAGCTATGAATGCTGGGAGGTTCAGTCCAAGGTACATCACACCAAAGTACCCAGGCTACATTCATGGGGTTTGACAGTTAAGCTGGGGCAGACATTGGTTTAGGAACTGCTCTACAGGTCTGTTCAGCCTGGCAGACTGAGAGTCTCCTGGACATTGCTCTCCTGAGCTGCTGCCTCTAAGGCCCCTTTGCCCATGTACACATGGCACAGGTTTTTTTGTTTTATTTCCAACAAGTGCCAGCGGTGTGCATCTACAGCACCTGTTGTATTTCTGTCCCTGCCAAGCTAGGCCGGTGGGGACATATCTGCATTAGTACCCATTCCCATAAATGAGCAAGCTGAGTGGCTTTGTGTGTAAGAGCCTCTAGAGTGCGGCTGGCGAGATGTGTGCCAGCTCTGCACATTGGATTCCTGTACCTTGGCATTCTGGCCTAGATCTGATACCAGGAGCCTGCTTAGTGTGGCTGCAGTCAGGCATCTGGGCAGGACTGCTTCTTCTGAAGTGCCAGCTAGGGGCAGTTTCTCTGCACCTGTTCTGTAGAAGTGAATGCTGGGTGGTTAGAAGGTGTTTCCAGCATGGACATTTTGATAAACTATAGAATCTTCCGACTTACAGGCTATTATACAGGAACACAGCAACTTGTATTTCTGGAGCTTGATGAGTTGATGTCAGATACACGGAACCCCGAAACATAAATGCAGATTATTTGTCTTTGAGCAGAACCCTGAATGCAAAATTTTGAAAACAATTTCACAAATAGCCTTTTTATTGCCTTGATTTTGTTTTACTTTAAATATTATAAACACTAGTTATTTCATTACAGTTTTCTTTTTTTTAATTTTTTAAATTTATTTTATTTTATTTTACAATACCATTCAGTTCTACATATCAGCCATGGGTTCCCCTATTCTCCCCCCTCCCACCCCCTCCTCTTACTCCCAGCCCACCCCCCATTCCCACCTCCTCCAGGGCAAATCCTCCCCCGAGGACTGCGATCAACCTGGTAGACTTAGTCCAGGCAGGTCCAGTCCCTTCCTCCCAGACTGAACCAAGTGTCCCTGCATAAGCTCCAGGTTTCAAACAGCCAACTCATGCAATGAGCACAGGACTTGGTCCCACTGCCTAGTTGCCTCCCAAACTGATCAAGCCAATCAACTGTCTCACCTATTCAGAGGGCCTGATCCAGCTGGGGGCCCCTCAGCCTTTGGTTCATAGTTCATGTGTTTCCATTCATTTGGCTATTTTTTTTCAATAATTGAGTAAAACCAAAATTTATTATAAGCCACAGTCATCCTAGGGACCGCCATGCTATAAATATAGCCTCCATGATTCTATGGGTTGTGGTCTGATTGTTCTTTATTTTATATCTAGAATCCACTTATGAGTGAGTACATACCATGACTGTCTTTCTGGGTTTGGGTTACCTCACTCAGGATGATTTTTTCTAGTTCCATCCATTTGCCTGCAAATTTCATGCTTTCATTGTTTTTCTCTGCTGAGTAGTACTCCGTTGTGTATATGTACCACATTTTTTTTCATCCATTCTTCCGTTGATGGGCATCTAGGTTGTTTCCAGGTTCTGGCTATTACAAATAGTGCTGCTATGAACATAGCTGAGCATGTATCTTTATAGTATGAATCAGCATTCCTTGGGTATATGCCCAAGAGTGGGATGGCTGGGTCTTGAGGTAGTTCAATTCCTAATTTTCTGAGAAACTGCCATATTGATTTCCACAGTGGTTGTACAAGTTTACATTCTCACCAACAGTGGAGGAGTGTTCCCTTTGCTCCACATCCTCTCCAACATTGACTGTCATTGGTGTTTTTGATCCTAGCCATTCTGACAGGTGTAAGGTGGTATCTCAGAGCCATTTTGATTTGCATTTCTCTGATGATTAAGGATGTTGAGCATTTCTTTAAATGTCTTTCAGTCATTTGTGATTCTTGTTTTGTGAATTCTCTGTTTAGCTCTTTAGCCCATTTTTTAATTGGACTGTTCAGTATTTTGATGTCTAGTTTCCTGAGTTCTTTATATACTGTGGAGATCAATCCTCTGTCAGATGTGGGGTTGGTGAAGATCTTTTCCCATTCTCTTGGCTGTCTTTTTGTCTTATTGACTGTGTCTTTTGCCCTGCAGTTTTCTTTTTTTAAATGAATGCCAAATAATTTTATAAGGGATCTAATTTTACTCCAGGAAATTCATGGTCACACTCTTTACATACCACCAGTGAAACTGTTTTGTTTCTAAAGTGCTCCTTGGCCAGGGTATAAAAGGCACGTAGAGGAAAATGATGCCTACTGAGCTGTGAGCTGCTTCCAAATGTACCAGGCCAGTACCGTCCCCATCCACGGCACCCCATGACTCTTCCCTCAGACTGGGCTGAACAAGTGGAGAAATGATTGACTTTGCTATTTTTCTTACATATCTGTCAGCAGCTTTGTTGAAGCAATTCTACTTTGTTAATCAAAGAGGTCACTGGATGCAGCCACACAAGACTCAAGTATGCAGTGACATGACAGAGTGTCTAAGACCCTGTATGGGGTCACCAGACAGGAACTTGATTTGACCTCCATCAGCTCCAGTAGTTTTGACTTTGGACCTTTTGCTTTCTCTCCCACTGTATGGAGATAGAGACCTACTTTAAAGAGAGAAAAGGGTAGTATGCTTTTTTATAAACACAGGACTTGGCCTTGTGTGAGCTTAGTTCGAACAGTGGACTAGTTCTCACTCCCCACAGGCCACACTGTGATGTCCCACTCAGCAGGTGCTGAGTCTTAAGGAGGATTGTCCCATGTAAAGTAATTTGATGCTCAATAAAAATGTCATAACTTAAGGGGGGAGGGGGGAGGAACACAGAAGTAGCATGAAGAGGGAAGGATATCTAGTGGACAGAGGGATGGGAAGGCTGAGCAGAGGAGGGAGTTGGGTGAGAGATGGCTATAACTAAGGATGCTTGAAAAAGCCATATGGAAGCCTACTATTTTATAAGCCTTCTACACACACACACACACACACACACACACACACACACACACACACACGCACGCATGTGCACACACACACTTAATTGGAGGTAGCCTACACAGAGAATAATGTGCCTCCTAGAAGCTGTAGGTTGCCAAATTAAAAGCTCAGTGCCCGGTGTAGGGCACCCACGTTGAGCTGTTGGTTATGGGTGCCCCGAAGACCCTCACACAAAACTGGTTATTGTCATTGTTCTTAGCTGCCCACCAGAACTTGGAGTAAAGACACAAAGATACCATAGACTTTAGTCATGGCACATGGAGAAATCAAGTAGATGCTGGTCAGGAAACTTCCTTCCTGATGGCTAGCTTTCGTAGTACTGGAGGCACTATGTAGATTGTTGGGAGAAAGTCATCAACCGTCTTACCCAGTTGGGAACCCAGTGAACTCCAGTAACAACTGGTGTGACAAGATATGCCTGTGGGCATCATAGTGCCATGGATGTTATGGAGGTAACCAACAATTATCAAATTATATGCGAGGCCTGCTCCACAACATGAAATGCATGCCTAGTATTGTAAATATGGACCCAGACCCATGGTTGGCAAGTTCATGGACTCAGAGGTAAAATGTACTACTACTATTCATAGTCTAAATGACAGAGTAGCAAACAGCCCTACAAATCCATATCTCTATATCCGTAGATCAGTGCAGCTCTCAGACCTCATTGGAGAAGTTTCTTTGTACAGTAGATGACAGTTAACACAGAAATTGTTAACTTTCTGGCCAAAGCCCAGAGAACAACTATCTATGGAATTTTCAGCCACATTTAGGACATCTGTATCACATACGTTCCTACATGGCTCAGAGACCATCAAGGAAGACAGAATGGAAAGGTTGTAAGAGCCAGAGGTCAGTGAGGACTGAGGTGAAAAAGTGTCGTCTTTTTCAGTCAGACAGGACTGTGATACTAGTGAATCACAACATCTGTGCTGGCCCGTGCAAGACCTGCACAAAATCAAGCCATTCAACATGCTGACATGGGGGAGGGTGTCATAGGCCTCCAGCCTCTAACTGAGCAGCTATTAACACTTAGTAGCTTCTTGGGGAGGGAGAGTCGGTTTTTTTTGATGGTAGGTCCACCATCCAGTGGATGACCGCACACCCATTAGTACATGGGCAGCACACATGAGGTGCAGTAGATTATTTTTAAAAAGACTCGAAGCTGGGAGAGGTAGAGAGTGGGAGTGGATCTGGGAGGAGTTAGGAGAAGGAGTGGTGTGGAAATATGATCAAAATGCATTGTCTGCGTGTATGAAAGTCTCCAAGAATTAAAAAAGACTTTTTTTAAACACCGTGACATGATGGGCAGCAGTTGCTAATACTTTATAGCAGTTGTCATGTTCTAGAAACACTCTGTATCAGTGACCTCTCCCACTGTGCTGGAGGACTCCCTGTCCTGCTGGGACTGTTTGGCCGAGGGGCTTGTTCTTGTTCACACTGTGATGCGCCCTGTTAGCAGTGGGACCGGGAGCTGTGACTGTCATTGACTGAACTTTATCCTGAACTGGGCTTCCTTGAAGCAGACCCCTAATCCCAACTGTGTGGGAGACTGAGGAGATGAGTTCAAGACCTGCCTCGGGCAATTTAGCACAGCCTTATCTCAAAATAAATAGAAAACAAAATCCTCATGGGAGGGTTGGGAAGATGGATTAGTAAGTAATTCACATAAAAAGCCAGGCACGACTGTGCCCACAATAATACCAGTACTGGACGGTGGAGACAGGAGGATCTCTGGGACTTGCTGCCCAGCCAGTCTCAAAAAATAGCCTGCTGGCTGAGCCAGCTCAGTAGCCCTGGGTCTCTGCACTCTGAATTCCCCAGCGCTTCGTACAGCATCCCTGAAAAGCCTTCTGTTGATCATGACCTTCACTGACTCAGGCCATCCGTCTCTTTCTCTCTTATTTGGTCTAAGTGCATTGCTTTTCCAGGTTGGAAATTTGAATTGTTTGGGATGCCAGCAAGCTGGGGGTTCCACCCAATGGAGACTCTCTCTGACACACACAATCATTTAAAACCTTCAGGCTATACGTGTAAGTTGTATATGAAACAAATGTAGTTTGAGTTGACTTGGTCCTCACACCCAGCATGGTATATAGATGGATGTGAGCCACCATGTGGTTGCTGGGAATTGAACTCAAGACCTCTGGAGGAGCAGCCAGTGCTCTTAACCACTGAGCCATCTCACCAGCCCCCCCCCCCTTTTTTTTTAAATGTTTCCAAGACAAAGTATCACTATGTAGCTCTGGCTGTCCTTGAACTCACTCTGCAGATCAGGCTGGCCTTGAACTCCTAGAGATCTACCTGCTTCTGCCTCCTGAATGCTGGGATTAAAGGTATACACCACTATGGCCAACTACTAATTACACCTTATTAGCTTTTAGAGAATCACACATTTTTCACATCTTAGGACCATGTCAAGAGATAACCTGTAGTATATACTTCAGGGAATGCAATGCAATTCATCTCCTTAGCCATCCTCCCACCCGCCTCTGCACAGGCAGGGGAGTCCACGAATAAGTCTGAGGTATGTTGGGGAGAGACATGACCAAGAAGGTGAAAGGTTTGAATTCACCCAAAACTGGTATTTATTCAGAGCACTTGCAGCAATGATGTCTGTCCTGACAGTGTGTGTGTCCCAGGGAGCAGCTAGAGTGACACCTCTGGCTCCCAGCATTCCCGGGGCTGCCTGCCTCAGTTTCAGCTCTAGATAGCCGCTCCCAGACCTGCTAGTCCTGCTGTTTTGCTCAAGCTCTATGGCCCCCGATTCTCATGGTTCTAACTAGTAGATGGCATCGTATCCTATCCTAATTAGCTATGGAAGATTCCATTTTAAAAGAAACCAAACTGCTGTCTCCCTTCCTGATAGATGGAACCACCTGGGGAGGCTTTGCTTAAAATAAAAACAATACCAAACAAACAAACAAACAAAAAAACCCAATCACCACAGATCTCCTTTCCTGACCTTATGAACATCTGAAAAACAAAGCAAACAAACAAAGATAGCTTTGTTTTGTTTCTACATTTAAAAAAAAAATCATTCCTGGTGAAAATCAAGAGTCTGGGTTTATGTTGTATTGAAATGTCGTGTCCCTGCCTCGTTGAATCCCTCGTTTAAGTGACATTTAGATATTTTTATTTTTATTTATTTATTTATTTTTGGTTTTTCGAGACAGAGTTTCTCTGTGTAGCTTTGCGCCTTTCCTAGAACTCACTTGGTAGCCCAGGCTGGCCTCGAACTCACAGAGATCTGCTTGGCTCTGCCTCCCGAGTGCTGGGATTAAAGGCGTACGCCACTACCACCTGGCTACTTAGCCATTTCTGATGCTAAGTTTCCCCAGCTCTAAGGTATGATAGTGTTGACGGTCTAGAACAGTGGTTCTCAACCTTAGGTCTTGACCCCTTTGAGGGTTGATTGAACAACCCTCACACAGGGAAAACGCAGATATTTATATTACAATTCATAACAGTATCAAAATTACAGGTATGAAGTAGCAGTGAGATAATTGTATGGTTGGCGTCGCCATAACATGAGGAGCTGTGTTAAAGGGTCGCAGCGTTAGGAAGGTTGAGAACTCGGACTGCTCTGGAAGGTCTCTGGAGCAAGCAAATTAGCACGCTAGAGACACGCTTGTGCTTAGAAGAGTTGCCGCTCTGTGGCTGTCATTACCCTGTTGGCCCCGCCCACCCATGCAGGGAAACCACACATACACATCAATTAAATAAAATAAAATGGTTCCTTTAAAAGATAAGGAACATTCAGTGCCTTGTGTGTACAGAAAGTGGTGGTCACATCACGGTATAGTAAGTAGAGAGTGGTCCCTAAGACTTGAGTAACTGTGTCTTCCTTCTTATCTTTGACTTGTCCTCAGGGAGAAACCCTCTGATGAGAGCCATGGCTTTAAAGGTCCGGCGTGAGCAAGGGAGAGTGCTCTTCATCACCGTGCTTTTCCTAGGCTATTTGGTAAGTACACTCTTATTTCTTTCATATGAATATGTATAAAGAATTCATACAATGGTCCCAGGATTATGAGTGCTGTAATCTCAGCACTGAGATCTCAGTCTGAGGCCAGAAGATTGCAAGTTCAAGACCAACCTGGGCTGTGTAGCAAGATTCTTTCACAAAACAAACAAAAGTACTACCAAGACTATTTTCTATTTATGAGATCATTTTTTAAAAATTTCTTTCAAACTATGCTTGCTCTCTTTTATATTTAGGTAGTGCTGTTAAGCCAGGAAGTTTGCCACAGGTGTTAAAATTATTTCATTTAAATCTGGGTAAAGTCATAAAGTGAGTTGCCTTGTTACTCTTAGTGTTTGTTATATTAGTATAATGACATTATTTTGGGTTTATAGGCATATTTCTATCACAATACACCCCAGAGAAGTGGTTCTCAACCTTCCTAATGCTGAGACTCTTTACTCCAGTTCCTTGTGTTGTGGTGACCCCCAACCATAAAATTATTTTTGTTGCTACTTCATAACTGCAATTTTGCTACTGTTATGAACAGTACTGTAAATATCTGATATGTAGGCTATCTGATATACCACCCAGTAAAAGGGTCATTCGACACCTCCCCAAGGTGAGAATCCTGACTTAGACTCTAAGAAGACCATAAATTAATTCTAAGTTGGTTTCTAGGGTCTACACAGTTTATGAAGAAATCAGAATAGTTGATTGTTGTTTGGTGGGATTGAATTCAGGGCCTTGTGCATGCTAGGCAAGTATTGTACCACCAAACTACATCGCCATATTTGCATCTACCTTAAGCTCAAAAAGTGTTGAAGACAGAATTTTTAGTGTTTTTGAAAGTGTAATAAAAGGCCTGTGGAGGTAGCTGGTAGAGGAGACATTTATTTAATCTGGAGATATAATAAGGACCTACAACTATAGAGAGAGGTTGTTAACACTGGAGACAGTACCCAAAGACTTGGAAGGTGAAGTCAGTGGACATGAAGTCAGCCTGGAGTCTGAAGCTGTGAGGAAGAAGCTGTGTAGCTGGAAGGAAAACCTCCTTTCCGGCCTTCCAGTTGTCAAACACTGAGCAAATGGCCTGGGACAGAGGTAGAATCTCTTCCTCAAGGAGATTACATTTATTTCTGGCAGAAGGGAAACTTCTCTCTGGAGCTATGGGAGGTAGGGAAAAGGTCTTTTAGACCTCCAGACTTTCTACAGAGGCCTTTCTAGTTCTGAGCCTACCCTGGATTCTCTTTCCCACTGGCCCCGGAGATGGAGGCTTTGACTGTTGGAAGGGCTGGTAGCAATGATGGGAGGGAGCTCTTGCTTCCAGTGGGAAGATTGGTCTGTGGTGTGATGAGTCATTTTGATGTGTGTGACATGTAGATGTAACAGTGGCTGTCCTCACAGGATCTCTAAAGACTTTCAGCTTTAGTTTAGAACAGCAAAATGGTCATCAATTAGGTTAATCACAGTGTTCCTGCCTAGGGTAAAAGGTTGAATGGATTGTTTTCTTCTGAGACACCATTAACAATACTGCTCTAGAGGCTGGAGAGATGGCTCAGAGGTTAAGAACACTGGCTGCTCTTCCAGAGGTCCTGAGTTCAATTCCCAGCAACCACATGGTGGCTCACAACCATCTGTAATGAGATCTGGTGATTTCTGGCGTGCAGGCATATATGCAGATAGAACATTGTATTTGTAACAGATAAATCTTAAAAAAAAACAAAAAAAAAAAACGCACAATACTGCTCTATTCATTACTTCCTAAATTTTTATTCTTAGAACTTCTAAGTAAATAAACAGTAAAAACAAGAAGTTTTCAGCCTTCTTACATCTCAACAGGTATCTGTTGTTTTTGTTATTCTTAGATAGGGTCTCCAGTTGCCTGTGATGGCCTCAAACTTGCTCACAGCAGAGAATGGCCTTGAACTGATCTTCCTGCCTGAGTGCTTGGATTACAAGCACAGACTGTCACACTTACATTACATGATGCTGGGATCAGACTTGGGGCATTGTGAATGCTAAGTAAACACTCCACCATTTGAGCTATATTCCCAGTTTGAGATAATCTTATAAATGTATTTTTAAATTTGTATTGAATTATTTTTCAGTTCTTGTACAGGTTATTATATGTTGAAATCACCCTCCCCTCTGTCCTCCCTGTTTTCACCACTCTCCCTCCCATTTGTCCCCTTTATTACAGTTTCCCTTCTATTTTCATTTTTTCTATAGACACATGATTTTCTGTTACTATGAAAGACAACATTATGTAGCTCAAGTTGGTCTCGAACTCTCTACTCTCTAGCCAAGGATGACCTTGAACTTCTGATCCTCTTCCCTATACCTCTCAAATGCTGCAATTACAGGCATTCACCCCACTGCATAGGCTTCTACGGTGCTGGGGACTGACCCCAGGACTTCATTCATGCTAGGCAAGCACTCTGCCACCTGAGCTACATTCTCTCTTTTAATAGAACATTGTCTGTCAGTAAGCAAGTAAGGGCCAGTGAGGTGGCTCAGTGGATAAGAGCCTGATGACTTGAGATGGACGCCTGGGACCCATACAGGGAGGGAGAGAACCAACTCCCACAAATTGTCCTCTGACCTCCCCAAGTGCTGTTGCATGTGCACTGCATACTCACAGGAATAAATAAGTAAAGAAACAAATGTAAAAAAAAGCAAGTAAGCACATGGTTATAGAAAGACAATAATGTGTTTTTAGTAGGTAAGTAGATGTCACTAAATATTAAGCTAATGAATGGGGGGGTTACTTATTACCTTGTTTTTTGATCACAGGATAATTTTTCTACACAAGGTCTATGCTCTGAGCTAAAGCACACTGTTCAGTCCCAGGAAGGGCTGGATGGTGGTCAGAGAGGATGTGAATTGGGTTCATACAGCACTTTTATTTGGAAGAGTCGGGAGCCGGCCATTGGTCATGTCTGCCACCGCCGCCATCCTTAGGAGGTGGGAGCTCATCGTTGTCAGATAGGGGTTTTCAAAGAGGATCCCCAAGTGAAGGTAGTGCTCCTGGATCTCCACCCACCCAGGTGGCAGCACTTGGGGAGAGGAAGCATGAAGATCTGGAGTTTGAGGCCAGCCTGGGCTACATCTTGAGATCCTGTCTCGAATAAACCAAACCAGATAAATGAACAACAGCAACAACTCTTCACAAATTAAATGCAGGGGTATCTAAAGGATAACCACAAGTCCTTATGGGGGTGTGAATCCACCTCACCTGTGTACTCATTGTTAGAGTTGACTATATTCATATTCCTTTAAGATCACAAAAGGTTGGTTTGTGTTTTAATTCAGAAATTTTTAGGTGGCAAAGGCCTTGGGGTCTCTGAGGGATTTCTCCCTCATCCATCATGTTAGAGACAATCAGAAGAATAACAGGTGGGAGTTATAGGTAAGTCTAGAACAAGGGAGCCCCGGTTATGGGATGAATGAACATTCTCCAGGCTAAGAAGGATTTGTTTTAGATTTTCTTGTCCCATGGACTCATTCAGAAAGTGGCATTTCTTCTTAAAAGTTGAAGTCAATGCCACGCTGAGACAGTCTAGTGTATGTGCATAACACTGAAGACGTCGTTCCTTTCTGGCAAGCAGCCTGAGGAGTGCAGTTGAAGATAACATTTTGGGGACCATTTTTCTTTTTCAGTCATGTAAAGTGATTTGTGAAACTGGAGACTGCAGACAGCAAGAATTCAAGGATCGGTCTGGAAATTGTGTCCTCTGCAAACAGTGTGGGCCTGGCATGGAGTTGTCCAAGGTACATATCAAGTGCACGCTTGTACTTATGTTTGACAAAGCATTCTTTTAAACCAAATTCTTTTAGTTGATTGTTAGCAACACTTCGGGTAACAAGACAGAATTCTTGGCTCATTATGCCACTTTAGCAAGATATTATAGAATTCCCCTTTAATACTTCTAATCCCTGTATCATTTTGAGATAAGTAGATCCTAACAACCAGGATTCTACAAACACCATTGATGTATAGAACTTGGTATTTTGCTGATAGGATATTTTAGGGGTTAATTGTAAAGAACCAATATTCAACTTAAAACTTAAACATTAAAACACAAATAACTAAGGGTGAAATAGTGAAAATAGAAATCCTACCATTTTTCTGGACCTTCTTTTTCTTAGAATGAATGTTACCATTGCTGGTCAGTCGGTCAGTCGTGTTCTGAGCAGGGATGTGATGAGGCAGGCCAGGGTATTGAAGGAAGCAAGCATTGTAATCTCACCACTGTAAGTCACTCCCAAGAGCACTTTGGAATGTGCACTTTAAATCCCCCTCATTAAGAAATCTTCCTCATAGCTGTTCATATTTCACAGTTTCTCCTCCTGGCTTCTTTGAAGCTACAGGCCCATTTGCTTTATTTTTTGATCTTTGGAAGATGTTATTAGTTGTGGGGAACTGGTGTGATGTTTTGTTCTCAATAAAGCATCAAAGCCTTCTGTTAGGAAAGAGACAACGGATTTTCATTTTTATTGAAAACGACTTTTAAAAGGAAAGCCCTCTCTCCTACGGAGCACACTTTTGTAAAACTGAGTCTTAGTTCTTAGATTGTTGATCAATAATCTACAGAGAGCAAACAACAAAGAGTTATGCATCCCACACAAGTCCCGCGCCTACGGGGGGGGGGGGGGGGGAGGACTTTTCTTTCTGGTTGCTGCGTTAAGTAGGTGGAGGCTCAGAGTCCTGACATCTTATCTGGATGGAAATGGCTTCCAGATCTCTGACAGCTGGTTAATTACTGCATCTCACCAGAAAGGTTGCGGTCCCTCTTAACTGTATCAGTGTTTATTTCAGATATAGGTTCCCCCATATTGGGTAGCTAGCAGGGCCAGCAAACAAAATCAAGTCCTGGGGGGGGGGGGCAGGAGGAAAATAGATGAGTCTTCCATCCCCTGAGAGCCTTTGCCTAACACCTTGAAAAGATGAGTGGAACTTCACAGATGCTGAGATGAATAGACCATTTCTGAAAGTTTATTCTCTTCTCTTCATCCTTTGACTGTAGAGAAGAGAAAATAAATATCTAGAGAATCAGGTCAGAAGGTGAAGCTTCAATCGGCTGCAAGTTTTTTAAATGAAAAAAAAAAATCTTTCTGCAGTCTCTGTTTGCACTGACCAGGCGCTTCTCCACAGCTGAACAAACTCAAGGATCAGCGGGCTCTGAGATCTCTCAGAGAAGCGAAGCCTTGGAAGTCAGGCAGATACAAAGTATAATCCACTCACAACCTCCCTCTGGGGCAGGAAGCCGGAACTTTCACTGGCAAATTGTCAAAGCTTTGGTATGGAGAAGTAGGAGAATGCAGAGCTCTGGAGCCCTGTGTGGCGTGGCCTCTCTCCATTTTACCTCCAGGGTATCAAGGAGATTCTCATGATGCATATTAAAGAGAATTCCTCTCTTCCAACAAGGTTGGTTGTGTGGGGGAGGGGAGGCTTCTTGAAAGAGGCCAGAGCAATGTACTCTTGAGAAGAGCACCTTTGGGAGAGATTGGAGGGAAACTTGGAGGGATTACCATAGTCTAAGTGTCAGGGGAGATGGAAAGTCCAGTGCCAACAAACTCCAGCTATCCTGTCTCAGAAGCAACGGGGAGAGAGGGTAAGGGATGGGGTGAGGGTGAGGGGGCAGAGGGAGAGAGAGAGAATGGGTGGATGGATGGATATATGCATGTATGAGTACCTTGAAGGTCGTAGTCCAGGGCACAGGCTCACAGAAAGACAGACATAGTGAAAGGGTCAGGACCTGCTTTCCAGACCTCAGAGCCTTCCCACACTAAAGGGCTATATAGAATAATCCTTCTTACCCAGTTCATCGGGCATGATTTGAAACAAAACACTACGAAGCACACACAAAAAGCGTACTAACAAGCAAAAACTCAATCTGAAGACAGAGCAAGCACAGGAAACAAACACGGCAGAAGAATCAGCATTCTCATAAAGAGAATTTAAAGTCGCTGTGACTGACTGCTGTAGAAGATAAAATGGCATTATTTGAGATAGATGGGCGGGGTGAGCAGAAAGATGGAAATCCTTAAAAAAGAACCTAAATAAAGACGTAAGTAAATAAATAATGACAAATGCTTCTACTGGTCCATTGGTCGACTGGATATCTACCACTAAGGAAAGATTTCGGAGCTTGAAGACTTATCAATGGATACCTCCAAAACCAAAAACCATGGAGGAGAAATACTGAAAGAAAAACAACAGCAGAACAGAATATCTGAGGATTGTGGGACAGGTACAAGACATATAAACTTTCAGAGTGGGAATACAAGAAGAAAAGAGCAGCAGAAATAGTTTGAAGCAATGATGACTTAGAATTTCTCCAAGTCAATGTTAGACACTAAGCCCTGTAGCTGCCATAGAAGCTCACAAGAATAATCAATAAATAAACTAAACTTGGGCAGCCGTTTTTAAACTACAGAAAAATGAAGGGGAAAGGGGAAAGTCTTAAAAAACAAACAAGTGAGAAGTTTTAAAAAGTACCTTCTCTGCAAGGGCGCAGAGATAAGAATGACCTCTGACCCCTCAGAGAGCATGCAAACAAGAGGAAAGTAGAGCGACCATTTTATAGTGTGAAGAGAACAACCCGCCAACCCAGAATCCCGTGCAGTGTGAAGGTGTCCTTCTCAAGTGAGCGAGAATCTGGGCACAGTGGCCCTGGTGTGTGATCCCAGCCCTTGAAAGGCTGAGGCAGCAAGATCCTGAATTTAAAGCCAACTTGTACTGCGTTGTGAGTTCTAGTCTAAAAGAAAAGGGAAGGAGGGTTGGGGATTTAGCTTAGTGGTAGAGCGCTTGCCTAGCAAGCGCAAGGCCCTGGGTTCGATCCTCAGCTCCAAAAAAAAAAAAAAGAAAAGAAAAAGAAAAGGGAAGGGAAGGAGTGGGCAGTGGGCGGTGAGTGAGTGGGAGACTGAGTGATGTGTAAGCAGCAGCAAATCCTCCAGGAGAGTGGGGACGTCAGCACCCCTCTGTTAGAAACCAGCAGAGCCATAGCAGACTCTTAGCAAGGTCATAGCTGATGACAACGCCACTGTCAATCAAACCAGATGTCACTGACATGGAGAGGCACCTTTGTCCAGCACCAGCAGAATATATCTTCTTCTCAAGCTTTCATGAAAGATTTAGCAACCTGGACCGCATGTCAGGTTGTCAGGTCCTTCCTAACACATTTAAAAGGATATTTGTCGTGTAAGTGTGATCTGTCCTTCAACAGACAAACAACAACAGAAACCAGGGACAGGAAGATAGTGCGAGAAGGTCCTCATGTTCTCGGGGATTTAAAAACCACCATGCTAAATAACCCACGGGCCCAAACCAGGAGAAATTTACTTTTCCTAAGAAAATAATAACAGGCTTATAAAAATTTATGGGATGAAATGAAATAGCATTTAGAATAAGTATGTGGAATTAATGCATTTATTAGAAAAGAAAGCTCTAAAGCCACCTAGCTAAGCTTCTGTATTAGCAAACTAAAGAACAAATCAAATCCAAACTGAGAAGAAAATAAATAATAACAGAGAGAGAGAGAGAAATGGATGAAAACAGGAAATCAAAGGGAAAAATTAACAACAAAAAAATCGGTTCTTCAGAAAGTTAGAAAAAAAATCAAACAAACAAAAAAACCCAAAGATAATCCTCTAACCAGGCTAAGTGAGGAACTAGGAAATAGGACACATACTACAAATATCATAAGTGAAGGAGAGTGTCACTGCAGATCATGGACGTGAAAATTTTGACGTCTGTAATCTCACAGATAAAATGTACCAAGTCTGTGAAAGACACGATCTACCAAAACAGGTGAGAGAAAACAGTCTCTGAAGACAGTTACCTACCGAGAAGGTCCACTCTGTCATCATGAGTAAACTGCCAAGCAGACGGTGCCAGGCCAGAACGAGGTCACCAGTTCAGAGTGTTCCCCAGTCTCTCCTGTAATATAGAAGCGGAGGGCACAAAGTCATGCAGTGAGTGTCAGGCTAGCAGCACCTACTATCAAAATCAGACAAAAATAATTTGGGGGAGCGGGGACCTACAGAACAATAGCTCTCATGAACATAGACATGAAGATCTTTGACAAAACAAATTCATGCCAAGAATATTCCACTTTGTCCTGATGCTATCTCACCAGACAGTGTTCTATCATGACTAAGTAGGGCTTGTTCTCACCATGCAAGTCCGGTTTACCATTTGAAATTCAGTGAGTGTAACCCATCACATCAACACAGCAAAGCAGAAAAACCATGTGTCATATCAGTAACCATTTGAAAAAACTTTCAATACCCATTCAAAATGAAGACTCTCAGTAAAGTAGGAAGGGAGGGAAGGAATTTACTCAACCTGCTGAAGAATACCCAACCAGAACAACCCTGAAGTTAGTCCTTATCCAGAGGAGGTTAAAAACCTGTATCTACACAAAATCTGCACAGGGCTGAGTATAGAAGCAGCTTTACTCACCATCACCAAGACCTGCAAGCAATGCAGTTAGTTATCCTTTGGTAGGTGAGTGAGAAAACAGACCAGTCAATGAGATATTATTCTGCACCAAAAACTGATATCAAGCTTTGAAAAGACATGAAGACCTTTATTATTATTATTATTATTAGGTTTTTCAAGACAGGGTTTCTTTGTGTAGCTTTGATGCCTGTCCTGGATCTGTAGACCAGGCTGGCCTTGAACTCAAAGAGAACTGCCTGGCTCTGCCTCCAAGTGCTGGGATTAAAGACGTGTGCCGCCACCACCCGGCTGACATGGAGACCTTTAAATGCATTCTGTGTGACCATTTGGAGATATCAAGAAAGGTTGGCATCTGCCATAAGTCAGGGAAGAGAGGGGGGATAAGTGGGTGGGACACAGGATGTCAATATGGAGTTTTCCACCCCTGTAAAATGTACAGCACCAGGACTGAGCCCCGAGAGAAGTAAGAAGAGGCTTCAGGTCATAGAACAGCAGTCGTAGAGTGAGTGGACTGAAACAAGTGTGTCATTCAGGCATAAGAAGTTGATAATGGAGGAAGCTATGTAGAGGATGGGGGTGTGTGGCTACAGCTGATGTCTCAGAATCCTCCCCCTCAGTTTTACTGTAAGCCTAGAACTAGTCTTTTAAAAAATGAAGTCTTGAGGGATGAAGGGGATGAGTCAGTTGGTAAAGTGTATTGAGTGTAAGCATCAGGGCCTGAGTTTGATCCCTCAGACACCACATGAAAAAGAAATTCCTGGCACTGGGGCATGCACCTGTAATCCCAGGATTGCAGGGACAGGAGGATCCCTGGAGTCAGCTGATTTCTAGTCTAGCCAAACTGGTGAGCTCCAGGTTTAGGATGAGACCCTGTCTCAAAAAAAAAAATAAGTTCCTGAGTAGTAAGAGGAGGATATACTATATTGACTTCTGGCCTCTACACACACATGCACATTTCTCACTCTCGAACATGTACACAACATTGTTTCAAAATATTAACAAAATGAAGTCTTAGTCCAGTGTGGTGGTATATGTCTATAATCCCAGCTATTCAGGAGGTTGAGGAAGGAGAATCATGAATGGAAGCTAGCCTGGGTATCAGATTCCTATTTCAAAAACAGTATCAGATAAGAACAAACAAACAAGAAAAACATGAAGTCTTTATAAGATGAATGCCAATCAATTTTTTGAGACTGTTGTCTAAGAGTTTCTGTATTGAACAGCCACCATAATGAGATACAGGAGTATTTGTCTTCAATGAGTGAGTGAATGAGCAAATATATCCTTCCATTTTCCTAGACTTTCAAAATAATGAACAAGGTTCCCCTGACTGTCCAGAACCACTCCCTTCCCATCCTTCTGCCTTGTTCTCACTCAAGAACCCTACTCTGGTCCCCGTTTTTCCACCCAGCTCATACGATCCTTCACTACAGACCCAGATCTGGACCTTCACAACCTCTGCCCTCCGCCCCTTCCCTAATATCCAATGCTCTTTGCATTCACCTTACGTGATAGGCGTGCTTGGCCTGTTAGAGGAGATGTGCCTTCAGTACCGTACACACATTTGTAGATGGTCTCAAATGCAATGAAAACTGATATGCAGAGCCTACAACCCCGAAGTTAAAGAAGCATATGGGCTGAGGAGCTGTCTCAGTGGAAGAGTACTTGCCTGGTATACACCAGGCTCTGGGTTCAATTCCCACGTATTAATAAAAAGAAAAAATAAAGAAACAACAACAAAAAGAGAATTTCTGTATTTCAATCCCAATGGAATCTGTTTCCCCAATGTGACAATTTGAAGAAGAATTGCCCCATAGGTTCATATGTTTAAATGCTTGGTCCCCAGTTGGTAGAAGTGTCTGGGAAGGATTAGGAGTCATGCTCTTTTTGGAGGAGGTGTCACTGGGGATGACTTTAAGGTTTCAAAAGACTGGTGCCATCACCACTGCTGTCTCTGCCTCCTGTTTGTGGATTAAGATGTGAACTTCCAGCTGTTTCTGCCACCATGCCTTGGTTCTGCCGTCTTGGACTTGAACCCTCTGAAACCGTAAGCCCAATTAAATGCCTTTTATAAGTTGTCTTGGTCATGGTGTTTTGTCACAGTGACTAAGACACCTAGGTAGCAGTAGCAGTTTTCCCTAAGCATAAGCATCAAAGCAGCCAACCAACCATACTATACCCACAATGCCCTTGGAGCAGCACCCACAGCACTCAGGCGTGTGCGATGTTGCATAGATGTTAATGCGTAGACACGTTAGCACATGGCCTGTGGTGTTCCCTTGAGAGTGGCAGCTCCTGTCAGTACAGCTTGGTTGTGTTACTGTCCCAGCCCCCAAACACAGTACATTTGTCCAGGGCTTGAATGAATATACCACCTTGGGTATTCTTTTTAAAAGATACTTAATATCTAACAGTGTGAACATTTATGAATTTATATACAAGTAATATATTTTGTAAAGTCTTTAATCTTGGTTTTTTGCTCAGTGAATAAAATTAATAATAAAAAACCCACCAAACTTCTATTTAAAGAGTAAAATAAAGTTTGTTCTCCCTAGATAAAAGAGCCTCTGGATAACCGCATTATTTTAGACATAACTTAATACTTAGGTCCAGTGTGTGTGTGTGTGTGTGTGTGTGTGTGTGTGTGTGTGTGTGTGTGTGTGTGTTGCTGTGCACTAGACTCAGACTCAGTGTACATCCTAGGTAAGCACTCCAGTACTGAGCCGCATCCCCAACCCTCCTTTTTCCAAGATGAGGTGTCTGTTTGAAGCATCTTACTCCAGGGTCATAATGTGTTTCCCACTGCAAGCGCGTATCCGTGTTTTCAAACTAAAGTTGGAGAAACTTTGGGTAGGCAGGCATAGTATATTTTCCATCTGTGCTTTTATTACTCCTAATTATGATTTTCTTTGTAAGACACTCAACTCTGTTTTTCCTCAAGGTATCTAGGCTCTCCTATTGTTGGTTAGGTTTCCACCATCTTTGATAGGTAATTGGGACCTGCTGGTAGCTGCTGGATTGGTGTTCTGGAGATACTGTGTGCCTTGGCGCACTTGTTGGATGGGACCAGCGGGTCTTAGCCTCCTCCACCTCCTGTCCATTATTAGATAAGAAGTCTGCTTAGAGACCCCTGCTCTGATAAGTTGGCTATTTTGATTGACATACTTCCCTTCTGGGCCACCGCAACTTAGCTATCGGAACCTCTCATGAAACCTGGAGAGTTGAGGTTGCATTGTGTTCTTTTTAAGGACATCTCTTAACAAAATGGACCATTTTTCATGTATGCTTTGTTAGTTTATGTTTTTATACTACTTGTTTTTAATGCTTTGCCTGCATGTATGTCTGTGAACCATGAGTATGCCTGGTGCCCATGGAATTCAGAAGAGTGTATTGGACCCCAGGGGATTGGAGTTACAGATGGTTGTGAGCTGCCATGTGGGTTCTGGGAATTGAACCTGGGTCCTCTGGAACTTCAGTCAGTGCTCTTAACCACTGAGCCGTCTCTCCAGCCTAACTTTGTTTTTCTATAATAGATACCTTGCAGCTGTGATGACAGATGATGTGGCCAAAATAGGTTGGCAAATGTTATCGTGTGACTTTTGGGTACTAACTAATAGACTCTTTGTACTGCATATCCTAAGTAAGGACTCCGATTGTTCCCATCTTAGGGGCGGACAACACTCACTCAGAAGTTGATTGGTTTGTCATTGTGGCTAGTCCACCACACGCCAGGGTCAGGGGTGGTGCAGCTCCCTGGAGTTAAGACCTTTTTCATTTGGATGGTGCTCCCGTGGATTACTGTCTAGTAGGTCTGTGAGTCTGCCCCCCCACTTTGGGACCCACTAGCCACCGGGGCTGTTGAACATTTGAAATGTCTTTTCCCCGTAGCTAGTGCTACTAAGAAAACAGACATTTAGTTTTATCTCATCTGAACATTCTTAAGTTAAGTGAGACCCTTTGAGACCCCGGCTCATGAATTGCAGAGTACAGCTGAGGACTGCTAAGATGTCTTCCAGAAGTTCTGATGGAGGACCACATTCTAAAGCGGGTCTCCAACGCACGCACGCACGCACGCACGCACGCACACGCGCTGACACCAGAGGCGGAGCTGCCTTGCCAGCTACCTGCCTCCCATCTTTCCTCTCCACAAATGTCCTTGACCTTGACCCCACCTCACAGATGAGAACCCCCCAGCTTGCAGCCTCTAACCCCATCCTTTCCCCACACCGGACGATGTTGCGGGTGCCTTGCTGAGCAGTCTCATTTCTTTAGTTCTGTTTGGTTCCCACGCTCCTCTCCTCAAAGTCCAAGGTCTCTCTCTCTGCTGCTTCTGGTTGCCTTCAGTCATGTCGCTTACTCAAGTCCCCAGAACCATACTTTAGGAAAGAATATAGGACAGATAACTGAGCCATTTGGAGTCTGGGGAACTTAAGCTTGCTGAGTTGTATTCTCTCCTCTCTCTCTTCTCTCTCTCTCTCCTCTCTCTCTCTTCTCTCTCTCTCTCTCTCTCTCTCTCTCTCTCTCTCTCTCTGTCTCTCTCTGTCTCTCTCTCTCTCTCTCTCTCACACACACACACACACACACACACACACACACACACACACCCTTATAGATTTCTCTTTGGAAAGTTTCTGACATTGTTGAGAATGTTTTTTCCATGTCAGAGTCAAAACTCCCAAGACTGTTCACATGGCCCCTTGGGTGGTACCTGCCAGGCACATGGGACTGTAAGCGTGATTGAGTGCCACTTGTTTTCAGCATCTTTTAGACTCTTTGAGATACAGGGGAGAGGGCAATTTTTGTTTGCCCAAAGTAACCACACTGGAGTTTTTAATTCCTACTGCCTAGAATTCGCCAGCCCTGGCCTCTCCTCCCCCCAGAGAAAGAGTGCCAACAATGTGCTTTAACATGATCGCCTCACAGCAGGAAATCAGGAAACTAGTTTTTGCATGAACCACTTGAAGCAGGCTTCAAGCCTCTGGCATGGTTTTCAAAGTAAGCTTTTCTAACCAATTATTGGGATGACTTTCGTTAATGTAAAAAAAGGAACTCTTGTAAACAACCCACTTTCCCCACAGGGCGAGTGTCCAGGTTTGGGTTTTAAAAAGATGTCTAATTTTTGAAAATGGTTCTCATCCCTGTGAATAAAGTCACCAAAAATTAATATAATTTTCAACGATACATTTCAAAAAGCCTCGTTTCTGTCTTTTAAGTTGCTCAGTGTTTTCTTTTGCCATTCTCGGGAGCCGGTAGGTACCCAGCTAGCAGCAAGTCACCTCCTGTAATTTTTCTCTAAAACCCCCCAAGTACAGATTTTCGGAGCTCTTTGGTGGTGTTTTAACTGAAGGAAATTAAAAAGCCATGTAAACCAAATTTGACACTTCCATTTTTCATGCCCTTGATCCCCGCCCCCTCCCCGCGCTAGAATAACTTTTTCCCCCCATTTAAATTTGGAATTTAACATTTAAACTTTTAAAGTTCAAAGAACCAAAGCAAATAAATAACTTACTGGCTGTGCAGATACATAGTGCTGTTAGGCCCAGAGGCCCTGGGGAGCCATTCCTGGACACAGAGGGTCTAGGAGGCCGCTGCGGTCTGGGGAACTATCCTTCCTCGGGAGGGGGCACCAGCCTGTGTTTTGTTAAGTGTTGACTTTGCAAAGGCAGAAAAGAGAGAAGGGATTTAGGGACTGTCAACTTTGAGTCATCTTGCTACTGGATAGCCACCAAGTGTGGCTTGAGAATCTTGGGCAGAGAGAGCTGCCAGCTGGGGTGGAAGCAGCTGGGCCGGATCCAGAACCTGGGAAGGAAGTCTTCCAGGCTCATCCCACCCGGCACCCTGCCTTGCCTTCCTTCTTCACACACCCACATCACCTAAGGAGACTCCTGGCTGAGAAGGGAGCCATGGCTGCAGCCCTTGCAGACCTTTCTCCTGAGGCTTGATTTTAACAGGGGATCCTCAGGAAATATTGCTTTGAACAGCATTTGCTCATCCATTGGTTTATTCAGCATGCAATCCCATTTACCTCCCTGCCCTGCTATGGTGGGTGCAAGGATTGAGGAGAACCCATATTAAGGACAGCTTCCTATACAGTTTTAGAGGGAAAATAAGAACCCAAAACATGATCCCTTTCCCGACTGCATTGCTATTTTATCTATGTATATATTTTCTCACTTGAAAAGTTTATTGATAAAACAGTTTGCTTGGGTATTGAAGGAAATGCCAGGTACTCCCTTCAAGCTTTTACGACACCACGTCGTTATTTAAAAAATAAAGATGGTAGGGTATTTTAAAACCAAAAAATTAATTTTGACCCTTGGTATTTATGGTAGAACCTCCCCTAAAAAAGAAGAGAAGTGCAGTTCTAAGTCCAGGCAGGTGATGCTCACCTTCCTCCCCTCCTTCCCTCCACTGGCCCTCCATCCTCTCTTCTATCCTCCCACCCTGGGCAGGGTCAAAGAAGGAGCAGAGCTGGACCACAGAGTGCTAAACCAGATTTCATGTAGGGCCACCCCAGTAAAGAAGGGCCTCAGACGGTGATTGAAATTACCCGTGAGAGCAGTGTAGGAGAAGAGTTTGCACTCACTGTAGAGGGTGGGGTGGGGGGCGGGGGGGGGGGGACGACAAGGCAGGGGTCAAGGGATGGGAAAGGAGAGAAAATGATCAAATGATCGTGGGGATTTTGGTTAAAACTGACCAAGCAGGGTTTTTACTAAGACCATCCAGAATGAACAGGAGCCACCCCAGGAACGGTGCAGGGTGAGGGGCCTGATCAGCTGTGGTAGAGAAATTTGGATGAAACAGATTTGATAGATTCCTTAGACAGCTGAGCTCTTGTAGACAAGGCCCATCAAGGGCGCTCCTCAGAGGAGCCGGCCTAGCGTTTGACCTCGAGGACTCTTGTGGAAAAGCTAAACCCAAACACAGCTTTACTCACCCGCCTGCTGCAGGACAGAGTGGAGCTAGAGAAACTATTCCCTTTTGTTAAGCAGTATAGGGAATAAGATCTGAAGTTGTTTTCATTTGATGTACAATGAGGTGATCTGATCAGCGTACAGGCAGCTGGCCAAATGTGGATTCCTTCTGTGCCCAGTATGTGGGTGCCCTGTGAGTGGACAGCACCAGCCAGGCGCATCCCATGGCATCTACACAGTTGGTGCTCCTGGTCGCTTATGGAGCACTCCCTTAGATATGCCAAGTGTGAAGCAGCAAAGAGCTGTGGAGTGGTGTACCCAGCCTGTGCACAGGAGCAGGTATTTTGGAGAGGTCATCCCCAAACTCATTGCCAGTGTTCCCCTGTGTAGCAGGGATGGAATTTTAGGGACTGAGATAGAAGAAGGCATATTGTGTGAGTTTTTAAAAATATTGTATTTAGTGGGTTTCAATATACAAAGGAAAAGACATGGTCCCAAGCTAGGGAGGGGTACAAGTGTGCAGAGATATGGGTCATGGACCTGCCAGGAGTATGATGGTTGGAGGCTGTGTGGATTGTGATGGGGGGGGGGCTGTGTGGATTCTGATGGTGGGGGGCTGTGTGGATTGTGATGGTGGGGGGCTGTGTGGATTGTGATGGTGGGGGGCTGTGTGGATTGTGATGGTGGGGGGCTGTGTGGATTGTGATGGTGGGGGGCTGTGTGGATTGTGATGTGGATTGTGATGGTGGAGGGCTGTGTGGATTGTGATGGTGGGGGGCTGTGTGGATTGTGATGGTGGGGGGCTGTGTGGATTGTGATGGTGGGGGGCTGTGTGGATTGTGATGGTGGGGGGCTGTGTGGATTGTGATGTGGATTGTGATGGTGGGGGGCTGTGTGGATTGTGATGGTGGGGGGCTGTGTGGATTGTGATGTGGATTGTGATGGTGGGGGGCTGTGTGGATTGTGATGGTGGGGGGCTGTGTGGATTGTGATGGTGGGGGGCTGTGTGGATTGTGATGGTGGGGGGCTGTGTGGATTGTGATGGTGGGGGGCTGTGTGGATTGTGATGTGGATTGTGATGGTGGAGGGCTGTGTGGATTGTGATGGTGGGGGGCTGTGTGGATTGTGATGGTGGGGGGCTGTGTGGATTGTGATGGTGGGGGGCTGTGTGGATTGTGATGGTGGGGGGCTGTGTGGATTGTGATGGTGGGGGGCTGTGTGGATTGTGATGGTGGGGGGCTGTGTGGATTGTGATGGTGGGGGGCTGTGTGGATTGTGATGGTGGGGGGCTGTGTGGATTGTGATGGTGGGGGGCTGTGTGGATTGTGATGGTGGGGGGCTGTGTGGATTGTGATGGTGGGGGGCTGTGTGGATTGTGATGGTGGGGGCTGTGTGGATTGTGATGGTTGGAGGCTGTGTGGATTCTGATGGTGGGGGGCTGTGTGGATTCTGATGGTGGGGGGCTGTGTGGATTGTGATGGTGGGGGGCTGTGTGGTGCTGTCACCTCGTTTCCTCTTGGTCGATCTTTCTTGACCTCTGTGGGGAAGGTTTCAAGGCATTTTAAGCACCTGGTTTCACTGAATGAAATAAAAACATCAAAGCAGACGTGTATATTAGGGGTAATTTAATGTTTATGTGCTGTTTACGGATAGCATGGATTATGACTAATTACAGTGCTCTGTGTTTATGGTGCTTTGGACGTGTGACTGCTCAGAGATGTTGCCACAGCAGACCTCATTTCATTCCTTGGAAACAGGTTCTCTGAATTCCCAGTTAATTCAAAGTTTCTACTTAATTCAATGTGTAGAATTATACACTGAGCTAACACCATTAGTTTATTAGTTTGTCACGAACTACAGCTATTTTATTTTTTGAAAATAACAAGTCTTATAGAAAATACATTTTAAATAAAATTCTCCCCAATAAGTTGATAGAGTTTCCAGTAGTCTATATGATATATATTTCATGAATGTTATTTTATTATTTATATTGGCTGTGGGCTTTCTTTCCTTCCTTCTCTCTCTCTCTCTCTCTCTCTCTCTCTCTCTCTCTCTCTCTCTCTCTCTCTCTCTCTCTCTCTCTCTCTTCAGGATAGGATTTCTTCTTGTATTCCTGGCTGCCTGTAACTTGCTATGTAGTCCAGGCTGGCTTCCAACTCACATAGATGCTCTGGCCTCTGCCTCCCGAGTGCTGGAATTTCGGGTGTGCGTCACAACAGCTGGCATGGATGTAGGTTTTCATTCCCTTAAACACAACCCAGTGAAAATGACTCTTGCGGTCACCTGAATCTGTAAGTTCAAACACAGTAAGTTGGTATCCAGTAAGGAGATCTAAGTGTGAGAATCCGGAGCCTGGTTGCTCCTTTTTGTACAATTAAACTTAGTGTAGAATGGACTATGTATATACATATGCATGTACATACACACATGCATGCACACACACATACATGTATATGCATATTCAAGAAATGCTCATTCTTGATTAATTGGTATATATATGTCACAGAAAACTATATGGCATAAACACATTGGTCAAAATGGTGCTTATGTGGTATAAACTCTAGGTAGTCAGAATGAAAAAAAGTGTAGAAGATCTCCCTATGTTAGAATACCCATTCTTTTTAAAAATGAGCCCCTCAAAGCTCTTATTGATTTTCAGTTACCATTTTGTTTTCTGAGATAGAGTCTTACTACAGAGGCCTGTCCACCCTCCTTTCTTAACCTCTTGAGTGCTGGGATTACAGGCACATGCTCCTCTGGCCACTCTCTTAATGATCTTTCTGTCTAGTTGGATGATTTGCCTGGTTCTTCATGGTGGGAGGGGGTGGGGTGTGGAGGAAATGACCCCAGCAGGAGCCAGGAGTGCCAGTGGGCTGCCTGGCAGGGTCCTGAGGCCAGCATAGACAGCGCTGAGGTACAGCGCTGAGGTGCCCCAGCAGCTGAAGTCCACTGGCACTGAACAGTGGTTGAGATTTATTTTTTTTTCAATGTAGAAAACTTGTAATGCATTCTAGGATATTCTTTCCCCCATAAGATAGGTTAGGTGGAAAGTAGTATGCTTCAGGTAAACTAGAAAAAGTTGGGGTTAGACAACCTAACTGTGTTTCTCAATGGAGCATTATTGTCCCCCCCACCCCCACCCCCTTTTCAGTCCTGGGGATTGAGCCCAGAGTCGTCACATGCTCGATGAGCTCTTGACAAGACAGAATCTCACTATACTGCCCAGGCTGGCCTGCACTCACAACCTCCCTGCCTCCACCATCCAAAATATGTTATTAAACTTGAATCAGGAAAGTTGGTTTATTGGTTTGTAGAAAATCCAAAATAATAATAGCCATCGGTATAATTTGTTTAATGAGTGCCCACTGTGCTTGATTTAGGTTTTATATGTTTTCCCATTTATTCTTCAAAACAACCCCGTAGGGCAGATAGCACTCTTCCCATCTCACTGATGACGAGACTGAGGATCAAAGCGCCCTGAATAATGGAGCCAATAAGCGGCAGAATTGGCACACCAATCGTGCTGTTTTGGAGCCAATGTAGGAAAACACATCCCTTTTGCTTCTTATTTCAGATCCTGGCTTGGAAAGAAAGAGTGAGCCCCATTTCTCTCCAGTTACCACACATTTTCTTCTTCCTCTCCTTTCCCCTCTTTCTGCCTCCCTCCCCTCTCTCCTCCCCGTTCTGTTGTGTTCTAACTTGTACATGGGTCTCTGGCAGTCCTGGCTGCCAGGATCAAAGCCTGACTTTGAAACACTCTGCTCTGGCTGGAGCCTTTGACTAGAAGCTTCTCATGTGAACAATGTGGCACCCGCCCCGCCCCTCCCCCCGAGTGTCACGTGTACAGCGCTTTGATCCCTAGAGACGGTGTGGGGGAGGCCCCTCTGTACTCAGAGAAAGCCTCTGCAAGCTCCTGGTACTCTCAGCAACAGAAGTGCTCAGCAAAAACATGAGTCTGTCCACAGCATAGCCACAAGCCCCATACAAAGCCCTGGAGCCTGAACAATGGCCTCCTGCAAAGACCCCTCACAGTCCAAAGAAATTCCTTCTGAATGCCTATCTTTATGATTGTTCTGATTTCAGGGGGGATAGATGCTTTTGCGAGCACTGAACTATAAATGGTAGAATTATAAAAAAAAAAAAAAAAAAAAAAAAAAATTCAGAACATCACACAACTGGCCAGGAGACAGCCTCTGTTAACATTAAAGAAATTCTAATTTATGAGTTAGTTCTCCAAATCATGTGTGAGGTTTTTGCCTTGTTTTGTCCTGTCTTGTGTTTGGTTCAGGACATCATGTAAGTGAAGCACTCCATATGAAGAGAGCGGTTGACATCCTTAGCCACCCCAACAATGCAAATCAAGACTACTTTGAGATTTCATCTTAAGCCAGTTAGAATGGGTAGATGAAACAACAATAAAATAACAACAAATGCTGGGTGTTGCTGGATGTGGGGGAAGGGAACACCTATTCACTGCTATTGGTTATGCAAACGTGTACAGCTATTATGGAAATCAGTGTGAAGGGTCCTCAAAAAGCTAAAAATAGATCTACCACGTGACCCAGCCACACTACTTTCAGGCATATACCCAAAGGATGCTTCATCCTACTATAGAGACAGACACTTGTTCACCCATGTTCACTGCTGCTGTATTCAGAATAGCCAGAAATTGGAAACAGCCTAAATTTCCATCACCTGATGAATGGATAATGAAAATGTGGTACACTTATGCAATGAAATATTATTCAACTTTTAAGAAAAATGAAATTTGTAGGTAAATGAGTGGAGCTAGAAATGGCCATCCTGAGTGAGGTAGCCCAGATCCAGAAAGACAAACGTCTCAAATTCTCTTTCATATACAGACATTAGCTTTGTATTTTCAGATATGTGTGTTTCATTTGGAATACTGGTAGAGGTTAGGAAACTTAAAGAGGATGTCGGGGAGAGGAGCTTTCAAGGGAGGAAGATACAATGCAATGATATAAAGGGGGAAATAATGGATCATGAAGGATTAAATGGGGTGGGGGATGGGAGGGGAGGGTAAAGGAGGGAACATGGGGAGGGAAAACTAACACTAAAGGCCTTTTGAAAAAGTCATGGAAACTTATTTTTGAAGAAGCTTCCAAAAATATATACATCATATACACATATACATATGTGAGTTTAAATGGCGTTACCCCATAACAGGGACAGTGGATAACCCTATGTTAGAAAATAAAAATCCTAGTGCAAGGATTTTTGGAGTTGTTGGCCAGTTGGTTCCCGTAGACCCCTAAACATCATAGATTATTACCATTGCTCATAATTATCCTCCAGAGCTTGACCATAAGACCCTGTTGTTGGAGACAACACATACTTGAATCAAGAACATTTGGTACTGACTGGGAGCATTCAGCCCTGTGGTGCTATGCATGTATCAGAGGAGAGAAGTAGTCATCCTAGCTTGTGAGATAGAATAAAGAAATGCCTACTGATGCAAGAGCGGCACCCAAGTTATGGAGGGGACCAGGCACTCTTGGATTGGATTTAAGGCCTGTGCCATGAGGTAGAACCAATGCCTGGCCCCATTAGCAGGGCTATGAACCTGAAGCTAGCTAGGTTACAGGCCCTAGGGGAGAATTGGACTACTACTGTTCTGCTAAATGGACATAGTATTGAGTCAACTCCTAGTAACAGCTCTATGCCCACAAACCAGTGCATCTTTGAACTCTCATCAGGGAAGTTTTTTATGCTGTAGATGGAAGTTAATACAGAGACCCACAACCAGTCAACATCCAGAGAATAAGAGGTTGGGGGTGCTCAGCCATAAATGAGCCATCTATAACTTCCCCTCCTTCCCCTCAAGGCTCAGGGATCGTCTTGGAAGAGGAGGTAGAAAGATGGTAAGAGCCAGGGGTAATAGATGACCACAGGGAAACAGAGTGAGTTCAAGGGCAGCCTGAGTGCTTAGTAAGATACTTCCTGAAAACAGACAAACAAATAAACAACAGCAAACCAGCTAACCGTGGGATTAGAGATGGAGCTCAGGGATAAGCGTTTGCTCAGCCTACAGAGGTCCTGGGTTCAGTCTCCAACCCTGGGAAGAGAGAGGCCCATGGACTTTCGACCTTTTTCCTCTCTAAATATCTCTGGAGTGTGTGCAGGATGTATACATTGGAAGGGTGTTGTGGTTCACACTATAATCTCTGCGGGAAGCTGAGGCAGAGGGCTGACTGGCATTAGAAGCCAGTTTGGGCGACAGAGTGAAACTCTTGTCTAAAAACCCAAACAAAAATGCATTTCAAAGAGGCATAAAAAACTGAAAGGACAAAGGTTCTGGGAGGCGTCACTTAGCCCAAAGGGGAAGGTGTTAATTAGTGGATCCTGGGTTGATTTTGCCCATCCTTTATGACTGACTAGCTTCTAGCACAGGCAGTCTGACCTTAGTGTTGGTTCAGGTTTAATTTTTTGTCCAGTAAGTGATTTTATACAAAAATGAGGATGAAACTTTATGGACAAATGGAGATTTTTTTTCACAAGCTGGACCCTATATTCCAGCATTCAGGGCCACAATTGAGAAACTGAAGCTCTAAGGGATCTTGCCTTATCCCTGCTCTGGGGTCCCCCGCCTGTGTCTGTGGCCTTGCTTAAGCGCTCTCTGCAAAGGTGATCGTCTCAGATCTTAAGCTGGTTCTGTGTTTAATGTCACTAACACTGATGGCCAGTGTTCTCGGTTTGCGGTCTCGACCCTGTGGCAAAGCTTTTGGCACAGTGGCTAGGTGAGCCTTCACAGCAGAAGGCAAACACTTCTCTAAAGCGCCTTCCCCCCAGGCATTGCCCACAGGAAGATGTTTCCCTCCCTGGGAGTGAGTGTGGCTTTATGCTTTATAAAATTCTCACGGAGTAAGCACCCAGGAGTGCTAGGACTTTCCTCTTCATAATTAGGATTTTATTGGTTGTATTGAGAATCTGTGCAAAGACACTTCCGTTTGGACACAATTCTTAACAGATGTGCTGAAAGTCTAAAAGCCACGAATCGTGATTCTTTTAACAGACACTCTAGTGATTTTCTGGCTTCAAAGTTAGAGGCAAATTTTCCTTAAGAGGTTACCAAGGACTAGTGTGTTTCCAATAGCTGACAGGCTGGACATGAGTCCACCAACTTGAGTTTTTACCACATAAACCATGTCCCCTGATTCTCAACCTTTCACAGCACATTAACAAAAGGATCAGGAAAACTGGACTTTGAGAACCAAAGATGTTACAGAGTGTGCATGCGTATGTGACCAGGCAATGAGTGCCTCTGGGAAGCAGTTCTCCTGTGAGAAGCAAAGTGGCAAGCGGGTGGGTGATGTTCTCTGTGGAGTCGCGGGTCTAGTTCTCTGCCATACTTACTGTGATGGCTATTCTTGGTTGTCAACTTGACGACATATCTGGAATTAACTAAAACCCCAGCAGCTGGGCACACCTGCAAGGGATTTTTCCCCCTTAATTAAATCATTTAAAGTGGGAAGACCCACTTTTAATCCAGATCTTTTGAGGTGGGAAGCTCCACCTTTAATCTGGGCCACATCATCTTCTGGCAGCCTATAGAAAGGACTTGGAAGAAGGATGTTTTCACTCACCTGCTTGCTCTGCTCTTGCTGGCAAGTCCATCCCTTCACTGGCATTAGAACCGACTTCTTTAGAATTCTGATGTATACTGAAGAACAGCTGAAACATCCAGCTTCATGGACTGAACAACCAACTAACTACTGGATTCTTGGACCTTCTGTTGTAGACAGCCAGTGTTGGACTAGCTGGACCACAGCCTGTAAGCCACTCCAGTCCCATATATATATCCTATAAATTCTATTCCTCTACAGAACCCTGACTAATACTGATTTGGGTACCAGAAGTGATTCTAGAGCAATAGAAGTATACAGATGAATTTTTTAAGTATCTGGAATAAGCGTTTCAATTTGCCAACACCTACAGTTCCTGAGCCTCTCCAGTTCCTGAAGCCTCTCATGAGCTCACAGAGCATTGAAAGCCCATGATGTGTGAACTGTTTTATAAACTCAAGGAGACAAATGTATTTGATTATCCTAATTCACTAATGGTGAGAGGCAACGGGTTTGGTGACTTATAAAACCTTTAACAATGTGTGGGAAAAAATGGTGATGCTGCTTGGTTGCTCCTAGTATTTCTGGATAAATTGGCAAGGGAAAAGAGTGAACTCAGTGATAAAATTAACCGACTTCAAGCATCTCAGAATACAGCGAAGGATGACAGTAAACTCCGGGATAAAGCTGACCAGCTCCAGATGCACATTAGCAGTCTAAAGTGTGTTTAGACCGGGAGAGAATCTTCCCTCCAGCAGCCACAGAGCTCAAGTTGCAGAAAATCAAACTGAAGCCCTCATTATGAGGTTGGCTGAATTACAGAGAAAATTCAAGTCTCAGCCTTGGAGGATGTCAGGAGTTGAAGTAAGGGCATTAATTAGTAAAGAAGAGGACCTGTGATGTGGGATGGAGATGAGTGGGAGGACCCTACCGAGACTCAGATTATCGAGGGTTTATCTTGCCTGAGGAAGTAGTCTGTCCACCCTTAGCAGAAGATGTGCTCCCACCCCAACATCCTGAAATATTCCCTTTTCCACTTTTGACTGAGGAGATTAATCCTTCATTGTCTGCTAAACCAACAGTGACTTTCCTCAAAGGAAATACCTAGCAAACCAATACTGATGCCCCTCAGGGTCTACCAGTAGTCACCTCTGGACATATAGCCAGACTGAAGTCTAAACTGCTTCTAGAGAGGAGATAGAAAGTGTGCTCCACGAGGAGGTGCGCTGAAGATCTTAATGAGTTTGCTAATTCATTCAAGCAGAAGTCTGGAGAATGTATGTGGGAATGGATTTTAAGGGTGTGGGATAATGGGTAGAAGGAACATAAAACTGGATCAGGCTGAATTTATTGATATGGGCCCACTAAGTCGATATTCTAGGTTTAATATGGAAGCTCATACAGTTAAAAAAAAAAAGGGGGGGGGATGTCAAAAGTCTGTTTGAATGGTTGGCTGAAGCATTTATCAAAAGATGGCCTGTTGTTGGAGATGCCCGATATCGCTTGGCTTAGTGTTGATGAGGGATTTAAGGCTCAGGGAAACTGTGATGCTAGAGTGGGCACACTGTGTAAAGTCTAATCCTCCGCAATGGGAAGGCCCAGGAGACACGCCCTTCACTGATCCTATAAGACACAAAATGGTGAGGGGGCACCAGCACATCTGAAGAGCTTTATCGTCACCCTTTTTCTCGTGGCAGACCTTAGGGTTGGAGAGGCTGTTGCTCAGCTGGATGAATTAAATGCAATGGATTTACGTGGGCCCCAAATATCAGGGGCCAGGTGGCAGCACAGACTCGCCCAAGGCAAGTGGATCGTAGTTATTGCGATGGGCAGCACAGACAAAGCAATGTCTAGAATGGCCTGAGCCGTGATGGGCAAAGTGACTTTTACGGGAACATGACTTGTGTGGACCTTGTGTGTATTGGCTGGTCAATCATGGTACTTCCAGCGCTGAAATACATGAGAAGCCTACTGCATTTCTGATGGATCTGTGTAAGCAGAAAAGTTCTCAAATCAATGGAAGAAAGGCCACACTGGATCATGGGAAAAGGGAATCTCAACCTGTAACCAGTTTCCAGATTTGAGTCAGTTTGAAGATTCAGAACTCCTTGATGGAAGAGACATCCAGGTTCTCTTGAGGAAGGACCTTCATAAAACACCTAAGAGTTCTACTGTTAGCCTTTCTCCTCCAGCCTTCCCCAGAGGGACCGATAGCCTTTTATAAGGATAACTGTACACTTAGGGCAAGGAAACAATCAGACTTTCTGGGATTAAAGGCGTGTGCCACCATGCCTAAGATTAGTGGAGTTTTTGGCTGAAATCTGGCTCACAGTAGGTGCAGTGGTCCTCAAACTCATCCAGTGGTTATTTCCCAAGCCCAGAAGGAATAATTGGGAAAGATATACTTAGAAGTTGGCAGGATTCTCACATTGGTTCACTGACCTATGTAGTGAGGGTGATTATGGCTGAAAAGGTTAAAGACTTTGGAGTTGCCTCTGTCTTAGAAACTAGTGAATCAAAAACAGCATCATATCTCTGGAAGAATCACAGAAATGAGTGCCACCATCAAGGACTTGAAAGATACGGGGGTGGGGTTCCCACCACATCTCCCTTTAATTCTCCTATCTGGCCAGTGTAGAAGACAGATGGGTCATGGAGAGTGACAGTTGACTACTGAAAACTCAATCAAGTAGTGACTCCAATTGTAGCTGCTGGACCAGATGTGGCATCTTTACTTGAGCAGATCAGCACATCTCCTGGCATATGGTGTGCAGCTACTGAGGCCTTTTTCTCGGTACCTGTCCTTAAGGACCACCAGAAGCAATTTGCTTCCAGTTGGCCAGGCCAGCAGTATACCTTTACAGTTTTCCCTCAAGGATACCTTAACTCTTCAGTCCATTTAAAAGGGATCTTGATCTGCAAAGATCCACAACCAAGCACCAGGCCAAGCTCCGAGAGTCCAGTTGAAGAGAGGGAAGAGGGATTATGTGAGCAAGGGAGGTCAAGATCATGATGGGGAAACCTACAGAGACAACTGAACCAAGCTCAAAGGAACTCATGAACTTTAGACCAACAGCTTGGGACCTGCATGGGACCGGACTGGACCCTCTGCATATGGGAGACAGTTGTGTAGCTGGGTCTGTTTGAGGGGCCCCTGGCAGTGTGGTCAGGATTTATCCCTGGTTCACTGATTGATGGGCCATAGTCAATGGATTGGCTGGACCATCAGTGACTTGGAAAAAATATGATTGGAAAATTGGTGAGAAAGACATCTGAGGCAGAAATATGTGACTAGATCTCTCCAAATGGGCAAAGGATGTAAAGATACTTGTGTCCCATGTAAATGCCCATCAAAAGGTGACTTCAGCAGAGGAGGAGTTCAGTAATCGAGCAGATAAGGTGACCTGTTCTGTGGACATTCAGCCTCTTTCCCCAGCCATTCCTGTCATTGCCCAATGGACCCATGAACAAAGTGGCCATGGTGGCAGAGGTGGGAGTTGGGCATGGGCTCAACAACATGGACTTCCACTCACCAAAGCTAACCTGTCTACGGCTGCTGTTGAGTGCCAGATCTGCCAACAGCAGAGACCAACACTGAGCCCTAGATATGGCACCATTCCCTGGAGTGACCAACCAGTGACCTGGTGGCAGGTTTACTACATTGGACCACTTCCTCAGTGGAAAGAACAACTTTGTCCTTACTGGAGTAGATTCTTATTCCAGTTATAGATTTGCCTTTCCTACTTCTGCCAAAACTACCATCTGTGGACCTAGAGAATGCCTTCTCCACTGTCGTGGTATTCCACACAGTATTGCTTCTGACCAGGGAACTCACTTCACTGCCAGAGAAGTCCAACAGTAGGCACACAATGAGGGAATCCACTGATCTTACCCTGTTCCCCACTACCCTGAAGCAGCTGGCCTGATAGAGAGATGGAATGGCCTCTTGAAGGCACAGTTACAATGTCAATTAGGTGGCAGGAGCCTGAAGGGCTGGGGCAGGATCTTCCAGAAGGTGGTATATGCTTTGAAACAAGGTCTAACATCTAAACATGATGCAGTTTCTCCCATAGCCAGAAACCACCAGTCCAGGAATCAAGCTGTGGAAAAGGGAATAGTTCCGCTCACTATTACCTCAGTGACCCACTAGGAAAGTTATAGCTTCCTGTTTCCACAGCCTTAAGTTCTGCTGGCCTAGAAGTTTTGGTTCTAGACGGGGTAGTGCCCCTGCCCGGAGCCACAACAAACATTTCACTGAACGGGAAGCTCAGACTTCCCATGGTCACTTTGGGCTTCTGATGCCCTTAAAACAACAGGCTAAGAAAGGAATAACAGTGTTAGGAGGGGTGACTGATCCAGATTACCAAGGGTAAATTGGATTGATTCTCTACAATGGAGGTAAGAAAGATTGTCCGGCATGGAGGAGATCATTTAGGGCGTCTCTTGGTGTTACCATGTCCTGTGATGTTAGTGGGAAACAACCAATCCAGGCAGGATGACAAAAGGCACAGAGCCCTCAGGAATGAAGGTGTGGGTCACTCCTCCAGGAAAAGAGCCTAGACCTGCTGAGGTACTTGCTAATGGTGGAGGAAATGGTAGTAGGGAAAATAGTTACAAATACCAGCTAAGGCCACATGACCACTTGCAGAAATAGTGATTATAGTTGATATGAATGTTTCTGTCATATTTTATTAAGAATGTGTTTATGCCGGGCGGTGGTGGCGCACGCCTTTAATCCCAGCACTCGGGAGGCAGAGGCAGGCGGATCTCTGCGAGTTCGAGGCCAGCCTGGGCTACCAAGTGAGTTCCAGGAAAGGCGCAAAGCTACACAGAGAAACCCTGTCTCAAAAAAACCAAAAAAAAAAAAAAAAAAAAGAATGTGTTTATACAGATATTTGTATTTTCTTTCCTTGTTATCTTTATCATATAATACAACATCAATTAAGAGACCATTAGTGGTTATCATATTTAAGTTTTGAGATACCAAAAGAATGTCCCTCAAGGTACATTGCCACCTATTCTAAAATTTATTATGTGTTTGTGGTTTATGAGGGACAGTTACATCATATTAGGTATAATTATGACCTGATTAAATATATAATGAGTTTGCGATTGTACGTGGAATAGTTCTGTCACGTTAGATGTAATTATGACCTGGTTATTGTTTTCATTTGGAAATTATGCAGGTCATAAGGAGATAAGATTGTGTGTCAAGTTGACAAGGGGTGGACTTGTAATGGCTATTCTTGGTTGATAACTTGACTACATCTGGAATTAGCAAAAAACCAAGAGGCTGGGCACAACCGTCAAGGATTTTTTTCTTATTAGATCATTTGAAGTGGGAAGACCCACTTCTAAACCACATCTTTGGAGATGGGAAGACCCACCTTTAATATGGGCCATACCGTCTGCTAGCAGCCTATGTAAGGACATGGAAGAAGGAAGCTTTGCTCTTTGTCTGCTTGCTCTAGCTCTCACTGGCAAGTCCATTCCTTCACTGGCATCAGAGCCTACTTCTTCAGGATTCTGATGTATACCGAAGACCAGCTGAGACCTCAGCCTCATGTATTGAACAACTAGTCTTGAACACACAGCTGCAACCTGGGTTTTATACTGCGTTACAGTCATATTCTGTGATCGCCCTAGCTTATTTTGCTCTTGAACCTGTGGAAGTAGTCTTCTGGGTGCCAGAGTCTTTTTATTTCATTCATCCTGTAAAGCCAGCTCAGTGTCCCGACAGGCATCACACCTGAGCCTTGAGGCCTTTGGGTGTTTTGTTTCCTTTGCAGTACAAAGGATTGAACCCAGGGCATCCTGTATGCTAGGCAGTCCCTCTACCTCTGAGCCACAGTCCAGGCTCTAGCTTGTGACCCTTAGTACCACTTGAACTCTCTTTGAACAGATCATTAACAACCCTTCCGGTCACAGAAAATGTTCAGCCGGTCAGCATTTTAAGGCTTATGAAATCTCTCACGCAGCTGCCTTTATCTTCTGAGGTTGCACTGCTGATAGTGATGTGCTTATTTTCTGCCTTGATGGGTGAACAAGTGTCTGAATGTTCCACTGGCTTCAGCTTCTGAGCAGTCACATGGCTGACTTAATTAGGAGAGAAGAAAAGTGCCATAATTCTGCCCTAATGCCCCAGTGGGAATCTGGGAGATCTTTTCTTATGCACATGCTCACCACCTCTGGAATAAAGTGGATGGCTAAGGACACTTGGGTAGGTCACAAGAGAGATTATTAGCCAGGGAAGACACATTTGAACTTGCTGAAAGGGCTGCCTTTGTGCCGGGGAAGGCGGGCCTCGGTGGGTCTTCTTTATCCGGCAGCCTTTCCTTTTTCAAGCTTGCAAAGTATGAATAGCTGTCTTTTACCCACTAATCCCCACAGGAATGTGGCTTCGGCTATGGAGAGGATGCACAGTGTGTGCCCTGCAGGCCGCACAGGTTCAAGGAAGACTGGGGCTTCCAGAAGTGCAAGCCATGTGTGGACTGTGCGCTAGTGAATCGCTTTCAGCGGGCCAACTGCTCACACACCAGTGACGCCATCTGTGGGGACTGCTTGCCCGGGTGAGTTGGGCCATTTCTTCTGTTGTTTAATTCGATGTTTTCCCAGGCATGTCTCTGTTCCCTCCAGACTTGAAAGCACAGCGGTAAGAACTTGAGGATGTTTGGGCAACATTTGCAACTCCTTCCTTCTACGGCCTCTGAGCTTGCTCTGTTCCGGGCACTTGTGATAAGACAGAGAGCAGTCACCCTTAAAAGGGATGTGCCCTGAAAACCTAGAGTTCCTACAAACGAGGGGACAGAAGCACGCAGACAAACGGACAAAGGGACTGACAGGCAGCTCACAAGAGGAGCCCCGTGAGCCGCAGCTTTGGGTGTTCCCTCGGTCCCTGCAACAGGTCAGAGGAGAAAGTAGCAGAGATTCTTGACTGTGTGGAGCTTGCCCCCCCCCCCTTTTTAAGGCTTCATCCAGGCCAGTGGAATCGTTCAACAGGTAGGAATGATTGCCACCAAGCCTGCTGATCTGCGTTTGAACCTAGGACCCTCCCAGTGGAAGGAGAAAACTAACTGTCCACAAGCTGTCCTCTAGCATGCATGCCATGCTGTACACCCCCCCCCCAATAAATGTTTGAAAAATACCATCTCACAGTATTTTTAAAAAGAGACAGGGCTAAGGATGTAGCTCAGCAATAGCATGCCTGCCTTGTGTGAGCAAAGCTCTAGGTTTGGTCCCTTACCTCGCACCCCGCAACCTGGAACCCCACCTCTGCAGAGAGGCCCGATGAGTCCCAAGAGGAGAAGAGTGGTGTAGGGTAAGAGTAGAAGAGACAGAAGGTGTGAATGGGGAGAACCTTCCATGAACTCACTGGCATGTATCCTGGGAGGTCCACTTGTGTCTAGGCAAGCACATCTGTTGTGACATGTAGGACTTAACAACATTTCAACCTGTTCTGTAACTGTCTCTTCACTCTCTGGATGGTATCTTTGAGGCCCAAAGTTTTTTAGTTTTGAAGAGATGTGAGACATACCTATTTTTTTTTTTTTCATATGTGTGTTTGGTTTTAGACTGCTACTTTCGCAGCCCCTTAGTTAGGTTCTGGGTCTCTGCAGAGAGAGCTGCCGACTCACTGTGTTCTCATCAAGAATACATGAAGAATTCCTGCAACTCAATAATTCAAAAAAAAAAAAAAAAGACAATTTGAAATAAGAACAAAGGCTTTGAATAGATGCTCTCTAATAATACAAGCTAATGGCAGAGATGCAGTAAAGCTGCTTGCCTATCGGGAGCCGCAGACCCGAACCACATCCACTCATGCCCACTGGAGAACCAGCCATAGATGAGAAGATGGGCAATTACACATGTTTGTAGGCTGTGTGGAAATGGAAACCTTCCTATATGAATGGTGATGGTGGGAATTGGGGGCCACATTAGGAAACGAGCTGACATTTCCTCAAAAAGTTAAATGCATAGATACCATAGACGCAACAGCTCTATGCTTGAGCCTATAATCAAGAGATTTGAAAAGTGTAGTGCATACAAAAATCTGATGTTTGTAGCAGCATTCCACATAATAGCCAGGAATCTGGGACAACCCTGCTATGTATTGAGTTGGTCCCCTCCAGAATTCTGGTGTACATGTGTGTGACAGGTTAGCCTTGGACCTCAAAGCCGTAATTGGGTCCTGACAGGTTCTCTCTCCTGAATTGGCTAAGGAGACTGGCATGGGGAATATGTCCCTTTCTTGCCCTTCTTGCCATGGAAGGACACAGTGTTTCTTCCTTCATGAAGATACAGCAAGAAGGCTGCCTCTTGTGGCCTCTTTCTCTGTCACTTAGACCCTGGGCATCTCACTTCCAGCCCCATGAGAAACGATTTGTTTTTTCTAAGTGACCTACAGCATTCCAGAAGGTGTTCTCTTACAGCACTCCAGAAAGACTTCAGACAAACCCAAATATCCATCAACTGATACGTGGATAAATACCATAGGGTAGATCTAAACAATGAACAATTACTCAGCAATAAAAAGGAAGGAAATGCTGATATCTGCTAACATTGGGGAACCTGGAAGATATTGTGTTCAGTCAAAGAGAACTGTTATTTTAAAAGGCTGCACATCCATCCGGTGGTCACCTTAGTCACATGCCCAGAACAGCAAATCCACAGATATGGAAAACCAGCCCAGGCTGCCTGGACTGAGGGCTGGGGAACACTGTGAAGGATGTGGGGTGATGGTAGTGCTTAGCAGGTTTGTTCCAGGGGTGACAAAGTATTCTAACATCAGTTGTAGAGATAGTCACCCAACTCCATGACTATATCAGCACCACTGGCAGGCAACCCTTTCAGTGGGTGACTTTTATGGTATGTGAATTATGTCTCAACAAATCATGTCATTTAAAAACTGAACTAACAAAAAGTACCATCGTTTCAAAACTCCAAGTAATGAGTATAGATAGCTATGGGGATTGTTCTGTTGCCTTGCTTTGAGACCGGATCTTGCAGTGTAGCTTGGGGTCACCTTGAACTCTCTATTATTCTCTTGCCTCTCTCTCCATACTAGATGACAGGCAGGCAGATCATGCCCTGCTGTTAATAGAGTTTTAATCTTAATGTGCCTGGAACATCTGACATGCCCCTATAGCCCCGTGGTCTACAGTTCTGTGATAATAGCATGTCTGTGTATGTCTTGTCTCCTCATCTGGGAAATGGGGTAAACTGAGGCCCCAGGAATGCAAACCTAGGCTGAGCAACACTAGAGTGACTGGCAGGAAGCCAGGACCTGGGGACTTGGTTTTTCAAAACCATCTCCTGGGATTTTATCAAAACCCCACTGGGCTGGGCTGTGCACATGCGCATGTGTGTCAGGGCTCCTGGACATCTTACTACTTCTGTTCCTCGTGGGTAAGCCCACCCATTGTCACTTGAGTCCAACCCCATACTTCCCATTCATTCTTTAAGCAGATGCTTAGATACTGGAAAGTTATCAATGAATAGACATTTGAATGATGCGTCGCAGTTTATTTCTATGATTCATTTAAAATTACCTCCTTTCTAAGGCAGCATTCATATATGAGCAGGTGATAATTCTACAGTATTTTAAAAGGTTAAAACTCCTATAGTTTGACTAGCTTTCTATGGAGAAGGCAAATAGCTGAAACCTATTTTTGCAGACAGATAAATGAAGGCAAAAGCAAACTGTTTCTTGCGTCAAAGTCAGTGCTGTCACGATTGGGCCAAGGTGGCCATTGTCACTTCTGATGCCACCCCTGCCTGCCTCCTCAGCCTCACTGCTTCAATGAACACAGCTAGTGTGGCAAGGCCACACCCACAGGAACCGTCTGGCCTCCGTGTGTGTGTGTGTGTGTGTGTGTGTGTGTGTGTGTGTGTGTGTGTGTGTGTGTATGTGTGTATGTGTATGTGTGTGTGTATGTGTGTGTGTATGTGTGTGTGTGTGTGTGTAATCCTAGCTCAATGTAGCCTGTGTGATGAACTCCAGGCTAGTGAGAGAAACCGTCTCAGAAAACAGAGGAAGGAATGACCCTGGAGGCTGACCTTTGACCTCAACAGGGTAATGGATAATACAGTAGGAAGCTGTCCAACTTACAGTGGGACCAAATCCAAAACTGGGTAAGTTAGATCAAATCCCGGCTGCATTCAGTGATTGGTCAAACTTCTACCTTGATTTGACTAAGAAAATATGTTCAAATCTGATATAGTGGTTTCCTACCAGATTTTAATAAACGCACTCACTTAAGAGCACAGACAATGTAAACAGAGGAAGCTGAAGAACTCATACTCCCTCTTTTTGAAGCATACCACAAAGCTACAGAAATCAAACATGTGTATGGGCACAAAGACAGACACACAGGCCAGAGGAATACGAAGGGGAGCCTAGAAGTCAGCCCCTGCGGATACAGATTTTGACACAGGTGCTGAGAGCAGAGAGTGAGAAGAGGACAGTTCTCCTGGAGACAGAGTCGAGAAGATGAGATATCTATAAGGGAGCAGTGAATCTGGACTCTACCTAACTCCCTGCACAAAAATCAACCTCAAATGCCTTAAAAATCTGAGAATAAGCCGGGCGGCAGCGGTGGCGCACACCTTTAATCCCAGCACTCGGGAGGCAGCCTGGTCTACAGAGCAAGATCCAGGACAGGCACCAAAACTACACAAAGAAACCATCTCAAAAAAAAAAAAAACCAATAAAAAAAAAAAAAACAGGTCTGAGAATAAGACCTAATGTTACAGAAATACAAGAAAAAACAAAAAACAAAAACAAAAAAAAACAAACAAACAAAAAAAAAAAACATGGGAAAAACCTTATGACACTGGATTTGGAGAAAGTTTCAGGCACCAAAAGTGAAGATGACAGGTCACCCTCAAGATCTCTTGTGCAGCAAATAGGGCCACCGTATGATCCACACGTCAACAGTTGACAGACAGACAGACAGCCTGTGGAATGGAAGAGAACAGCTCTGCCGGGTGCTGGGGAGCTGCCTCAGGTGGTCAAGTCCTGTAAGTACAAAGCCTGAGTTTGAGCCCCAGAACCTGTGTAAACAAGCCAGGAGGAGTGATGCATGCTGCCATCCTAGTGTTGGGGGGGGGATCCTGGGGCTCACTGGTTAGTCAGCCCAGCCTAATTGGCTAGCTCCAGGCCAGTGAGAGACCCTTCTCAAAAAAAAAAAAAAGTGGAAGACAGCTGAAGAATGACACTCAAACTTGACCTCTGGCCTCCTTACACACACACACACACACACACACACACACACACACACACACACACACGGGTACAAAAGTTTTAAAAAAATCACTAAAAATATGTGCTGGTTATAACTCTCTGATAAGGGGTTAATATCCAAATATATAAAGAACTTCTATGACTCAACAACAACCAACATTAAATAACCTGGTTTTAAAAATGGGCAAACAACTCAAGCAGCACTGTGAGAAAGATGATCGGCAATCCTGCAAATGAGCCTTTGAGAAGATGTTCACATCACCAGTCTTCAGGAAGCTGCCAATCAAATCACACGGATTTGTGTGCCTTCATTCTCACTAAGATGGCTACTACCAAGCGAAACAGAGCTAAGGAAAATAAGGATGTCGGGGGGAGTGAAGGGCTGTCCGCTGTGCACTGCTGGGGGACTCTGTGGCCACTGGGGAAGCAGAGTGGCAGTCTTTAAATACTAATAGAGCCACCATACGACCAGCAATCCATCTCCGAGTATGTACCTGAAAAATCTAAAGCAGAGTCCTGAATCGACATCCATACACCCATGTCATTTCGGCACTATACACAGTCTCCAGAAGGAGGAAGAAGCACAATTGCTCACAGACATGGATGAGCACCACATAGAACACACCCATGTTTCCAGGGAACAGGACAGAAGGTTGCTTGGCCCTATGAAAGACATTAGTACTGTTACATGCTCCAACATGGATGATGTGCTCTAGAACAGGCCAATCACAGGCAGACGATGCTATAGCTGCCCTTTAGATGAGGGATGTGGAGTCGTCCAGCTGCAGAAACAGAAGGCAGGGGAATCAGGGAACTACTGAGCATGAAGTAGGGACTAACAGGACCAGAGCCTTAGCCTGGGAAGCCGAGGAAGTCTGGAGCTCTGCTTTACAAGTGCGTGCAGGCAGCGCCGTTCAAGCGCACCCCGCTGTTCAAGCACACCCCTAAAACTGCTTATGATGGGAAACTTGCTGGTGTGCCTTTTTGTCACAACAGAAAAATGTGTATAAAATTTTTAAATAAAGGCAATGGATGCCAAATGTGGTGCATACCTTTCATTTCAACATTCAGGAGGCAGAGACAAGAGGATAGTGATGAGTTTGAGGCCAGTCTGGTCTACCTAGTGGGACCCTGTCTCAAAATGAAAGAAGCAATGGTGTAGGGAGAATTCTTGTTTGTTTGTTTGTTTGTTTGTTTATTTATTTATTTATTTATTTATTTATTTATTTATTTATTTATCTGGAGCTGAGGACCAAACTCAGGACCTTGCACTTGCTAGACAAGCGCTCTACCACTGAGCTAAATCCCCAACCCTGAGATTTCTTACTTAAAATGTGTCTTCTTAAATACTGTAATACATATCGGGGTATGGTGGTGCACACCTTTAATCCTACCACTCAGGAGGCAAAAGGAGATGGATCTCTGAGTTCCAGGACAGCCTGGGCTACATAGACAATCCCTGTCTTAGAAAAACAAAAATAAATGAGTAAATATTATAATATATGTTGATTATTTTTATACTTACAGCCAGAAAATTACCAAATATAATTTAGTTAAATATTGACCAAAAAATTAAATATTGACGGAAAAAATTTTTGTGTAAAAAAAATGAAAAAGTAATATCCAACATTTTCAACAGCAAACACTAAAGGCACAAAATACCTGTTCTAAAACCACTTAAAAATAGAGATAGATCAGGTATTGGAATTGAATGTGGACATTATTTAACATTTTAAAAATAAGAAATTCCCTTTGTGGTAAGACTTATTTTGGTGTCTGTGTTTTCCCTAATAAGAAAAAAAAAGTCCAGTTGCCAAAATAACTTGTTAAAATAGATAATGTATTCAAAAACCAGCGTGCTTGTGAGGGTGGAGGTGAAGAAGTCCTGCTGCGTTTGAATGCCCACTAAAGACTGAGAAGAAGCACTAGCCAGGAAGGGGTGCCTGGGGCACAGTGCACAGGCAAGGCCAGAGGAGCCACAGATGCTGTTGGACAGTCAGGCAGAAATGTCCAGAGCTCGGTCGGCTGCTGTTTTACTCGGTGGCTTACCGAGTTTGGGGTCCTGTCTTGTTTTGAGGGGTCTCTCTGCGTAGTTCTGCCTGGCCTCAGTCTCCTGGGTTTACAGGCATGCCACCACAAGCACACTCAGCTAAGACCTTCTTCCAACTGCTGTCCAGTTTCCAGAGTCACCAGCCTGCTCACAACACACAGGAAACTTAAGGTCACAGGTGCACAGGATAATCACTGAATTACAGTCAAGTGGAAATGACTGAGACGTTGGTTGTAATTTAAAAAGCCAAGATTCAGAAACCAGAGTTAAAGACAGGCTGTGAATATGTGAATACAGTTTAGTAAACCTTAAAGCTTGTCTTCTTTTCTCTCTAGTGTTTCCACTTTTATTTGGTTCTAAGGATGGTACCAGGGCCTCTGTTATCATCGCCCTCCAACCCCCACCCTGTGTGTATGCACTAACCTTTTCCCTGCTTTCCAAATCAAAATGATATATTTCCACATCAATTTGCATTCATTCGCTTATTTAGGAGTTTAAGCATTTAAAACCAATTGAAGCCGGCAGTGGTGTGCACACCTTTAATCTTCACACCCAGGAGGCAGATGCAGACCGATCTCTGGGAGCTTGAGGCCAGCTTGGTCAACAAAGGAAGTTCCAGGACAGCTAGGGATACATAGACGGTTTCCCTTGTCTCAAAAAACCAGAAAAAAAAAATTTTTTTTTTTTTTTCAAGACAGGGTTTCTCTGTGTAGCTTTGCATCTTTCCTGGATCTCGCTATGTAGACCAGGCTGGCCTCGAACTAACAAAGATCCACCTGCCTCTGCCTCTCGAGTGCTGGGATTAAAGGCGTGCACCGCCACCGGCCGGTCAGAAAAAAAATTTAATCCGGAGGGAGAACAGATTCTTGGTCTCTTCTTCAGTTATGGCATCACTTTCCCAGGAATGATTGTATATGATAATGATTGTAAATTTGTCCTTGTAGTTTAATTTATAGGCAGTAAATAATAATAATTTTTAATTTTATGCATCTCATTAGCTATATTGTTTATGCTTTATGTTTTCTTTTAAATAAATTTAATTTATTAATTTATTGATAGAATTTTGAGTGTCTTGAATTCCTACCATCTAGAAGCAACCACAATTAATACTTAGTATGTAACATCCCTACAAACATTTCTAATGAAAATATATGTGTTGTGTTTGGGCTTCTAAATTTCAAATGCTAAATCTAGTACTTTATTTAAGAGGTGTTTGTGGTTTAGGTCACAGCAGAATTGGCAGAGCCCACTGGCTCTGGATTCCCTCTCCAGCGTCCCACCCCAGTTGGGAAGCTTTATGCAGGGAACCAAATCTGTACAGTGTCCACCATCTGGTCAGCTTCTGGGTGCCTCTTACTTCACCAAGAGCTGGTTCTAGAGGCAGCTGGTGACTGGTAATGTGACTGACACCCGGCTGCAACAGTGAGCTTGGACGACACCAATAACCAGGACTCTCTCCTTCCTCTTCCAGATTTTACCGGAAGACCAAACTTGTGGGTTTTCAAGACATGGAGTGTGTGCCCTGCGGAGACCCACCTCCTCCCTACGAACCACACTGTGAGTGATGTGCCAAGTGGCAGCAGGCCCTTCAAATACCTTGTCTCTACCATGGGACCCCTAGTGTGTGCTCTTATCCAGACTTTAGTTGAATCTCATCAACAGTGACTTTTGATTTGCATCCCCCAGGGAAACAGACACTTTGCATTGCTGCTCCCGGTTCCTTTGAACGCTTCCTCTCAGATGCTCAGTGCAGGAGACCTGGCCTCACTGGGCTGTCCAGGTGCTAATCCCCAGATATAGCACGCTGACCCTGATAGGATCACACAGGGGGGTCTGCCTTTCGGAAGTTCCTTCTGGGACTCCCTTGCCCTCCATAATCCAGTCCCTGCACTTCCTGGCTTTTGGTTTTTTTTCTCACCTCTCAAATCAGTGAGGAGAGAGGACTCATTGTACTCGCCCAAGGTGGGGGCAGCAGCACAGGACACACTTGAGTCTTTGTGTTGACATTAGTTTTTGTGACCATTAGTTTTGTGGTTTGTCCCCCGGGCCCCGGGGCCCCCCCCCCCCCGAAACAAGAGCGTTTATTGTGTTCTAAGCCCGCATGGTGGCTGCTCACTGTCAATGCTAAGGAAAGCAGGCTAACAAACACCACAGGCCTTTAGGGGCTCTAGCTAAACTTAGATAGTATAAAAGGGCCTTTGAACACAGAACTCACATGCAACTCTCATGTGTTATGCAGCCTTTGGTCATACAAACTTGGAAAAGACTATCGATTAGTTTAACGTATAGAGGTAGACATTTCTCCATGGGTCAAACTTTCTAGAAAGTAAAGAAAAATATTTCTGAGGCCGGAAGCGCAGTGGGTCTAGTTGAGGACTTGCACATCTCAGATGGAGAGAGCCTGGGGTCTTGGTAAACTTCATCTCTGTCAAAGAAGCTTGCTGTCTTTGGCACCCTCCTTGGGAAGCTGTCCAGAGCTTAACTAATCTCCTCAAAGGAGATCTGGAAGTCTTTGGGGGAAATTATGCATGGCGCCTCCTGTTGTGATTTCTCCTTTTCTGCTTTTCAATTTATCCACAAAGAGCTTCTTCTTCAGCCCCCCTGAGGGGTTCCTGTGCCCTGGAGCGTCCTGGCTGTGGGAAGAAGGCATCCTTCAGGCTGCCTCAAGCCTGCTCAAGCCATGGGGTTTGTTTTAAGGGTGTCTGTGGAAACAGGTTCAGCTGGGGCTTCCAGGCTCAGATAAAGAGTTGTGGTCCCTCACCAGGCGGTGGTGGCGCACACCTTTAATCCCAGCACTCAGAAGGCAGAGGCAGGTGGATCTCTGTGAGTTCGAGGCCAGCCTGGTCTCCAAAGCGAGTTCCAGGAAAGGCGCAAAGCTACACAGAGAAACCTGTGGAGGACCCTGGACCCCGGATATTAGATTTGAGGAGGGTTCCAGGACCTTGCCTTCTCTTCTTCAAAACCAAACCAAACCTGGACTCACACTGCTGTGGGTTTCCAAAGATTGTCAGTTCATGTCTTTTTAAACTTTGTTTTTGTTTTCTTTTAAAAGAATGTTCTCCAGACACTTGATGATCAGATCGCTGAGCACTGCATGTAGAGAGATGGAAGTTTTAGGGTCAACTCAGGCATGGTGACTCGTCTGTAGTCTCAGTGCCGAGGAGGCAGAGGCAGGAGGATGGCTTTGAGTTTGAGGCAAGCCTGGGATATAGAGTAATACCTTATCTCAATGCATCAACAAAAAGCAAAAACAGAACAAGTCCTAGTACCTTTGGACACTCAGGCCCTCAGGAGGGGAGGGGGGTGTCAGTCTTCTGGAATGGAGGGGAGGGGGGTGTCAGTCTTCCGGAATGGAGGGGAGGGGGTGTCAGTCTTCCGGAATGGAGGGGAGGGGGGTGTCAGTCTTCCGGAATGGAGGGGAGGGGGGTGTCAGTCTTCCGGAATGGAGGGGAGGGGGTGTCAGTCTTGCGGAATGGAGGGGAGGGGGGTGTCAGTCTTGCGGAATGGAGGGGAGGGGGGTGTCAGTCTTGCGGAATGGAGGGGAGGGGGTGTCAGTCTTGCGGAATGGAGGGGAGGGGGTGTCAGTCTTGCGGAATGGAGGGGAGGGGGTGTCAGTCTTGCGGAATGGAGGGGAGGGGGTGTCAGTCTTGCGGAATGGGAAAGCCTCCAGCCTACCTGTGCAGAGGAACAGCAACATGGCTACCAGAGACAGCCTTGGTCCAGGTACTTCTGTGACATGATGCTCATCAAAGCTTATGAGTAATATGTAGGAAAAGCCATAACTGAAGTGGGAAAGGGTACAAGTAATGTGCACAGTGCAATCACCTACCCTATTGGGAACAGAACCCAAGGTCTCACACATATACTGCTTTCCCACAGAGCTGTCTCCAGCCCCTACCTACGTCTATCTTTTGAAAACCCGTACAGATAAGAAATAGACTGGAAGCTGGGTGGCGGCGGCTCACGCCTTTAATCCCAGCACTCGGGAGGCAGAGGCAGGTGGATCTCTGTGAGTTCGAAGCCAGCCTGGTCTCCAAAGCGAGTTCCAGGAAAGGCGCAAAGCTACACAGAGAAACCCTGTCTTGAAAAACCAAAAAAAAAAAAAAAAAAAAAAAAAAAAAAAAAAAAAAAAAAATAGACTGGAAAGAACTTCAAAATGCTGCATTTTATGTTTTGCTTGCTGGATTTTATAAAGCTCTGATGTTAGAAATGTGTTGCTGGGGGGTGGGGAATTGGTGTTTCCCCTCTATTTTTTCCCCCTTTAAGCAAACAAAAATGTCCAATAAGTTCAAATTTTTTTAAAATTAATTTTGAAATGACTTTGATTCGTTCTATAAGAAGGCCTTTTAAGTTGCCTTTAGAAAAATAATCACTGTTTAACAGTGTGGCTTACTAGGCATGGACGTGAGGAGCTGGGAGTGTTTTCTGAGGGCCACACCACGCCCAGCCTCCAAGCCGGCAGGTCATCGAAGCTCCAGCTTTTCTTTCTCCCACACGCAGGGATTTATCTGATGGGTATGACTTCAGGTTCACGTGGCTTGTTATACAAAGCCCTGGAGAACAAAGCAAACATCTAGTTTAAACACTTTAAACACAGTTGTACTCTGGTGAAAACCGCTTTGAATCATTTCTAAACCACTTACCTCAACCACATCAGCATTCCAGATTGAATAAACATTACTCAAAAAGAAAAAAAAAAAAAAATCCCACAGATTCTCCATTTCTCATCAGACCCAAGGCAGGATTTAGCTCTAAAATGCCTTGGATGTTTTCTTCTCTCACCTTACTGTCTCAGATGGGTGCACATTTGATACAGTCAGAACAAAGCCTGCAGCTGGAAATTTGACATAAAGTGCCTTTGTCAACAATGCCACCGTCAGCCCCATGTCCCAAGATCAACCAAGCACTACCCCCAATTAGTGCTTAACGACCTGGCAGAGGGGCTGTGGGTGGATGGGAGCCTCACTCTCACAGACCACGCTGCTGTGGAGGTTCTCAGTGTGCCTCTGGTGGGGACCGGGAATGGGAAAAGAAGAAAAAAAAAAAAAAAAAAACCAAGCTGAACTCAGGGCTCCTCAGCTATCAGCATATCCAAGAGTAGACTGCCCCCTTTGTACTGTCCTTTGCTGGGTACCCATATCAGAGGTAGATGTGTCTGGACACTGTCCTAGGAGGAGCCAACTCCTGGACTACCATATTCCCTAAGCGCATGCTCAGGGCAGGAGGAACTAAAGGCAGGAGGCAGGCGAAAGTATAGCCTGAACAAGGCAGACCAGCACAGAGATGGAGGTCCGGAGTCCTAGCTGGGGCTTGCAGCACCACACTGGACACTAGTTCTCTAAGTTATGTGCCAGACCTACTACCTGGGCACTATTCTTCCTGTTGTCTAGGGAGCAAACACAGAGTCAAAGAGAGTGACTGCCCAGGTCACAGCGCCAGGCAGAGCCACAGCTAAAGGACAAAACTCTGCATCCCTTCTACACTCTCTATCACAATACATCCTCCAGACTTCATACAAAAAAATGATGATGGTGATGTCAGTGTTAACAGTCGACTGGCAGGCTCAGCGTTCACCTAGACTTTAAACCTCTAGGCACACTGGTGAGGGTTTTCTTAGTTAGGCTAGCCTCTGGCCATGCCTGTGAGGGATTATCTTGATCTGGTTAATTGGGGTGGGAAGCCCGGCCTGAACACCCTGCCTGCCTGTGTGCTAGGTGTGGCCAGCTGCCTCGGGCTCCTGCCGCGTTTGTTTCCCACCATCGTGGATGGCACCCTCACACTGGGGAAGGAACTAAACCTTTAGTTCCTAAACCCTTCCTTAAGTCGCTTTTACCAGAGTGTTTTGTCACAGCAACAGAAAAGTAACTATGGCAATGGGGGACAGGGCACTTCTTTCTTGTGTTCAGATAAATCACGTTGGGGTGGGGCACAGGCTTTCCCTGTAAAGGAAGAGAATGTCTGTTTATTCATTTATTGTCCGGTGCTGGCACCGAGCCTTGGGATGCCGGGCAGTGCCCTGCCACTTACTTTGTCTGCAATCTCACTGTGTTGCCCAAGCTAGTCTTGAACTCATCTCAAGCGATTCCCTTGTCTCAGCCTGCCAAGTAGCTGGGCATATGGGCATGTGGTCCCCTTTTAGCCTTTCTTCCTTGTACAAGTGAGTTGTGGAGAGATTTGTTCTCTATTGACCAAAATCATCTCCTCCGTCTCCCATCCGGTATTCCTAGTGCACAAAGCTGTTCAGGGCCGCTCTAATTTCGCTAGCGTTCTTAGAACGACGGCCTGCCGGTACTGAACAGCACGCTGCTTGGATAGTCCCCGGTCCCTCTAGGAGACAGCAGCTCTCTAAAGCACCGGGAGAGGAAGCGTGGTAAAGGGTTGGCTGTGCCAGCATGAGGACCTAGTCCAGATCCCCAGCACCCACATACATTCTAGGCATGGTGGTAGAACTGAACCCCAGCACCAGAGCCTAGCGGGGACCAACTGCCTCTAGTCTAGCAATCTGTGGGCTCCAACTCCAATTTTAACGAGAAATTTTGTCACAAAAAATAAGATGGGAAGTGATAGATGAAGACACTGAGCCATCAACCTCTGGCCTTCAACACGTGCATACACGTGCAAGTGTGACTGAATATACACATATCCGATCAGAGAAAAATGGCAATGTACAGATGCAGGAGAGATGCCCATAGAGCAAGGTTCTCCACACTACAGCAGTGTGCGGATGCAGGAGAGATGCCCATGGTGCAAGGTTCTCCCTCCACACTTGCTATGTGTACATGTTGGGGTTTTGTTTCTACAGTAGTTTTTTGGTGAGTTTGCTCATAGTCAGAGGCCAGATTTTCCAGGATGCTTACTGGAACCCCTGCATGATCCACAAAGCCGGTATGCGCTAATGAAGGGCTCGGCTTACTGGGGGTTGTGAAGTTGTCTCTGGTCCCTAGACCAAGTCGCGCTGGTGTCCAGCCAGGTCACTGCTGGAAAGGAGGCTGTTCGTGGAGCCTCACTGTGGTATTGTATGGGAGAACAGCGAAGTAGGGCTGTGTGCCTCCAACAGATACCTTCAGCAAAACATGGAGGAAGCTGCTCCCAGACATGTCTGAATTTAGCTTTCTCCTGCTCAACAGAACCTACGAGAGAGGGAGGATGGAGATGATAGAATCAGAAGAACAGAGCAAAGGAAGCACAGCCCTGGCATGGGGGTGCAGCTTAGAGTGGCAGCCTCCTGACCTGATCTAAGCAGAGACTCCTCACTTCTTCCTTTTTGATGCCACTGCCCATGCGATGCTTGTCTCCAGTTTACCTCTTCTTTCTGCTGCTATTGCATAATTCCATTAATTTATCAGAAAGTAAGCAGAAGTGGTTCTCACAGGTTGCTTAGTTGAAAATGCATCAATGAAGAGGACAACTCCAAACCAAACCTAGACACCTGCACAGCCCCCGTCATTACGGCCCCCTCTGCAGAGGACGCCATTCGAAGGCCTCCCTTGAAATCTACTTTTCTACGCTAGGGATCAAACCCAGGGCCTTTGCACATGGCAGGCAAGTGCCAGACCACTGAGCTATGCTCCCAAGTCTTAGTATTTTGAGACACTGTCTTCCAATATAGCCCAAGCCGGCTTTGACCTTGACATCTTGTCACCTATGTCTCTAGAGCACTGAGATTCCAGTCCTGTGCTATCACCCCAGGCTATGTGCTGGTCTTTTGCTGTAAGAATCACCAAACTGTGAGAGGGAAGGCCCCGGAGAAAGAGAGCTAGTGAACTGGACGCAACCAGAAGGCAGGGACAGACCATCATTAAGGCATCATCAAGCCAGGGCTCTTGATCCCAGAGCAGCCACAGGAACCCAGAGCACACTGTCGTTTTGTGACACTGAGTGCAAGACAAGCAGACTTGGTCATCCTAATGACTGACCCCTGAGGTTTTTCTCTAACGGCATTGAGTACGGTGGTTAGAGGTCTTGTTTTTCTAGATGCTCAAAGGGGAGGGGCAACCAAATGACATTGTGGGAGTCTTCTTCTTCTTCTTCTTCTTCTTCTTCTTCTTCTTCTTCTTCTTCTTCTTCTTCTTCTTCTTCTTCTTCTTCTTCTTTTTTTTTTTTTGAGAGTCTCACTCTATAACCTAGACAGTGGTTCTCAACCTTCCTAATGCTGCAACCCTTTAATATGGTTCCTTATGTTGTGGTGACCCCCAGCCATAAAATAATTTCATTGTTACTTCATACCCGTAATTTTGCTACTGTTATGGATCGTAATGTAAATACCTGACATGCAGGATATCTGATATTGGACCCCCAAAGGGTTGCAACCCGCAGGTCGAGGACCATCCTGGCAGTGTGTGCCAGTCCTTCCTCGGCCTCCCCAGTGCTGGGGCCACAGATGTGAGCCATTGTGCCTTTGTTTGCTGATTTGGGTCCTGGTCATGCTTGGGATCCTGGGTAAGCACTGTACCTGAGCAGCACCCCTCACTGAAGCATTTGCAGGGAAGCTGGAGACTGTGGCAGTTCAGGCCACATGTCCTGGCCTCTTTGGAGAACGGCTGTGCAATTGCTCTGTGTGGTTGTCCAGCTGTCTCAGACTCCTGTCCCTAAATGGCTCCTCGGCTGTGGCCTTCCTCGACTGAAGGAATCAGCACTTCTTCTAAAAGTGTTGTTCTAAACCCACACGTTCTGTAGCCATCCTTTTCTCCCAGTAGAAATTTCTAAATACAAGCCATCAGGTTTCCCTGGTACCCTGGAAGAAGGAGCAGAAAGTTAGGCGTTTTGACTAGATCACACCATCCCTTGAGCCTGGAGCTGCTTTGGTGGGTCCTTGTCTGCCCAAGTCTGGAGAAGGGGATTATCCTTCCGAGAAATGGGCAGTCACTTCTTACCCCCGTCCCCAGCCCATCTGCCTTCTCAGCTTTTACTCTCAGTCCTGCTAGACATTTAAAGCCTATGGGCTGATTTAAATATTTACTCATGGAAAAATAAGCTACATCTGGTTAAAGGACACTGCTAAATTAAATGAATTTTAGATTAGATACAGCTTATTTTAAAGATAATAAATGAGATCGATCAGGCCCATTTCACTAAGCTGTGGAGGTTTTGGGGTTTTTTTTTTTTTGTTTCTTGGTTTTTTTTTTTTCTTTTTTTTTTTTTGCAAATGTACCTGCGATCCTCAAGTGCCCTGGAAACACCGGAAAGACATGAGTGGGAGGGAACGACGGAGAAGCAGAGCTGTCAGTGGGAACATTCAGTGCAGACAAGGGTTCAGGGGCCATACTGTTGGGACTCAGAAGTCAACCTTTCATCCAGAGTGTTTATTCTCAGGAGGTTGTGGTATGTGAGGGGGACCACTCACATTCTAGTGGGGACCAGGTTAGTTGGCCTTTAAACTTGGTGTCTCCGAGGAGGAAACTAAGAAGTTTTATTTTGAGATTCTAATGAAGGAAGAACCAGGAGAGCGCAGCAGAGCAAATCCCTCTTTATTTCAAGAAGGTACCAGAATTCTTACTGGCATTTCTCAGCCTGCTCTGTGTGTTCCTAGTCATGTGGAAGAAGAAAGGTTTTCAGCTGGGGTCTGCCTGACAACGCAGAACTGCCCAGCTCAAGCCTGCTTCTCAAGTGAACTCCCAAATGCCAAGATTAAGAAATTATAAATCACAGTGTGACTAGGAATGTGGTTTAGTACAGTGCTTGCCTAGCACGCGTGAGGCCCAGGTTCTATTCCCAGAACTGTAAAAATAAAAATAAATACACCGTCATGCCTTGGTGTCCCCAGGGGACTGAAATGTTCTAGGGTGAGACTCCCAGCCACAGATGCCAATGACCTTGGATGCTCAAATATCTTGTACCAAACAGTTCGGTATTCACATAAGACCCAGGTACATTTGCATAATTTAAATCAACTCTAGAGTTGAATCAACCTGCATGGATCTACCGAACTATTTCGGGAATAATGACAAGGAGAAGAAGCCTGCACATGTTCAGCACAGATGCATTAGCTTTTCAGATTCTGTAATTAACACAGTGAGAGAACAGTCAACAGTGTAATTGAGTCCCTGCCGAAAAACACTAGGCCAAAATACCCCACAGGCCGACAAGGATATTAGGCAGCCAGAGCTGGCACACGCCTGGCAGCCTCTGCCTGTGATTGCGGCACTCAGGAGACCCTGAACACAGGCCCAGCCCCTCCCTTTAAAAGTAGACACGGGCCGGCCTTTAATCCCAGCACTCGGGAGGCAGAGCCAGGCGGATCTCTGTGAGTTCGAGGCCAGCCTGGGCTACCAAGTGAGCTCCAGGAAAGGCGCAAAGCTACGCAGAGAAACCCTGTCTGGGGGGGGGGGGGGAGTAGACACGGGCTGGAGAGAAGGCTCAGCAGTTAAGAGAACTGGCTGTTCTTCCAGAGGTCCTGAGTTCAATTCTCAGCACCCACATGATGGCTCACAACCATCTGTAATGAGATCTGGCATGCAGGCAGAACACTGTATACATAATACACAATAAATAAATCTTTAAAAGTAGATGCTTGAAGTTGAATTTCAAGTAAGAATTAGTCCAGTTTAAAAGTCTCTCCCTCTGAGCCTTTAAAACATTGTCCTAACTGCCCTGTTTACTTGGAGCATCTCAGAGGAAGTATTTTTAAGAACTAGAAGAGGGGTTTTATTTGTACTGTGATTCATGGCCAGTATCTTCAAACACACGTACATACATGCACACACGAACACAAAATTAAGCCCTGGACAGCTTGCTGGTAGTGACAGGGTTTGTGCTTTTCCTTAAGGTCAATGGCTCTTTAAAATCTTCTAGGGGAGCTGGAGAGATGGCTCAGCCGTTAAAGGCTAGGCTCACAACCAAAAATAAAATCTAGGGGTTGCTGCTTAACACAGGCTGCACATTAGGGAATGCCTTTGAATGCCAGGATGCAAAGTAGTTTATAAAGGTGATAAAATGTGGAGGAAAGCCCAGATATGGAGACCTGAGGACAGAGTCCTACCTACAACAGGCAGAACCCATTCTGCAGAGGCTAGTTCCCCATGTGAGCGGCAGATGGAGTTTGCTCAGGATGAGAAGACTCCTGTGGACAGGGCAGTGTTAGCCACAGCCATGCGGTCGTTGAGAATAGACTTCAGGGGACCAAGGGCTGAAGCAGGGACTTAGTATCCTAATTAAGCAAAATATGTCCAGCTGGTACATAAACACATGTACTTTGAGGAACAGGCTTTCTGCTCCTTTCTCAAGAACTGATAATTTAATTAATGCAATTTAATTAATTTAGCTTAAATAATTGTCATTTGGCTGACTTAATTACTGGTTTTACTCTGAGAACATAATAATCTTAGTTATATAGCCAGCCCTCCGTATCTATGGATTTCACATTTGCAGATTCAACCAATTGGCGTGTCAAAAACATTCTAAAGACATGCTTCTGCACAGAACATGGACAGGCATTTTTGTGTGTGTGTGTCATAGCACTGTATAGCTATCCACTAGCCTGGACATTACAAGTCATGTAGAGGATGCATGTACCTTTCAGGAGGATGTGTGTGGTTCTATGAAATGTTACCTATTTTATGAGAGACTTGAACACCATGGATTTTGAAATCCAGAAGCTAAAGTAAGTCCTAGCAGAACCCCTAAGGACACTAAGGGATAACTACACACCCCACCCCCATCCCTGACATCAATGGAAATGACAAAGAACAACATCTGATTGATTGAGTTTCCCCGCCCCCCCCCCCCCTCAATTCAAGGTGTGGAGAGGTTTAGTGGTAGGCCTTATGAGAAGTGTGCCACTGGGGGCAGGCTTCGAGAGGAAAAAACCAGCTACCTCCATTTGCTCCCTCTGCCTCATGCTCGAGGTTGAGATGTGTGGTCTCAGCTTCCTGCTCCTGCTGCTTCCCCACCACGATGGACCCTTGTCCCTCTGGTACTGTGAGCTGAAATAAATTCTCACATAAGCTGCCTTGGTCATGGTGTTTTATCACAGCAACAGAAAAGTGGCTAATACACTGTTGCTGTGATAAAACGCCCTGACTAGAGCAAGGGTGGAAGAAATTCTTTGACTCACAATTCCAGACTTGTCCATCATTCTGGGGAGGTCACGGGGACAGGAAACTGAAACAGCTAATGTATTCCATCCACAGTCACGAGCAGAGAACAGTGAGTGAACTCCTGCTTATGCTCAGCTCACCGTCTCCTTTTTATTCCGCCCATGGTCCAGCCCATGAAATAGTGCTGCCCACATTCAGGCCCAGTCCTCCCACCTCTATTAACCCAATTAAGAAAAGTCCTACAAGCCTGCCCAGGCCGGCCTGATCTAGACAGTTCTCAGTAAGACTCCCTTCCCCAGGAGAGTGGACCGTCATACTCAGGAAAAACCACACATTGGCAAGAGAATAAGCAGAGTTTCCATCATCCTGTGTGTTTATCATCATCATCATCATCATCATCATCAGCAGCAGCAGCAGCAGCAGCAGCAATGTTTTCTGTGGCTTAGACTCTAGGGATAGAGGTAGATGCCTAAAACTGCACCCAGGAGAAGTCCTTTGTCATCTCTAATGCCACTAGGTGCTGCAGCCTGCCTCTTCACATGTGCACATCATTTGCTCATCCTCAGCCTGCGGCGGCAGAACAGTGCCCATTTGATGTCTTTCTTGGATGGCCGCGTTCCACACTCGCCATGAAAAAGTCTTGATGTTGAGTCCCGGCCCTAACCCCTGACAGACAATTCAATTTTTGTTTTTTTGTTTTTTTGAGACAGGTTGGTACCTGTCCTGGATCTCCCTCCCTCTGTAGACTAGGCTGGGCTCGAACTCACAGAGATCCGCCTGGCTCTGCCTCCCGAGAGCTGGGATTGAAGGCGTGCGCCAATTCGATTTTTGTGCCCCTGTTTTTCATGTACCAGGCGGAGTTCCAATAACTACAGGCAATAACAAGACATGGTTGAATTTTCAAATTCATCTCGTGACTAAGACTCAAAGAACTGCCCTTTCTAACTTACTGCAAACCTCTTCTCTCTTTCATCTGAGCCCTGCTGATTTAAGTCCAGGAGCAGGTTCTGCTGGGGTGGGAGGCGGCGGGAGACACTGTCTATAAGTCTAGATCTTTCTTTTCCTCTAGACCCAGTCAGTAGTTTCAAATTATGCAGAGACACTTGTTTTGGGGGGTGGAAATAAATAAGTATCATCTAATGAGGACCGTCCCACAGCTGCCCTCTCACTTACTGCCCACCTCATTAATTAGGGATCCTAGGAAGATTTCTGGGGCTACAATGTGTCTGTCTCCATATGACCCCCGCTGACCTCCCTCCCCCTCCCCCACAAGGCCCTGCTTTCCAAGGGCTGTGGTGGCACCTGGCACTCCAGGGGTTAAGGAGAATGCACCCTCAAAGCTGGGAGGCAGGGCCCAGGTTTCCCTTGTTTCAGTTCCCAGATGGCAGTCTGGCCCCTGTCCCTTTGAGGTCCTATTTGAGCTTCCTGTCCCTCACCACAGATGTGCAAATCCATCGTAATGTGTTTCTCTTTTATGGCGTCTTTTCTGTTTCTTGGTGCAGAGCTTAAAAGCCTCATTGTTTCTCCGGGCGAATAAACACTAAGAGACTTTCAGGTGGGTGGGTAATAAAAAGAGCAAAACATCCTTGAAAGCAGGAAAAATTCTTCTTTCAACTTTATTGTGTTTGCGAAGAAACGCTGTGGATGATCAGCTGCTGTTCGATGGCTTGTAATTTTTTTCAGTGTTAATTATAGTATTTATGCTAATTAAAGTACCAAATGGAATCCAGCAAGTGCTAAAGAGGAATGTGAAAGGAAGAGCTCTTCTCTGGAACAGACTTCCTTTGAAGGCACAGGACAGTCTCCTCAGACTGTCTCAGTGGATTTAGTCATCACCCAGGGCCCGAAAACCTCCCTGCCCTTCCAGCCACTCTCCTGCAGTGGTCAGCTCTTCCTGACTTCCTTTCTTTCTTCCATTTCTCCTCAGAGACTTGTATGATAATATTTGATTTGTCTAATCCTGGTGCGAAATATATCGCTAGGCCAAGTGATCTGTAAGCCAGGAGAACTGTGGAAACTAAGTCTGTAAATTCCCAAGATGCAGTCTTCCAGTAGCACCATCCTGCCTTGGGTCTCTCCGGTTGTTTTTGTGTCCACATCTTGCTTACACTTCAGGGTCTCACCTCTCTCAGTACCCGCCAAGCCTCCCTGGATGGACACTGTGAGCCAAATACCTTTTGCATCACCCCAGCCCCTGCAAATAACCCTGCCTTGCCCTGCCCCTGGCTACCAGTTCCCTCTAGTTTTATCTCGTTAGCATCTCCAACGTGGACTGTGTGACGAACACATCTTGAAGAATAGAGAACATCTTTATCTTTGTCCATCTATAACTTTCTTATGTCTGCTTGAGAAGAAGCAGGAACCCTATAGCTCACTCTGTGTCAGTCTGTTTCCTAGGGAAAAGCCATCCCAGTCTATGCTAATAAAGCCCAAGTTGGGTTTGAAGAAAATTTTAGAACTCTTGACCACTAGCCACTGACAACAGAGCCAGTGGTGATTTGGAACCAGATAGCCTGGACTGGGTGCTTTTGAGTGAGCGACCCCAGATCTTGTGGGGAAGGACACCTGTGTCACAGTTCCTTCTCCCCCGCTCCCCTGAAAAGCTACCTGGTCCACCATTGTGAGGAGCAAACCACTGAAGGTCATGGTCCTCAGAAGCCATACTTTCTATTTCCCAGGTGGCTTCTGAATCAGTGAAGTTTGGACTAAACAGGCTCCCGTAGCTGATTTAGCTGAGAGAGCAGTGACCTGTGCATGCTGGGTCAGGGTCAGGCAGGAATTTGTGACCACGCACTTGAGAGAGGAGAGGGTAAAGCAAGGACCAAGGCCGTGGCAGGAGGGTATGAAGGAGACTCCTAAGGTTTAGTAATTTGAGTTAAGGGCTATGCTAACAATCTTTCTTTCTTCCTTCCTTCCTTCCTTCCTTCCTTCCTTCCTTCCTTCCTTCCTTCCTTCCTTCCTTCCTTCCTTCCTTCCTTTCTTTCTTTCTTTCTTTCTTTCTTTCTTTCTCTCTCTCTCTCTCTCTCTCTCTTTCTTTCTCTCTTATTTATTTATTTATTTATTTATTTATTTATTTATTTTTAGCAATTGAGATGTAAACTACTTACTATTTCAGTCATAATAAATGATGAGACTGTCTTAATTTTTTATTTTTGGCTTAGGAAAAAGAATAAAACTGGATTGGCCAGAGCACGGTGCTTCGTGCTGAGGCTGTTAATCCTACTGGTTGACTTTATGGTATAGATGGTGTTTACACTCGGTGAATCCACTTGTGTGCTGGTGATCCGTGGTGAGGAGCGGTTGGGGTGCTGCTGTCTTGGAAAGGAGTTTGGCTGCCCGAGACTGTGAAAACCTGCCGTGAGAGGCCAGTTATGTAGCTAGAGGTTCTGCATGGAAAATAATGGTCTTGGTTGGACAAAGAAACACGCTCATGTCTACACTCAGCAAACAGAGACTGGGTTTTGAAACTCAGTTTTAGTGACAATAACAGAAGTCAGAAAACACGGCTAGCTGTGCCCATGAGGCTAACTAGAAACGTCTCCATTTCTACTGCACCCTCCCAGTTCACTGACAAATGTACTGTTGTAACAGTGGTTGTGGGTCAGTTTGCTCTGTTCCGGTGGAAACAGTGACTGAGCCAGGATCAGCCCCTCAGTGTTGGCAGTCTGGAGCACGCCAGTGCCAGAAGCTCATGGGCTAGGCTTTCAGACCCCACGGCCCACAGCATGAGGTCCTAAGAACTGGAGCCTTCCAGCTCCCAGCTTTAAAAGCCAGATACTTACATTCTGGGTGCTCAGGTCAGTGCAAGCTCTTGGATCTCAAAGCAAGAGGCTTATGACTTTGTGCCCCAAGACCACAAACTTGCTTTTCCAAGTTTTCCAAACCAGAAGGTTAAGCATTTGTGTAGATGCTCAGGTCAGAAGCTTACCGCTCTGGGCTTTGAGTATCCGTAGGCAGCACCCAGCTCATGTTATAGGCTCCCAAGCTTCGGGTGTCAGGACCCTAGAGTTTTTAACCATGGTGGCTTTCTGCAACTCTTCCAGTGATCAAGGCCTGTGGCACTCACCGTCTCAATGTCATGGCCTGTTGCCTCCCATCACCCAGGCTCCTCAGTTTTCTGCTTCAGACTTCACTCTGGAGTTTTTCCGTTGCTGAAGAGCACTCATGGCCACTACTGCCATTGCTGGGGTTGAATCCCAAGGTGTTGTCTGCTCTTTGTGAAATTAGCTCTTTCACTCTACTGGTGATAAACACACATAAGCAAATGAAAGGCCACACTCCACTTAGAACCATATTGAGGCCAATGTCACAGCACCAGGTGTGGTGGTCTATTTGAATGCTTCGTCACCAGGGAGTGGAACTGTTTGAATGGATTAGAAGGGCTGGGGGATGTGGCCTGGTGGGAGTAGTTATGACCTTGTTGGAGGAAGTATGTCACTGGGGGTGGGCTTTGAGCTTTCAAAAGCCCATGCCAGATCCAGGTTGTCTGTCTGTCTGTCTGTCTGTCTGTCTCTCTCTCTCTCTCTTTCTCTCTCTCTCTCCTTGCTACCTGAGGATGTAATGTTCTCAGCTACTTCTCCAGCACCATGCCTGCCTGCTGCCCTCCTTCCCTGCCCTGATGATAATGGTCTAAGCTTTGACACTGTAAGCCAGTCCCCAATTAAATGCTTCCTTTTTTGAGAGTTGGGTTGGTCACAGTGTGCCTTCAGAGCAATAGAACAGTGACTAAGACACCAGGGTATAGTCACTCACAGAGAAGCTTCCAGATTGAGAATAGATAGAAAACGGCACAACCTATTGGTGCACAGCCTCCTAATCCCACTAATTTTGAGCTTCAGACGTGCTTCAAGTCAGCTTTTTGCCGAGCCATCAGGGAAGTTCTCTGCCCTGGACCACGATTCGATGAACGGGGTCATCAAAAGGTCACCAAGGCTCATCTTAGCTAAAGTGAAGTCTCTCTAAGCTGCTGCAGGCTGTCTGGAGCAGTCATGAGTGGACCAAGGCCTCCCGAGCAGGGCCATGGCTTCAGCAGCCACAGCTGCAATGGTCTCTGCAGCTAGCACAGCTCCTCAAAACATCCAGGAGGTGTTCAAGCTGTGTCCAGTCACCAAGGGTCAAAGAAGTGGCTGCTTGATTGACAACCAAGGCCACTGGGCACAAGGGAAGGGTCAGCTGTCTGTCAGATGACCTGGTGACTTGGCCATAAGAGCTTCGGTCATCTGAAAGGAGAGGCATCATAGGAAGCTACAACAAAGCTCATGTGGTAGACCTGCTCAGCTGAACTCACAGTGCTGAAGCCCTGGCCATTAAATGCCCTCAGGGAGACTTGATCCCCTCTCAGCTTCTCACCACTTCCTTGATTACTAACTATAGTGTACCCTGCCTTGATCGACAGCTTGATTCTCTCCAGCTAAAATTAAAAGGCATAGTCGAGGAGAAAAGGGAAGCATTGGGTAGAGTGTCCTCACTGCTGGATGTAATTTTCATGTGTTAGCGCTCTTTGAAGTTGTATGTTCTTTGGCCGGGGAATCGTCCGGACCTTCTCTCCGTGTATTTTTTTCCCTTTCCCTCCCAAGTACAAGAGTTTCTCTCCATGTCACTAACCCAGCATATCAGAGATGCTTGGCTAACCATTATCGGTCCCCACTTGTGACCCAATGATCCCATCCACAAAGAGAATTATCATACACTACTTCTTACTGCTGCACCTTTGCGCATGTGAACAGTGAAGCAGACCTGGACAGACACTTGTGTGAGCGATATGGATTTCTTCTCTGCCTACTTTCAGGCTCGAGTCCATCAACCCTGATCCCTTTTCCTTTCATATCCATTCTGCATGTGATTTACATACTGTTCTGTGCTTAATGTTTACATTTCTATTTATTTGTTGTTAATCAGTCCAAACCATTACAAGACAAACCTCTAACAAATCTAGATAGACAGCCTGCTGGATGCTGGCTTGCATCTGTGTTATTTGAGCACTGTTTGATCTCTAGTCTGCTGTGATTGGCTGAGACTCAGAACTTGATGGGAGAGCGGGTTACGGTCCTTGTACACATCAGGTTAGGTTGTAGTTCACTATTACAGAGGCAACCATTAGGCCAGACAGATAGGTGAATCCTGCGTCTCAACTCTCCATCCTTTTTTGTTAAGCCTAAGACCCCAGGCTGTGGAATGCCATGGCCACATTCAGGGTGAGTTTTTCCACGTCAGTTTAACCTCTCTAGAAACATCCTTATAGATGCACCCAGAGAGTACATGTCCCAGGTGACTCTCCATCCCGTCAAGCTGAAGGTGAAGAGTCACGGTAAGAGTCGGTAGCTAGCCTCCCTTGAATGAGAATGTTCACCATCAGGGTTCCCTGAAAGATCTGGCGGGAGGCCCTCACTGAGCTTGTCTGAACAAGCTCTGTAACTGACGATACCTTCAAATGCTCTTTGTTAGCCTGGCAAAGAACTTTCTCTGGAAGCATTTTATTAGTTGTGGCTTTATCATTTCCATTCAGATAATCCTTAAAGATTGATTATTTTGCTAATTGTTATTAAGTATTGCTTAATTGTCACTGGATAACTTTGATAAAGTTCTTTATAGTAGTGTCCATGTCATTTACAGAAAAGGAAATTCCACCTTCAGAGCAAACACTTGCTTTGTTTCCATCATTAGTTTTGCTTCCTAATTTTCCAGGGTTTGGGGATGTGAGGACCCAAGCCCACTCCATCAATTCCAGGATGTAGTCGATGGCCCTGCTTCATATAATCTCACTCCCTGCATGAGTTGTGTTCCCTGTGTTGTTAGTTTCAGTTGAGTTTAAAGGGACCACAGACACCCAACAACACAGTAATTACAACATCAAGTTCCAAACACTGAGGAGAATGCATGGTGAGCTTATGGAGATAGGCTGTGAGTTGGGAACCATGCTGATCCCTTGAGAGCAATGTTCTTCTAGGACCTAGAGTCTAGGTGCCCACAAAAAAAATTCCTACTAACCAGTGACACTTCTTGATTTCATTAATAAGAAAACTGAGGCACGAGGTTATCATTTTCTGGTGATAGCACAGGCAGAAAATGGCAACATTAGGGTTTGAATATAGATTTGGTTGCAAAGCCCTTAACTGTTAAAGCGTACAGCACACACCAGGAAATCTAAAGGCAGAAAAAGCGGAAAGGCTGAAGGAGCAAAGGTTAGCTGATGTCACCTGGAGACCAATGGAGGGAGGCTTCCAGAGAAATCCCTTTAATCTCTGTCCAGCTCATAATTATTATTCATGTTTGTAACGTACCATGAGGTGCCTTGACTTGTGTCTGTTGGGGCCGTCTAAATCATACAGAAAATTCCCTCTGTGTTTTCTGGGGAGCAAATGCTCAGCTTGATTAACAAGCAGTACTTCACATTTTCACAACATCTACCTCCCCCCTTCCCCCCCCCCCCCGCCCCCTATGCCCTGCAGACATACATCCACCTTTAGAAGGTATACACGTTTTCTTCATTAGTAACACCAGGTGCTGTGAGCACAGCTTGAAGATGAGTCTGTAGGAAGTCTTTGCTCCGTCCAACCTGCTCATTCTAGATAAATTAAACGAATCGATCTAGAAAGTCATTGATGGCGCTTTCTGCGTCAGTTCTAAAGAAAACAATGGCTCTTTAGAATTAAAATACTGACATTGTTCCTTTAACCCTTTGCTTCCTGGCAGTGTCCTAGCTAGTTCCGGACCAGCTATGTATCTTATTTCTCTATGCACTTTAGCAAAAATGTGAGTGCAGAGCTAAGGCACCGGCTGAAAACTGCTAGGGTGATACTGCAACCAAAGAAACCTTTCTCCTAACAGCCTCCTGCTGTAAGAAAACCGGCGGCACACTCTGATGAAGGAATTGTGAGGCTTGGACCTTCCCTTCTGGAATCCAGAAGATAGAAAAATGATAAGGGAAATCATCTTTGAATTTCCACTGTGAACATCTCTCTTAAGATGTGTTTTAGGAGAGAGTAGAGTTTATTGCCAATAAATATGTACAACTATTTTTTTTTTTTTGTCAAATAAAAATAAAATGAAGGGCCTGCAAGATGGACCAGTGAGTCAAGATGCATACTACCAAGCCTGACAACTTGAGTTTGATTCCCCAACCCCTAGTAGAGGGAGAGAGCCAGCTCTCACAAGCTGTCCTCTGTCTGGCCTCCATGAGTGCACAATGGTATGCATGCACTCTCCAAAAAATAATAAAAATAAGTTAAACTATAGAAACTTAAATAGCTGCCATCTGGTAACAGTGCCGCTGAGAGGGCCCACTGGTGTCTTTGAAGTCTAGGGTGGATTTCGTATGTTCCAGGCTCTGCCTCTGACCTTACCTATGCTGTTTTTGCCTTCACACATAATGTAATACAGAAACCTAAACTGGGAAATGCAGACACAAAGCTGTACCTGGCTGGCGGGAGTGTCCTGCTCAGAATAAAATACTGAAGAATCGGTCACTGGCTTGACCATTGAAACCAAGACAGCTTGGAGCCATCCGGACTCTGCCTCCGGTCCCTGGCTTCTAAAGCTTGAGAGAGACTGACTGAGAGGGAGAGCGGTGCCTGCCAGAGGGGGTGGGATGGACAGGCAGGCTCCAGAGTTGTGTGTTTGTAAACCCCGCGTTCCTCCTCACAGGAGACGCTCTGGTGGGACTTCTCTGCTTTTGATGTGCACTCGGGTCAGTGCAAAGCTGAGTGAGAACTGGAAACAGCCCCGAGAGCGTGGGACAACAGTGGTCTCATGGGGTGAGATTTGCTTCTACTTCATGCACACAGCTGCTATCTATCCTAGGTACAGATGCTAGAAGCTTGGCTGGCCAGTGCTCCCCAGTCTCAGCTGCTGGTAAGCAGCGACGTCAGCAAACAAAAAACCCCGACAGACAGGCAGGCAGGCAGGCAATGATTTATTAGGGAAAACATGCAAATTCTTCTATAACCTTTTTGTTGTTGTTCACTTGAAAAATGATGCTTTTCTGGTTTGGCTAGCTTTATGGATACAGATGGTAATAACTATTAAAAATTTCCACCTAAGTTTTGTGATATGTTTCCAAATCACGTTTTGGTTCCTTGGGTTCAGGTGCACCAAGTCACCCCCTGGGTTGCCATTTGGTAGGGATTGCAGTCAAATCTGGTCTCACCGAGTTATCTGGTCCTCTGAACAATAAATAGCAAGTCTCCCGATCTCCAAATGTCTTTCTGTGTACTCTGTGCTTTTAAGTGCTTTTAGTGGTATTTTATAGTTTTCACTGTACAAATATTGGAGCCATCGAGGCTCTGCTTCAGGTCCCCGTGTCTAAAGCATGGAAGGAGCAGTGTAGTTCTGAGTTTCTAAGAGCTTTAGTCTTTTTGATGACTGCAGATAGAATTGTGCTCTTCCTTTTTCTTTCTTTGTGGTTGGTTTGTTTTTAAACAGGAACACTCTATGCCTAGCAGGCTGGTCTTGAAAGCACAGACATCTACATGCCCCTGCCTCCCAAGTGCTGGGATTAAAGGCGAGCACCAACACATTTAGCCTTCATTTTCTTTTTTGACTCATTGCTGACACTATATGAAATATAACTGGCTTTGCATATTTATTTGTAACTTGCAAATCTGTTGAATTCTTTTGTTCTTTTCCACCATTTTTAGTAATGCTTATGGTTTTCTGCACTAATGACCATGTCATTTGCAAACAGAGGTGGTTTTAATTCTTCTCTTACAGTTTGGGTGCTAGTTAGTTAGTTAATTTTGTTTTTCTTGGTTAATTCCTCTGGCCAGGTCTCCAAATACTATGCTGGATAGAAATGGTAACAGTAGACGCCCTTGGCTGCTTGATTTTCAAAGAACTCAGTTTTCCTCCCCATATGCGATATCAACTCTGCAATGCTCTGAGTGGGTTTCTAGCATTTTGAGGAAGATCCTGTTGCTTTGTTTTTAATCAGGAAAAGAGGCTGATGAAAGATGTGATTTTTTTTTTTTTTGGCTTTATTGAGATTATTTTGTAGTTCTTTTTTTCTCCTTTATTTTCTTCTTATATTGATTGATTCATTGAGTAATTGATTAATTGGTCAGTTGGCTAATTGCTAACCCTTGCCTTCACGGAACAAATCCTTCTTAGTTGCCTAGTCTGGGGGTCTGCGGTTGTTCCTAGTGTTCTTGTAAAAACTTTTTGCTTCATTTCCTGATCTTAATAGTTTTAGCCCTACCTCTTCTTTTCTCTAGCCCACCCAAAGTTTGTTGATTTTGAAGATTAAAAAAAAAAAACTGTTTTGTTCTATTGATAATGATTTATTTTTTCCTATTCTCTTTCATTGCTCTCAGCTCTAATTCTTCCTTTAGAATGGAAGATTAGATTATGAATTATTCATTTCTCTCTCTTTTTTTTTTACCTCAGTCATTTATTGCTATAAATAGTACAACTGTTGACACATCCTACAGATTTTGGTACATTGTATTTTGATTCATCTCAAGTTATTTTCTAATTCCCTTGCCATTTTTTCTATGACTTATTATTTAGAAATACGTTGTTAACATACCAAGTATTTTGCTCATTTTTCCAACTTCTTTCTTCTGTGATCCCTAATTTTATTCCACTGTGTTTGGAAGATATTTTGCGTGATTCCAGGCGTCTCGGATTTGTTGACACCCCCTTCGTGACCATCCGGGACACACTGGAGACTGCTGTTCCGGTGTTGTTGAGTACTTTCCATTCTCCTTAGAGTAGAGTCCCGATCCCTCACAGAAGTTTGTAAACTCCTCCATGAGCGAGCTCTGCCCAGCAGCTTTGACATCATTTTCTTCAATCCCTAGTTCTCATTCTTGTTCAGGAAGTATTTTTGACTGACTTATACAGATAAGCTTAATTACTATAATTTCAGTAATGGATGTCTTGAGAGGATGTGGAACAATTGCATTGTATGTTTGTGGAAAGTTTTAAAATATCTTGAAAAGGCTTGTATCTGAATGCTCCTGGCAGCATTACCTAAAATAGCTATGAGGATTCAGAACAAAGATCATCAGACAGATGAACAAACCAAATACAGTGTATCAGTTCAGTGAAATATTATTCAGCCGTTAAGAAGGAGTGAATTCTGACGCATCTAACCCTGTGGATGAACCTTGAAGATATTAAGTAACAAAAGCCAGACACAATGGCCACGTACTATTGTGTAATTCCTTTTATGCAGAAACACATGAAAGTAATTGATTTATAGCAACAGAAAGCAGCTGAATGCTTGCCAAGGTCTGGGTAAGGGAGGGATTGCTTAGGGGGTGGGTTTTGGGAGGTATGTTGGCGGTGACCATGTTCTAGAATTAGCCATGCTCGCCACACAATGTGTTGAATATACTCAGTGTCTTTGCCGCAGAACTTTGTGCATATGTTTTTACAGTAAAAAAACAAGGGCCAGTGAAATGGCTCAGTGGAAAAAGGTGCTTGCTGCCAAGCCTGGAGACCAGAGTTCTGAGTTTCCTCCCCACGACCCACACTGGTACTCATGCTCAGACATAATATGGGCAAGGGGCAATAAGATAAATAAAGGTGAAAAGAGCTAAATCAAAGAAAATAAATGTTTACACGGTTTCAATTAAAATAGAATTATATCACTTCCCTCCTTCCCTTTCCTCCCTCCAGAAAAAAATCAATTTCTAAAATATAAATATGGCTATAGATAGAAAAACAAACATAAAAATCTTATTTTGAAATCATGTCTCTATCAGATATTAAAAAAATAAAGATCAAAGTCTGGAGTGAAGAAAATGTGCATGACTAAGGCTTATGTTCATCCATCATCAGAATGCTTGGTATGAAGTAGATGAAACACCCAGCCCTTTCGTTCATTGGCCAGCTGTGGCACATCTGGACTTCACATGCTGACTGTTACCATGGAGTTTTGTTTTCACCGGTTTAGATGAACAAGATAAAGCCTTTGCTCTGGGGCTGTGCCCTTGCCTCGCTAAGAGAGCACGAGCTCTGTGTTAGCAGCTTTCATTATCATTGAAGAGCCTGCCTGGAAAGAGTTCATCATCAGGTTCTAATTGTGCTAAACCTCTATTCAATTTGGATTTTGGTTGTTGGTAATGGTGGAAAGTCACAAAAAGCAGTGGAATGAATTGTATCTTTCTCAAAACAAATCTAAAAGTAAAGCAGATAAAAAATATTCTATTGAGAAATATTGTAAGATGTCTGAATTGTACTTGCATTCCAGGATAATGAATAGAATTGCCTATGCCAAAACGTGGCTGTCAGCAGGGAAGAGTACTGATGCTTCCGACTGTGTTACAGTTTCCAGAGGGCTCATCTCACACAGTACAAACCCAGATTAGCATCTTCGTGTCCCAACACTGAGAACACACAAGGCATTAGTGAGATCCTAACCGTAACATAAAAGGCATTAGTGAGATCCTAACTGTAACATAAAAGGCATTAGTGAGATCCTAACTGTAACATAAAAGGCATTAGTGAGATCCTAACTGTAACATACAAGGCATTAGTGAGATCCTAACTGTTACAGCCCAAGCCTGAAGCATCATTAGTTCATCTATCACTTGTTCTTTCCCGCTGTAGTAGCAAGACTCATCTCATTATGTGATGTGTACTTTAAAAATAGTATGTTAGGACTAGCACTAGAAAAGCCATGTGTTGTTTCTCCTCTTTATTCTTAAAAAAGTATCCTCTTTATTCTTAGGGATAAAGTGAGTTGAACTTGAGAAGCCATATTTGTGTTTGATATTAGGTCAAACCACAATATCTATGTTAGCTGGTTAACTAGAGTTTATCTACTGGTACAAAACTTGACCCAACAATCCCTTACACTATAGTTTGCATATATGTTTTATTTTAAGTGGTTGCAAAGAATTCAACGTAATGTAAAAACACTAGCATGGGCTAGGCCTGGGGAGATGGATTGCCATTTAAATTAGATCCCCAGAACCACGTAGACACTGGGTGGACATGGCAGCCCATCAGTAGTTCTGTACTGGGAAGGGAAAGACAAGGGATCCCTGGAACAAGCTGGAACTATCCATATGGATGAGATCTGAGAGACCTCGCCTCAATGAACAAGGTTGGAGTCCAGGAAGACTTCCTCAGGATTCCTATGTATGCACATGTACATATAAATATTCCCACATATATGTGAGCATACATGTATGTATATAAACCTCGCCTCAATGAACAAGGTTGGAGTCCAGGAAGACTTCCTCAGGACTCCTATGTGTGCACATGTACATATAAATATTCCCACATATATGTGAGCATACATGTATGTATGTATATATATATACACATAGACATGCACAAAAGACATGCATGCTCACCATGTTCACATTGAAAAGGAAGAAAAAGGCTTAAGCTTAAGACTCTGGCAAACCGAGGATTAACTATCTGCCCAACTTACTGTCTATTTACATGAAAAAAAGTCTGTGAATACATGTGGATTTCTTAAGTATAAAACCCTTACTGTGAAGCGTTATGCTAACACTTGGAAAGTGAGAGGTTGGGGGTTGAACAGGTGCTTCTAACTGTACTGGTCTTGATGGGAACTTGGAGAATGCTTTATAGAAGGTGAATGTGGGCTCTGTTGGCAGTTCTCTAACTGATCTGTCATTTCTCTTTACCCCCTACCCCCCACCTACTGTATTAAGGTCGGGATAAATAGATGTTAATATGCCTTATTTGAATAAGCTGATATGAATGCATATTGGTTCCCTTAATAATTATCTTGGCACCACATTAGCTTTGGTTGGACAGGAGACACAACTGCTGGGCATTTCTTGTAGATTAGCTGTCATTTTCTGTGAGTTATTAGTTAGCATCAAATTTGACATCCCCTCCCCCCATGGCTTCATGAGTTGTCATTACTAGGGGAGGTTGAGCTTTTGTTGGGTGTTCATTCTGAGGATGAGGTCATGATCTTCAGGGTTTGCATACTGATCAATGCCCACAGTAAGACTGTACTGAAGCTGCTCTTCGTAAACACAGCAAAGGCCATAAACGAAGCTGCTCGTTGCTCAAGCTGTGTCCACCTGTACTGCCATCAGACAGGAGGTACTCAGGAAACAGTCTCATCTCATTGACCTATAAGGTCTCATAGAATCAATGCTTTGGAGTACTCAGGGGCTAGGGTTTCTTCAACAAATACCCCTTTGCTCCACTGTCCATCAAGAAGCAAGGGTGTGCCAGAATCCCTTGGAGGCATTATAGATAAATAGTAAACAAGCTCAACAAGAGGACTGCTTTGTGTAAGGAATGTAGCTAGCTAGGGAAGAGGCCAGCTGCTCTACTGAAAAGACTCAAAACTATTTCTGCCAAAGTAAAACAGGAGTTTTGTGCCAGCCCAGCCAGCTGGGCCAGGGAGCATTTCTGCTGGGTGAGTTCAGAGGACAGCTTCCCACCCCGGTCCTGGGCCAGCCTTACTGGTATGCCTCACCTGTTGGGTCTCTTGCTTTTCCTACTTCCAGCTCACAGGTCACAGTGGAAGGGATGATTGGAGAGTGATTTGTCCATGAATTGAGATGATTCACACATCTCCACCCATCAACCTCCCCAGTAACTTGACCCTAGACATTGTCATGTCTAGCTGCAAAGGAGGCTGGAAGCATGGCCTCTTTCCAAGCCAGCCTAACTGCAATCGGGAGAATGACAATGAGCCAAAGTGAAGTGTATAGAATATTGGATGACAGCAGTGTCATGGAGGAAAAGAAAGCAGGGGGGAAGGGTGAAACCCTATGGATTGATAGTGCAGCTTTAGTTCCGTGAACAGCACCACTCAACAAACAACAGCTGAGGGAGTGATCTGCCTGGCCATGTGGGAAGAGCAGACAGAGGCAGTGACGGATAGGTGACAAAATGCAGGTTAAAGGAGGCAGTGTTTATTTGGGTTCATGGCAGGGGATACAGTCCATCATGGTGCAGAAGGCATGGCCGTGAGACCAGTTCCTGGCCGTGGCAACATGAGGCTGCTTGTTCACATCTCATTGAATCAGGAAGAGAAAGGGATGCTGGTGCTCAACTGGCTTTCTCCTTTACCCCTTTCAGACCCCCAGCACATGGGATGGTATTGCCCCAAATCAGGGTGGGTCTTCCTTAATCTTCTCTTTAGACTCTCACAGGCAAACCCATGGTTGTGCCTCACTAATGCCCTAGGTGTTTCTTAATTCAGAAACAAAATGGCAGTCCAAATTAGCCATTGCATGAGAGAAATGGATGTTCTTTTAGGAGAAATGGCCATGGTTGCAGTGAGGAGCCTGTCTGGGCCTATTGAGCTCTGGTATAACTCATAACCATGGAGACAGTTAGCAACCATGGTCCGTGTGAACCTGGCGTGTGGGCCACATGAACCTGGGTGCTGTGGGATGTTCTGTATGGCAAATGTGTTGCTCTGATTGGTCAATAAATAAAACACTGATTGGCCAGTGGCTAGGCAGGAAGTATAGGCGGGACTAACAGAGAGGAGAAAAGAAAGAACAGGAAGGCAGAAGGAGTCACTGCCTGCCGCCACCAGGACAAGCAGCATGTGAAGACGCCGGTAAGCCACAAGCCACATGGCAAGGTATAGATTTATGGAAATTGATTAGTTTAAGCTATAAGAACGGTTAGCAAGAAGCCTGCCATGGCCATACAGTTTGTAAGCAATATAAGTCTCTGTGTTTACTTGGTTGGGTCTGAGCGGCTGTGGGACTGACGGGTGACAAAGATTTGTCCTGACTGTGGGCAAGGCAGGAAAACTCTAGCTACACCTGGGGCTCAGAAAAAGCAGCCCACAAGTCAGACAGCTATGGGGTTCAGTGAGCTGCTTCATCTAGGTCTGTGGTGTAAAGGCCAAGTTCCTCTCCATGGGAAGCAAACAGGTCACAGGGTGACCACAGCATCCCCTGCAGCCCAAATGCCTGGACCTGGCTGGTTCCAAACTCCTCGGGAGGAATGTCAAGCCCCTCAACTTCACAGGGGCTCAGGATCTGCAGAAGAAGCCACTCTGTGATCTACCCTGGAGGAAACATACTCAGCAAGGAGAAAGGTTTGTTAGTGCCCGAGTGTAAAGTGGTAGAATTCCCTGGATTTTTGACCCTAGTTCCCTCCTTTCCTGGCCAGCCCTGTCTGAGCAAGGCCCTTTGTTTGGAAGGGTCTCCAAGTTGAAGGAAGGAACTTTTGGGTTGTTTTTGTTTATTTCAAAGTTTTTTTTTTTCATTTTACATACCAACCACAGTTCCCCCTCCCTCCCCTCCTCTCACTCACCCCCACCTTCCTCCCACCTCATCCCTTATCCACTCCTCAGAGAGGGTAAGGCCTCCCATGGGGAGACAGTAAAGTCTGGCATATCAAGTTAGGACAGGACCAAGCCCACCCCCCCACCCCCATATCGAAGCTGAGCAAGGTATCCCTCCATAGGGAATGGGCTCCAAAAAACCAGTTCATGCACTAGGGATAAATCCTGGTCCCTCTGCCAGGGGCCCCACAAACTGCCCAAGCCGCACAACTATCACCCACCTTCAGAGGGCCTAGTTTGGTCTCATGCAAGTTCTCCAGCTATCACTCCAAAGTCAGTGAACTCCAACTAGCTTGGGTCAGCCGTCTCTGTGGGTTTCCCCATCATGATCTTGACCCCTTGCTTATATAATCCCTCCTTCCTCTCTTTGACTGGACTCCAGGAACTTCACCCAGTGCTTAGCTGTGGACCTCTGCATCTGCTTCCATCAGTCACTGAATGAAGGTTGTGATGACAGTTAGGGTAGTCATCGATCTGATTATAGGAGAAGGCCAGTTCAGGCACCATCTCCACTATTGCTAGGAGTCTTAGCTGGGGTCATCCTTTATGGGTCCCTGGGAATTTCCCTAGCACCAGGTTTCTCTCTAACCCCATAATGGCTCCCTCTATCAAGATATCTCTTTCTTTGCTCTCCCTCTCTGTCCCTCCCCCAACTTGACCATCTCAATCCCTCATATTCTCTTGCACCTCCCCTAACCTCCCCCTCCCCACCATGTTCCCAGTTTACTCAGGAGATCTTATCTATTTCCCCTTCCTAGGGGAATCCATGCATGTCTCTCTTATGGTCCTTCTTGATACCTAGTTTCTCTGGGGTTGTGGATTGTAGCCTGGTTACCTTTGCTTTACATCTAATATCCACTTATGAGTGAGTACACCATGTTTGTCTTTTGGGGTCTAGGTTACCTCACTCAGGATGGTTTTTTCTAGTTCCATCCATTTGCCTGCAAATTTCATGATGTCATTGTTTTTACAGCCAAGTAATACTCCATTGTGTATATGTACCACATTTTCTTTATCCATTCTTTGGTTGAGGGGCATCTAGGTTGTTTCCAGGTTCTGGCTGTTATGAATAATGCTGTTATGAACATAGTTGAGCAAGTGTCCTTGTGGTATGATTGAGCATGCCTTGGGTATATGCCCAAGAGTGGTATTATTGGGTCTTGAGGTAGATTGATTCCCAATTTTCTGAGAAACCACCATACTGATTTCCAAAGTGGCTGTACAAGTTTGCACTCCCACCAACAGTAAAGGAGTGTTCCTCTTGCTCCACATCCTCTCCAACATAAGCTGTCATCAGTGTTTTTGATCTTAGCCATTGTGACAGGTGTAAGATGATATTTCAGAGTCATTTTGATTGCATTTCCCTGATGACTAAGGATGTTGAGCAATTCCTTAAATGTCTTTTGGCCATTTGAGATTCTTATGTTGAGAATTCTCTGTTTAGCTCTGTAGTCCATTTTTTTTAATTGGATTGTTTTGATGTCTAGTTTCTTGAGTTCTTTATATATTTTGGAGATCAGCCCTCTGTCAGATGTGGGGTTGGTAAAGATCTTTTCCCATTCTGTAGGTTGTCATTTTGCAGGACAGAACTCTTGTCTGTCCCCAAGGTTCCATCATTAGGACTGAAAAAAGTGGGCACCTTTAGGCATATGAATCTCTTGAATTACCGGACACTTCGATTCCCTGTGCATGTAAATAAATCTGTGCCTTTTCCTCCTTTTAATCTGTGTATTGTCAGCTCATGTCAGCAAACTTTCCACAGGTGGGAGGAGAGAAGGAAAATGTCCACTGTGGTATGCCAAGCCCTGGGACATTCAAGCCCTGAACCTATGGAGGTCAGGATGACCATCCAGCTTTCTGCTTCAGTGGGCCAAGGGCAGGTTTCTGAACCATACCGTGTGTTGAGGGCTGTGTGCTCCCAGTGTTATGGGGGCAGTGGGTGGAGTTCTAGGGTACTTGGGGATACAAAGTGCAGGGGTAACATGAAAAAGGATGGGGTACTTGATCATCTTCAGACCTCTCAAGTTGGTTTTCTCCACTTTTATTTTTATCATGTGAAAGCAATTGCTGATGATTTCCACTAGCTTCAGTGTGTTATGTCCAGGCTGCAACCGCCAGGCTGGGCATAGCCAAGAATAACTATGAATGGGGTTCAACAACAACAACAACAAAAACCCATAAACTTGCTTAGTAACCAGACTACAGGGTTCTGGAATGTGAACGTGGTGGGTGACAACATGGTGTCATAATGAGATAAGGTTGGACAGGCTGGAAGCATTTCAAGTCCAGGCTTGCAAAGGGTGTGCTGACCTGTTCCTTCCTGTCGCTTTCAGGTACCAGCAAGGTGAACCTTGTGAAGATCTCGTCCACAGCCTCCAGCCCTAGGGACACAGCCCTGGCTGCCGTCATCTGCAGCGCTCTGGCCACGGTGCTGCTCGCCCTGCTCATCCTGTGTGTCATCTACTGCAAGAGGCAGTTCATGGAGAAGAAACCCAGCTGTAAGTCTCCCGTCCCCCTGTCTTCCTGTGAAGTGAGCTTCTTAGCATTGCCACACAAGAGTTCACAAGAGACCTAGCTAAGACAAGCACCACCAACTGTTTAGGATACAAGGCACAGGAAAACAGCCCTCTGCAGGAATTTTGGACCATCATTGGGATGCTGACAAGGCTGTCATGTCCCAAGGGTGCAAGGCAAAAATAAAAATTGTCTATACCCCACATTCTTAACAAGCTATTTTAAACTGTGTGTGCCTCTGTATAAGAAGAGATGGGCAGTCCTCAACTTGCCATCATTCAGCTTAACAAGTCTTCAAAGTTATGATGGTGTGACAGCATACCTCTTAAGCCTCTCTGCTTCTCAATTACGTAGGCACTGTTAAGGAACAGGCCAGGCCGTAGCTTGGTGGTAGAGCACTTGCCTAACATATACAAGGCCCTGGGGTTGAATTCCCAGCACACATAAAAGTGTGGAGGTTAGATGCTGGAGAGATGGCTCCGTGGCTGAGCACTGGCTGACCTTTTAGAGAAAGATTCTGTTCCCAGCATCCACAAGGCAGTTTACAAGTGTCTGTAAGTCCAGTCCCAGGGGATCTGATGTCCTCTTCTGACCTCCATGGGTACCAGACATGCATGTAGCGAGCAGATACACATGCAGGCAAAATACCCTTACGTGTGTGTGTATGTGTGCGTGTGTAATGACACAGGCTTTGTATCGATTGATTGGCCCACTGTAGGCTAGCAGAAGTTTATGATCCAGGTTAAGTTATTCTAGACCAAGCACTAATGTTTGGAAGACTGGCATACAGAGTGTCTTTATTTTATAGTGAGTGTCTTAGGGTAAGCAGGAGTCTATAGAATAATGGTGTTGCCTCGTTAAAAACACAAAATGCCAGGCTTCCTATGGAGAAGTGTTGACTGTGGATCTCTCCTTTCCCCTAGGGTCTCTGCGGTCACAGGACATTCAATATAATGGCTCTGAGCTGTCGTGTTTTGACCAGCCTCGGCTCCGCCACTGTGCCCACAGGGCATGCTGTCAATGTCACCGGGACTCAGCCCAGACCTACGGTGAGCTGAGCTATGAAGGGCCCAGAGGAACCAGGAGTGCAGAATGGGACCGCAAAACAGGGCATTGCCAAGTCCAGCTCCTATTCTTCAGAGCGGGTGACAGCGGGTCACAGGCCGATTTCCAGTCACAGCTGCTCCATGTCAGACTCCCCTCTGCCCACTTTTGGTCTGGGTGCTCCAGGTCTCTTCAGTATTAAGAAAACAGGAATCCCCACAGAACTTGCGACCATTTTAGCAGCTGTCCAGGCAACTCGGCCTTTCTCGTTTAGAGTCCGTTTCACTTAGAATCCCTGTGCCTGCTCTGTGGAGGTGGGGCTGACATCCTTGTGTCTTAGTCAGAGTTACTGTTGTGATGAACACCGTGGCCAAGAGCAGCTTGGGAGGGAAGGTTTCATTTGGCTTCCAAGGGAAGTCAGGGCAGGAACTCACACAGGGCAGGAACCTGGAGGCAGGAGCTGATGCAGAGGCCATGGAGGGGTGCTGCTTCCTGGCTTGCTCCCCATGGCTTGCTCAGCCTGCTTTCTTATAGAACTCCCCCCACTACCAGGACCACCAGCCCAGGGGCAGCCCCACCCACAATGGGCTGGGCCCTCCCCCATCAATCACCGATTAAGAGAATGCCTCACAGGCTTGCCCACGGTCTCTTCTTATGGAGACATTTTCTGACGTGAGGCTCCCTCCTCTCTGCTGACTCCAGCTGGGTCAAACTGACATCAAGCTATCCAGCACCTTGGTCGTCTGGCCAGTTCAAACCCAACACTCATGTGACTGGTTTTAATGACACCTGTGAGGAAGAGGGACGTCCACGCCAGGGTCCAGCCACACCTGCCTCTTGGTCTGTTGCTGGAAATAGTCATTAAGGAGAGTTGGCACAGGTGGATATGTGCATCTGACCCAGCCAGGCAAAGGTGACATGACTTTTCTCTGCCCCTGACTGATCGGCATCAACCTGAGGTTTCTACTTCATGTCCAATCCCAGGCCTCAGCAGGTGACCCCCTACACATAAATCCCGCATGGCTAACAGTACTTCTGGTGTCGGTCTGGCCCATAGCCCTCTCTATTGTCCTGAGTTTCTGGCCTGTCTGGGTATAGTGTCTATGACAGCGCCAAGTCATCTCTTAGACGCTGTTATCTGTTTCAAGTTCCTCGTATTCCAGGCTGGCTGGACTGGCCCCTTGGAATCACCCAGTGTCTCTTTGTAATGTTGCAGAATGGACCAGCTCAGTCCCGTGTGTCACACATAGAATGAGATTGTTTCACCCTTATCCCCCCTTCCCTCCATCCTGACAGGTCTCACTGCACAGCCCAGGCTGGCCTAAAGTCCTCTGACCTGCTTCAGTCTTGGCACCCATGTGCAGTGGTGGCTCTGTATTTGAAATTTGCATTCCTCCTTCTGCTAAATAGTCACCCAAACGGGATCTGCTACCTTTCCTAGGGGACCAAGGCTTAGCTGCTATGAACAAGGAAGTTCAGGAGGAAAGGCCTGGGCCTCACGCTTTTCTGCCTTTCTCAGGGCCTGTTCACCTGATTCCATCCGTGTGCTGTGAGGAGGCCCGAAGCTCTGCCCGCGCTGCCCTTGCCTGTGGGCTGCATTCTACGGCTACCCTTCAGGAGAGGTAAGTACTTGCTCTTATAGTCAACAATGCCATACTCCTGTTTGCAAATATGTGTTCTCCTGATGTCCCAGCCTTGTGTTAAACTGTAGAGATCTGCTTCTTAAGCATTACCAATGACTTCTGGGAACCCGAGGGAAGAGATTCCCAAGCAGGGATTGTAGGGCCCAACGCTGCTGGTAACTAGTCCTGTTTCCTGGCACTTTTCTCCTGGCCACTTTATTTGTATATTATGTTCATGACATTCCTCTGTTTTTCCAAGATTTTATTTTAAAGCATAGATGCGTGTTTCTGTGTGTAAATATGTACACACAGTACAGGTGCCCTCAGAGGCTGACAGCGTCATACCCTCTTGGTGCTGGAGTTACAGGTGGCTGTGAATCTCCCGATGTGGGTGCTGGGAACTGAGCTCAGGTCCTCAGGAGCAGTGTGCACACACACGTGCTTAGCTGCAGAGTCGTCTCTCTAGCCTCTATTCCTGACATTTTTGTTATGTCAAAGTATGCTCACTTGTCACACTCTGCTGGCACACTGTTCCAGAATAACAATCCAGAAAACTCAGTTAAGACCTAAGAAAATGCAGATGTTAGACATTGGATATGCTTATAATAATTAGAAATATGTATAAAAGTCACTTTTAAGGTCAACGGAGTAGCTGCAGTTGCTGCACAGAGGAAAATTTTTTGTTTGTTTGTTTTTCAAGACAGGGTTTCTCTGTGTAGCTTTGCACCTTTCCTGGATTCGCTCTGTAGCCCAGGCTGGCCTTTGAACTCACAGAGATCCGCCTGCCTCTGCCTCCCAAGTACTGGGATTAAAGGTGGGCGCCACCACCACCTGGCTACACAGAGGCAAATTTAAAGCAATAGTTAGCACTGGGATTCTCAGCATGTTGCTATTGCAGCCATAGAGTTAAAACTAGCTGAAATGCTGTTTTGTAGTAGCGGTTTGTCACTCACTGTCCAATACTTACAAACCTTCCGGATGTGTGTTCAGAAACGCAGCTTCGGTGGGGGACACAATGCCAGCTTTCTTCGGGTCTGTTTCCCGTTCCATCTGCGGGGAGTTTTCTGATGGCTGGCCTCTGATGCGGAATCCTATGGGCGGCGACATCTCTCTTTGTGACTCTTATCCTGAACTCATTGGAGAAGATATCAACTCCCTCAACCCAGAAAAGGAAAGCTCCACATCTCTGGATTCCAGCAGTGGTCAGGACCTGGCTGGGACAGCTGCTCGGGATTCTTCTGGAAGTTTCACAGAAACTACTGACTCACCTAGAGGTGGTGGTACAGTCTGGGAGCAGACCCTAGCTCAGGATGCTCAAAGGACTGCAAGCCAAGGAGGTTGGGAAGGCAGTGGCAACCTGAACCTAGCCACACCTGCGTCCTTCCAGGTAAGACACTGATGGGTTTCAGAGTAAGCTTGGCTATGGCTTATGCTAGACTGGAGGGATCCAGTCTCTGTTCCCACTGTGAAATCTGGGGAGGTAGAGGAGAGATGGCTGTAATTTATTATTTCTCATACTCTACAGAAGACTGTTTTAAAGTAAATTTCAAGTCCTTTTTCCTCCTAACAAGCAGAACCATTTTATGAGGGCACAAAGGGCCCTCACACTCTTCACTCGTCGTCTGAAATCTGACTGCTGTATGTGGAGTGCCCCTGACAAAGAGGTGGCTAGTGGTGGCGGTACCTGGCCATCAGCCCCCATCTCCGCTGTGGTCAAGGGATGATGGTCTTAGGCTTGACATCCCGGGCATCTATTCATCACCAGCTCACTTAGAATTGAGCTCTCTAACGCCTCTTTGGCTCCTGCGCACAAAGCCACTGTCACCTTATGGATGGCGTTGACTTGGTTCCATAGCGTGGGCCTCGTTTGGAATTCAGAGAGGATCTTATTCTCCCACTGGGAAGCAGCCCCACCCAGCCTTACAGAAGTGGTGGTCTTTGCCTGGTGGGAGGCTGTGCTTTCTGAAGCATGATGACATCGTTTCCTGAACCGGTATTTTTGCACACTGGTGTTCTTGTGGGTGACTTAAGAGCCCCCCCTGGGGGGGGGGGCTGACGGTGATGGTCCCTGTGCAGGATGAGTATGTAAGTGTGAGAGCCACCGTTAGCCTCCACATGTTCGCATCTGTGCAGGGTGAGGGAATGTGGGGTGTTGGTGTTGAGCTACTTGAGGGAGGAAGCGAGCCTGTTTCCTGACAGGAAAAGCTTTCTTGGCGATCTTACAATTTTATCTTTTTGCTATTATTGGGGCAGAGAAGCACATATGGATATCAGGGGACAGTTACAGGAGTCAGTTCTCTCCTTCTACTACCGGTTCTAGGGATTGGACTCCACGCATGGCCGGTGCTTTACCCATGATCTCTGTTGCTGGCCCTCTTGGTACTATCTTTTAATGTCACCAGTGATGCTGCTATTGGGGAGATGGCTCGGCAGGGAACGGCGCTTCCTGCCAAGCCTGATGACCCGAGTTTGATCCTTGGAATCTACATGGGAGAAGGAGAGAGCTGATGCCTGCAAGCTGTTCTCTGACCTTGACGTGCACCAATGGCACAAGCATCCCCCCCCCCCCACACACACACAGGAAACACAAAATAATAAGCAACAAAAACTCAACAGGAAGGAACAGAAGGTTGGAGAGGCTCTGAGAGGGCCTGTAGCACAAATCTTAAATGGTCTTATTAATAAAAAACTCGGGGCCGGTATTGGGGTGAATGCTGAAAGATCAGGGAAACAGAACAAGCCACACCCAACCTCACCTCGCTAACTTCTCAGTTGATCTTGTTTCCTCAAACTGGAAGCCTCTGAGTCCTCATTCAAATGGACTTCAGCTGAACTGCTGCTAAAAAGCCTGAAAGTTTAAAAGCCTCTAGTTCCTGGTCCTCGTACTTTATATATCTTTCTGCTTCCTGCCATCACTTCCTGGGATTAAAGGCGTGTGTCACCATGCTTGACTGTTTCCAGTGTGGCCTTGAACTCACAGAAATCCGGATGGATCTCTGCCTCCAGAAGGCTAGGATTAAAGGCGCGAGCTACCACTGACCTCTATGTTTAATATAGTGGCTGTTCCATTCTCTGACCCCCAGATAAGTTTATCGAGGTGCACAATATTTCAACCACAAGCGCCCCCTAGTTCTCTAGTCTACCCATCTGCTTTTTGAATATGATATGCTTCCGGCAGTAGAGTCAACATGTTGGTACTAGAGCATCACTTGATCAACATATTTGGTAAAAATCGTTTCCCAGTATTCAAACAGACTTCAGACCCACTGGTTTCTAGACAACCTCTTTACCTAGAAATGTTTTCCGTAGGTTTACCTGTGTTGCCAATGCAAATTGCTGATGAACACATTGCCAAAGGGCAGTGCATGAAAGCAGGGTTCTCAGCAGCACTCAGCTGGCCGATGCCTGATCTCTTTTAGAGGGAGGCCATACTTTCTGTGATACTACCCCTTGCTGGGGGTACTCATCTTGAGAACATTGTGTCTGTTCAAGGGAGACCATTAAGAGCCATCCTAGTCTCTCTCTCTTTGCAAACATCTGCAAGGAGTGGGAGACTGAGGTTCTGTGACTCAGTGACAGATAGGGCGGCAGTGTTCAACTGGCCACCTTCGTTTCTGGAGGCCATGAATGACTTACCTCCAGATGTTTTAGGGAGCTCCATACTGAAGCAGAGCCTTCAAATGTTTGGATGAGGTTGATGAACAAAAGAAATGTTTTTTTTTTAAGTCCCTGTGATTATTATGGGTTACATTGTCATCTTTCAAGTACTCAGCACATACTGGTAATTGTGTTGTTGCAAGACTTTCATTACTTTCTCAGAGGACACAGTAAAGGATGCTTGAGTATGTGACACCACCCTTAGTAGGCATGCACAATCAGGTTTAGCAGGACCACGAAGCAGCTTTAATGTAGAAGATACCATTTTTCAAGCCTTTCCTCTGTTGCTGTTTTAGGATGCCTGAAAGCCATCTTCCTGAAGTGGAGGTGTGGGTCTGGACACGCCTGGGTTAAGGCTTACAGACTGAGCAGTCTTTGACCTTCTATGGCTTCTGGAAGCAATAATAAATCTGAACCCAACTGGCAGCATTTCCAGCCTTTCAACCAGTTGCCTCTGAGCCAGACCGGCTGTAAGCTGAAACCCCAGCAAGAATCAAGGAGAGACTGTAGGCGGCCTCAGGACCCGCACATCTTCCCTAAACAAGAACCTCAGCTGAGGGCATTTCGGAGGACCAATGGGTGGAATGTGCTGCCTGCGAAATTGTGGGCACAGCAAGCCCCAGCCTGGCTCCTGCTTACATTCATGGTGAATGTGGTTTCACAAGACCCAGAGTATAAACTTTCATAGACACTCTCTTTCAGAACTAACCCGTTACCCTACGAAAAAGCTATGGCAGATTCCTTACTTAGATTTTAGTTAGAGCTCTGGGGATTTCTATGGAAAAAAAGTCAATTTCTCATCAGCAGAATGGTACATGTCAGTGGTTTGAAGGGGTTTTGTAGCCCTGCCTAAATCGTGGTTTGGTGAAGTTGACTGGCCTATCTGTTATGAGTAGCTCTTTTGGCCTCTTCCCCACGAATGTGTGACAGAGCTGAGAGGAGGCCTGGGTTCTGGACTGTGGCCGTGAATGTGGTTAGAAATGTGGCATGAGGGGGGAGGGGGAAATGGCACTACCCTACTGTTAAACCACCTACTCTGTATATCCTGAAGTGTGGCTATGCGTGCTAGGGCTGGTGACTGTGGAAACGTGTGTTAGGTCTGCCCCTGTGCTGAGCTTACAAAGCCCAGGTCTCTTAGGTAGAAAGGAGATATTTATAAACATAGTAATCTGTGATCTGCATCTGAGCTTAGACAAAAGGCTTCCCTACATCCAGTGTGCTACTGAAGAACCCTTCAGTGAGCATCCAGTGCATATTAGAACGAGACATGGAAAGTGTGGTTGGCAGACAGTTTGGGAGAACAGGCTCCCTGGTGCCATGTACCTAACCTAGGCTCTGTAATACTCATGGTGTTCTCATGTGGGAGTGTTCTGTAAGGCGTTCCATCTTCTTCCATGATGGCATTTGCCTTCCAGAACAGTCTCTAAGGCTAAGGAAGTTTTTCTCTTCATCTTATGCCTTATGACTTCGTTGAGCAGGATTTACTTGGTTTCCAGGTTGAACTTACATCATCAGATCTGACCTCTGCCTTTCAACCCTTTGCTCTTGTTCTGTTACATTTACACTTTGAAAAGAGCATCAGTGTAATAGAATTCACTAGCACATCTGTTCTGAAGATGCCCTGCTTAAACTGGGCTCTTTTACCCAACACTAAACCCAAACATTGAGATGCTATCTTCCTAGACTTTTTTATCTTCTGTTCCCCGCCCCCCCATGATTTTCTCTTTGTAAGACATGAGTAGAATTTAATGAGCCCTCTTACTGTGGCCTCTCTCTATTCATTATTATAGCTTTTGATGTGTGTCTTTGGGCTTGTCCATATCTATTGCTTCACATGGCATCTGTTCTTCTACCAGATGTAGGAAGAACTTACCATAGTGTTCCATGGTAGTCCACATCTGTTTTCATGTCCACATGGTACCTAGTCATAACTGTTTGGCATTTTGTTTGTGTGTCCCCAACCCTGATGAGAATTTGGCTTTAGGAAAGTCATAAAATATTTAGGATTTAACCAGCTGACTTCCATGAGGGTGAAAGCTGCGCTCCCCCAAATGGCATTCTCATAATGCACATGTGTATGCCATTGTTTGCAACCCAATCATCTGTGTTATGACAGAGAGATGATCAAAGCCAGCAGGGTTGTGTTCCTTTGTGTAACCTGAATATATTCCCCACATGCCAAGCCCTGATGGACTTCAAAGACAGACACTGCTGAGGAAAGCCAGACTGATTGGAAGTGAGACTTTGGCCCCAAATCCCGAAACATCACTTTCAATCAGAAGAGAAATGCTGAGGGTTAAAAATTGATTTCATTTGATACTGCATTTGGAAGATCCCGGATTATCATCAAAAAGGAGACTCCTCCCACTGGCCACTCTAGAAAGATGCAATTGTGTTTTACATTTTATACTCTGTAAACAAGGGGGGGGAAGCTGCAACCTGCACTCCATGTTATTGGAACATCTTACAAGGCTGTTTACAAGGAGCTGGAGCGCTGATGCCAGACACTGGGATAGAGAGGCATTCAGGCCTAGGGGGCACTGGTGCCACCTTCACATGGCAGAAGCAAGGACAAGATGGAGAAAAGGATTGTTGGATCAGTCAGGGCAAGTCATGTGTTTTCTATTTTGAATATATGGAATATATTTTGAATTGTGGGGTTTTCTACTTTCAAGTTACTGCTGCTGTTACTTAGGATAAGAACTGCTCTCTGTGTCAGAAGAAAAAGAACAGAAAAGGAAAAAGAAACAATCATTGCTTTTAAGATAGTTTGTATCAGCTTAGATATCATCACAACTGTTTTACATACTGGAATTTACAAATTGTAAGTTATCACTTTCCAATACAAACCTTTTTTAATGCTTTTTAAAAATTGTGAAATAAAATCGATACTTGTCATTCTTAGTTACATGTCATCTGAGTGTTATAAATCATAGAGAGTAACATGCAAGTCACAGTTGAGGGCACACAGAGCCATTGTGGAGGACACATAGTCATTGGTGAGGGTCAAAAAGAGTCATTGTGAAGGTCACACAGTCATGGTGAGGGCACATAAACCACTGTGAAGGTCACAAAAAGTCATTGTGAAGGTTAAGCTTAGTCATTGTGAAGATCACACACAGTCATTGTGAAGATAAGAAGAGTCTTCCTGGGGTTAACATAGAATAATTGCAAAAGCACAGAAGTCTTTATAAGTATACACAAAGTCATTGTGAAGGTCACAGAAAGTCATTGTGAGCATGATAAAGAGTCATTGTAAAGAACATACATTTGTGAGGGCAAAAAATGTCATTGTAAAGAATAGCAGAATCATGTTGGAAGGCACACAGTCACTGTGAAGGCACATAAAGTTATTGTGAAGCACAGTTACTATGAGGGCATACAAAGTCATCTGGAGGGAACACAAAGGATTGTGAGGACATGCAGTCATTGAGAGGCCACAAAAAGTCATTCTGAAAGTCACACAAAGTCATATGAGGACACAAAAAATTATTGTAAAAGTGACAGATTAATTGTGAAGGTACAGAGAGTCATACATATTCATAATAAAGACCAAATATTAATTATGAGTACAAAGTTATTCTGACATCATATGTAGTCATTGCAAGGGCTCAAAAGTCATTGAGAGGATATATAATGTCACTGTGAAGGTTACATGGATTGTGATGGCACACACACATGAGGACATACAAGTGATTGTGAGCTCTCAAAGTCAATGTTTAGGTCATACGGAGACATTGGGATGGAGCACAGAGTCATTGTGAAGTCATTGTGAGGGTCCATAGCATTTTTGAGGACACACAAGTCATTGTGAAGGTCACAAAGAATCTTGTGATGATTACACAGCCTCGTTGTGAGGGCATAAGTCATTGCTTGGATCATACAGAGTCATTGTCAAGGTCACAAAGAGTCAGTGTAGAGGTCATATAGTCATTGTGAAGGTGACAAAGAATCATTGTGAGGACACCCAAAGTCATTGGGAGGATCACACAGAGTCATTGTCAAGGTCATATAGAGACATTGTGATAGTTACACAGTCATTGTGAAAGCCAGACATAATCATTGTAAGGGCATGTGAACTCATTATGAGGGCACACAAAATCATTGTGAGGTCACACAGAGTCACTATGACACCAAACAGTCATTGTCAGAGTCATAGTCAAATTTTAATGTGAGGGTATGATGTCATGATAAAGATCACAGCGAGTCATTGTGAGGTTACAGAGATTCATTATGAGGGCACACAGCCTCATTTTGAGGGCACATAAATCATGAAGTCACAAAAACTCATTGTGAAAGTCATGCACAGTCATTGTGAATATCACACATTGCCATTGTAATGGTGAACAAAGCCATTGTAAAGATAACACAGTGTCTTTGAGAGAGGACACAATGTAATTTTGTGAATCACAGAGTCATTGTAAGGACACACACTCATTGTGAAGTTACACATAGTCATTGTGAGGATACATAAAATCATTGTGAGCATCAATGCATCACTGTTCATCTCACACAAAGTCATTGTTAAGGTCATACAGAATGCATGTGCATGACACAGAGTTATAATCACACAGTTCATTTGAGGGAATAACGGCATCATTAAGGTCACACAGAGTCACTGTGAGACCACACAAAGTCCTTGTGTAAGCACAGAGAGTTGTCATGAGAGCACAGAAGTCATTGTGAGGGCACATGATGTCATTGTAAAGGTCACACAATGTCATTGTGAGTAGCGCATGTAGTCATTCTGATGGACGTACAAGTCATTGTGAAGGTCACACTGAGGCTCTGTGAAAGCACAAAGATTCATGAGGGCACACAAATTGTGAAGACACATTCATGGTGAAGTTAATACAAACAGTAAGAGCACTATGAGTCATTGAGAGGACATACAAAGTTACTGTGAGTGTACACAAGTGATTGTGAAATGCTCACAGAGTAATTGTGAAAGTCACAGAGTAAGTATGAGGGCACACAGTCATTGTGAAGATGCACACAGTCATTGTGAAGACACATAGTAATTATAAAGTCACACACAATCATTAAGAGTACACATAGAATCATTGTGGGGGACACAAACTCATTGTGAGATCACTCAGGAACTTATAAAGGACACAGATCCATTGTGAAAGCACATAAAAATTACTATGAAGGTTACACACAATCATAGTTGGGGCATATAAGTCACCATAAGGCTTACAAAATGTCATATATAATCATTATGAGAACACATACAGTTATTTTCAGGATACATAAGTCACTGTGATGGCACAAAAAGTCATCACAAAAGCCTCACAACATCATTGTAAGGGTCAGAAAGAGTCATTGTCAGGAACCCATAAAGTCATTATGAGGGCACATAAGTCATTGTTAAGATCACAAAGTGTCATTGATTGTCACACAGAGTTATTGTGATGACACACATGATCCCTTGAGGGTACAAAAAGTAATTGTGAAGGCCACACAGAATCATGGGTGCACACAAATTATTCTGAATATAAACAAAGCCATTTTGGGGAGAATACACAAAGTACTGGGAGAGCACACAATGTCATTATGAAAATCACACAGAGTCATTGTGATGGCACAGAGAGTCATTATTAGGGCACAGAAGTCAACGTGATGACCAAAAATGTGAAGGGTATGCAATGTCATTGTGAAGGTCAAAAAGAGTCATTGTGAAGAGTACAAAGTCATTTTGAAGTCATTCAAAGTCATAGTGAAGGTGCACAAGCAAGTAATTATAAAAAGCCACAGGGAGTCATTAGAAATGTACAGAGACATTTTGAGGCCTAACAAAGTCATTTTTAGGATCATACAGAGTTGTGAAGGTCACACAGAGTCATTGTGGAAATAAGGCAATCATTGTGAGAGCACAGAGAGTCATTGTGAGGGAATACAAAGTCATGGTTAAGGTCAAAGAGAGTCATTGTAAGAGCGAGCACACATTCGATGTGAGGGCACACAGACTCTTTATAAGGGCATAAAGGTTATTGTCAATATCATAGACAGTCATTGTGAGGGCACACAAAATCATTGTATCACAATGATTTGTTGTTCATCTCACACACAGTCATTGTGAAGGTACACAAAGTTTTTGTGAGGATTACAAAGAGTCATTGTGAGCATCCAACTGAATCTTTGTGAATGTCCTAGAGTCATTGTGAGGGCACACATAAACATTATAAGGTAAAGTCATTGTGAGGATACATAAAATCATTGTAAACATCACAGTAAGTCATTATTAACATCACACAGAGTCATTATGAGGGCACTGAAGTCATTGTGAAGGTATATAAAGTCACTGTGAAGGTCACATAGTTTTAAGGCACACAGAATCATTGCTTGGACACACAATGTCATATGAGGGTACACAAGTCATTGTGAAGGCATTAAAAGTCATTGTGAATGGCATACAACATCATTGTAAGGTTCACAAAGAGTCATAAAAGTGGACTCAGAGTCATTTTGACTGCATACAAGGCATTTTGATGGCCACAGAGAGAAACTGTGACGATCACATAGCTTGAGGGCAGCAAATATTTGTGAGTGTATACAAAGAAAGTCATTGTGTCGGGAGGCAGAGCCAGGTAGATCTTTGTGAGTTCGAGGTCAGCCTGGTCTACAGAGCAAGATCCAGGAAAGGCGCAAAGCTACACAGAGAAACCCTGTCTTGAAAAAAAAAAAAAAAGAAAGAAAAAAGAAAAAGAAAAAAAAGTCATTGTGGAGATCAGATAGTCAGTGTAAAGGTCAAAGAGGATCATTGTGAATGTCAGAGTTGTTGTGAAGGTCGTAAACCATCATTGTCAAGGTCACATAGAGTCTTGTGAGGACACAGAGAGTCAAGGGGAGGGCATACAGAAACACTGTGAAGGTTATACATGGTCGTTTAGGTCATGTAACGTCATAGTGAGCATCCAAAAGTCACTGTGAAGGCACATCACACCCATGCAACAGCACAAAAAGTCATTGTGTCACAAAGAACCATTGCTAATGTCACATACAGTCATTTTGAAGATCATTGTGAGAGCACAGAGAATCATTGTTAGAAAAGTTATTCATAGTCATTGTGAAGATCAAAGCATTATTATGAGGACTCACAACATCATTGTGAGGGTACAGAAGTCACTGGGAGAATATACACTGTCATTGTGAAAGTCACAAGGTTATTATGAGGGCACACGGAATCATTTTGTGGAAACACAAGTTTTAGTCAGAGAGTACAAAGTCATTGTGAAGGTCACAGTCATTTTGAGGTCATACAGAGACATTGTGAGGGCATAGAGTTATTATGAGGTCATAAAGTCACTGTGGAAGCACAAGAAGTTATTGAGAAGGTCACATGGTCATTGTGAAAGCATGTAAAGTCATTGTGAGGGCATAAAAAGCTATTGTGACAACACCAAGTCACTATGGAATCCCAGAAGTCATTATGAGGGCATATGAAGTCATTCTAAAGATCATACTTCATTGTGAAGGTACTCAAAGTCATTGTGAGCGCACAGAATTGACTGCGATGGCATATATTGTCATTGTGATGGTCACACAAAGTCATTGTTAAGGTCACATAGAATCATTATGATGTCACACTAGTCATTTTGAGGGTATACAAAGTCACTGTTAAGGTTACATAGAGTCATTATGAGGGCAGTGATTATGGGAACACACACAATTGTGAGGGTACACAGATCATTTTTATGCCCCCAAAACCATTGTGAAAGGCACACAAAGTCATTGTGAAAATACAAGTAATTATGAAGGTCACAGTGAGTCATTGTTAAGGTTACACAGAGACATTTTTTGTTGTTGTTTTTGGTTTGTTTGTTTGTTTTTTTTTTTTTTTGAGACAGAGTTTCTCTGTGTAGCTTTGCGCCTCTCCTGGAACTCATTTGGTAGTCCAGGCTGGCCTTGAACTCACAGAGATCCACCTGGCTCTGCCTCCCGAGTGCTGGGATTAAAGGCGTGCGCCACCACCGCCCAGCCATACAGAGACATTTTGTGGGCTCACAAACTCATTGTGTCACAGAGAGTCTTTGTTAGGGTCACAGAGAGTCATGTGATGGTTGCTGTGGATATCGCTCTATATAAATAAAACACTGGCCAGTAACCAGGCAGGAAGTTAGGCGGGACAAGGAGAGAGGAGAATTGAGAGAACAGGAAGAAGGAGGGGGAGACACGGCAGCCACCGCCAGGACAAGCAGCATGTAAAGATGCCGGTAAGCCACAAGCAACGTGGCAAGGTATAGATTTATAGAAATGGGTTAATTTAAGATATAAGAACAGTTAGCAAGAAGCCTGCCACGGCCATACAGTTTATAAGTAATATAAGCGTCTGAGTGATTATTTTATATGTGGATTGTGGGACTGCGGGGCTTGGTGGAACCTAGAGAGAAGCTCTCCAGCAACAGATGGTTATACAGAATCATTGTGAAGGTCAGACAAAATCATTGTGAGGGCACCCAAACTCTTTGTGACAGCACACAAAGTCATTGCGAGGGTCATACATAGTCATTACAAGGACTCATATTTCATTGTGAGGGTATACAGAGTCATTGTGAGGGCATACAAATTCGTTGTGACTTCCTACAGATTCATTTTGAGGACAGAAAAACCTATTGTGGAGGTCACTCAAAGTCATTGTGAATGTCATACAAAGCCATTTTGAGGACCCACAATGTCTTCATGAAGGTCATGGTGATTTATTGTGGGGAACACAATGTCATTTTGAGAGTCATACAGAGTCATCATGAAGGCCGCATACTCTTTGTGAAGGTCACACAGTGTCATTATAAGGCCACCCATACTCATTGTGAGATCACATAAAATCACTGTGAAGGTATATACAATTATTGTGAGCATCACAATGCATCATTGTGAGTGTCACAGAGTCATTGTTATGGTCACACAGAACCAATGTGAATATTATAAAGGCTTGGTAGCAGGGCACACTAGTCATTGTGAGAGTCACAAACAGTCATTGTGAAGGTCACATAGCATCTCTGTGAGAGTACACAAAGCCATTGTGTGAGCACAGAGTCATTATGATGGCATATTGTGAAGGCACAAAATGTTGTGAAAATCATACTAAATCATTGTGATGATCACAAAGATGATGTCATTGTGAAGGAACACTAAGTCATTGTGAAGGGACACAAAGCCATTGTTGAGGTCACACTAAGGCTTTGTGTAGCACAAAGAGTCATTATGGGGACACACAAGTTATGATGAAGGCACAGATTCATTGTGAGTTTCCCAAAATATCACTGTGAAGGCACACTGAATCACTATGAAGTCACACAGTAACCATGAGGACACACACAAGTCATTGTGAAAGACAGAGTGATTGTGAAGGTCAAGTCAAGTCCTGTGAAGGCACATAGTCATTGTGAAGGCTCAGAGAATAATTATGACGGCACAAAAGTCATTATGAGGGCATACGTAATCATTGTGAGGGCACATACTCATTGTAGAACACACAAAGCTATTGTGAAGGACATAATGAGGGTGGTAAGGGCACAAAGAGTAAATGAGAGGGCACAAAAAATTGTGAAGGTGACACATTTATTGTGAGGATACACAATAATCACAGTGAAGGTCACGTACAGTCTTTGTTAGGGTACACTAGTCATGAGGATCACAAGGCATCATTGTGAAAGTCACACAGTCATTTAGAGGGATGACAAACACATCTGTGAGATAATACAACATTATTGTTATGACATGCAGACAAGTAAGTCACAGCCAGTCATTGTCAAGGTCATTTGGAGGGATTATAAATTAATTGTGATGGTCACACAGGGTCATTGTGAAAACAATGGAATGGATACAAACAGTCATAGGTAAAGTCAGACAAAGTCATTGTGAGGGCACATAAAGTCATTTTGAGAGTCATACTCAGTCATTGTGAAGGTCATATAGAGTCATTGTAAGGACAACCAGTTGTACTGAGGGCAGCACTCAAGGTCATTGTAAGGGCAGACAACGTTATCATGAGTGCATATATTCATGGTGAAGGACACACAGAGTCATTCTGAAGGCTACATATAGTATAAGAACATACAAGAGTCACTGTGAGGGCAAACAACTTTCCTGCATAGTCTTACAGATGCTTTGTGAGAGCACACAGAGCCATCATAAGGGTACACAAAAGCATTGTTAGGGTCACACAGAGTCATTGTGAGGTAACACACAGTGTCATTTTTGAGTGTGCACAAGTTATTTTAAGAGCACACAGTCATTGTGAAAGAAATATAGAATCATTGTCAAGGTCATACAAAGTCACTCTGAAAGTACACTACTCACTGCAAGTGTTTACAAGTCATATAAAAAGCACAGAGTCATTGTGAATGTCACACAGTCATTTTGATGGCACATAGTCATTGCAAAGGCACAAAAATTATGAAGAATCACAGAATCATTATGATAACATAAAAGTCATTATGAGAGTTACACTTCATTATGAGAGTAAACAAAGTCATTATGAAGGTCACACAGTTATTTTGAGGACAAACACAATCCTTATGAGAACACAAAAGTCATTGTGAAGGGCACGCAGAATAGTTGTGAAAAGCAGACAAAATCACTTTGCAGCACACAAACACAAAACCTTGGTGAGGGCCACAAAGTCATTGTGAGGGTAAAAAAAGAATCATTGTGAATGATACACAGTCATTGTAAAGCCAGAAAAGTCATTGTGAGGGCATACAGGCCATTGTAACCATCACAAAGTGTCATTGCGATGGTCACACAGCCATTGTGAAGGAATACAAAGTATTATGAAGGTACACAAAGTCGCTGTGACTATCACAGAGTCATTGTGAAGGTCACAGGCATTTTGAGAGCACATTCATCATTGTGAAGGCCACACAGTCATTGGGAAGATCTTATGAAGTCATTATGAAGGTATACAATCTCATTATGAGAGCACACAAAGCCATTCTGAGGACATGAAACATAATTATGGGGGGTCACAAAGAGTAGTTGTGATGGTCACACAGAGTCATTGTGAAGGGTACACAAGTCTCTGGGAGGTAACAAAAAGTCATTGTGAAGGTCACACTACGTCACCATGAGGACACAGAAGTCATTGTGAGGGTATACAAAGTTATTGTGAGGGCATACAATTTTATGATGAAGGTAACTCAGACTCAGTGTGAAAATCATACAGAGTCATTGAGAAAGTCACTCAGAGTCATTTTGAAGGCTTCTAGGATCATTGTGAAGTTCATATTGGGTCATTGTGAGGACCCATACAGTCACAATGAGCATTAAATTAGCTATTGTGAAAGCCACAGAGTCATTATGAGGTCATACTTACTCATTGTTAGGTCACAGAATATTGGGAGCACATCACAAAGATCTTTGCACCCACAGATCTTCAGAGAAATCAGAAATGTTAATCATGCAGGGTTGTCTCTTCAGTGAGGAAGATGTAAAACCTACCTGTTCTTCCATCCCTAAGGCTGGGATTTGGAAGTCATCAATAGGCTGATGCTCTGCATAATGTGTTGGGCCAGGCCATAACAAGTTCCTACAACCAGGACCAGAGGTAGATAATAATCTAAATGACTCCTACAGCTAGTCCCCCTCAACCCAAGCTCCTACAACCAGGACTGGAGATACTTCATAGTTTAAATGACCTTTACATTATCTGTATAGCTAAGGGTTCCACCAAGCTTCCACAACCAGGACCAGAGGCGGCCAATAGCCCAAATGACCTCTACACTATCTGTATGGAAGAAATGCCATGTACCTTGAGTCAAGTTTTGATGTAATTATGCTTCCTTGTGCACTAGGGATTGTATTAAACCAGGAAACTTTTTTTCCAAACTATACAGTGTTTAAGTTTGTTGAGAATAAACTTCCTGGCTTCAGACTCTCTAAAAGGTTTGATTCAAGCTGACGCTGACAAAGTCATTCTAAACCCAAGTTTTCATTCTCAGCTCTCCATGGTTCACTTCTCTGCCTGCTGTGACCACCTGCAGGATCCCCCTCAACAGAAAGTCATTGGGAGGGCACATATATCATTGGGAGCATTATAGTAAGTCATTCTGAACATCATACAGAGCCATTGTGAACAGTATACAGGGTCATTTTCATGCACATGAGTCATTGTGAAGCTTATATACAAAGTCATTGTAAAGATCACACAGATTTGCTGTGAAAGTCACAGAATCATTCTGGTGGTTTAAAAAAATTATGTGAAGGTGACATAAAGTTATTGTGAGTTCATGTAAAATCGTTGTGAAGGCCAGAGTCATTGTGAGGGTACACCAGACATTCTGTGAGCACACAGTGTCATTGTGAGAGCATATAGAATAACTGTGAAGAGACACAGAATCACTCTGCAAAATAGTGATTTTGAGAGCCCACAGAGTAGGTATGAGAGTATGTGAGTTATTGAGAAAGAACACTCTCATTGTGAAGGGAACGAAGAATCATGTCACACAAAGTCACTGTGAAGACTCACAACATATTGTAAGCGTGGACAAAATCATACTGAGTACAACAATTCTTGGAAAGGCACAAATAGGCAAATAGTCATTTTGATGGCATATTAAGGATTTGAGGGCACACAGAGTCATTGTGAGGGCATAAAAATCATTGTGAAGGCCACACAGAGTCATTGTGAAGGCACACAAATCATTTGAAGGGTCACAAAGAGACTTCATGAAGGTCACATAGAGTCATTGTGCTGCCACAATAGTCATTGTGAGGATCACACAAAGTCATTGTGAAGGTTACACCAAGTAATGGTGAGGTCACACAGAGTCACTGTGAGGGCACACATACTCATATGAGGTCAGAAGTAGTCATTATGAGGGCACATAAAAAACATTTTGAGCATCACAATGAGCCATTGTGAGCATTACATTGTGAGCATACAGTCATTATGAGCAGAGACCAGTCATTATGAGACTATATGAAGTCATTGTGAATGTCACACAGAGTCATTGTGAGATCACACATAGTTGTTTTGTGGGCAAAGAGTCATTATGAAGGCATAGAAGTCATTATGTGTACACAAGATGTCATTGTGAAAAATCGGGCGAAGTCATCATAAAGATCACAAAGAGTCATTATGAAGAACGCAAATAATCAGTGTGAGGACACACAAAAGTATTTTATGGGTATCAAAGAATGATTGTGTATGAAATCATTTTAAAGGAAGACAAAATCATGAAAGCCTACAAGTAATGTTAGGGGCCCACAAAGTCATTAGAGTGGTACACACACTCATTGTGAAGGCACACAAGTCATTATGAGGGTCACTATGGTCATTGTGAAATTCTCCTAGAGTCAATTTGAGGGCATATTACTCATTGTGAGGGTCACACAGAGTCAATGTGACAGTCACAAAGTCATTGTGAAAGTGGCTAGTCATTAAGAAATTTACACAGATTTATTGTGAGGGCATCCATACTCCTTGTCAAGGGTCACACTGAGTCATTGCTAGGGAATATAAAGTCATTGTGAGTGTCAAACTGAGTCATAGTGAAGGTCACACAGTGTCAAAGTGAGGTCTCAAACACTCATATCACGTCACTCATAGTCATTATGAGGGCTCTTAGAATTATTGTAAAATCAAAATCAGTCATTATGAGAACACTTATAGTCATTGTAAGGAAACACAATTCATTGTGAGAGTATACAAAGTTGTCAGGGACAAGGATAGAATCTCTAGTTAGTGGAAAAATACAGACCCCCATAAGACAGGGAACTAGATTATTTTACAGTCAGGTTGCCTAGCAATAGGACATTGAGTCAGAGCCCTTGACCCTCTCACCCTGTAAACATCCTATACAAACATCCTGTTAGCTTGCCCCACCTTATGCAGATGACAGCTTCTTGCTTCCCCCCACCCTGCAGGAACTATATAAACCCTCCTGGAGAAAAATAAAGTTGCACATTGATCAGAATCTTGACTTGGTGTATTTCCTTGTATCTCCTGTCCCTACATTCCATCCTTAGGGTGGTCTAGAACCATGCTGAAGCCCTGCTGGCCGGGACACAAAGTCTTTGTAAAGGTCACATAGTCATTGTGAGGGCACAAGAGACACTGTAAGGGCATAAGGAGTCATTATGAAGGTCCATAAGTCATTGAAAAAGCACAAAAAGTCAGTGTGTAGGTCATACAGAGTCATTACGAGGGCCTCCACATCCACTGTGAAGTTTATACTGAGTCATTGTGAAAGGACATAAAGCAAATGTGAGTGTAAAACTGAGTCATTGTGGGTGTCACATAGAGTCGTTGTGGGAGTCACAGAGAGTTGTTATGGGTGTCACAGAGAGTCATTGTGGGTGTCACAGAGAGTCATTGTGAGGGTATTTGTTTTAGTTACTGTTCTATTGCTGTGAGGAAATACCATGACCAAAGCAGCTTATAGAAGAAACCATTTCATTGGGAGCTTACTTACTGTTTCAGAGGTTAGTCCATGATCATCATGGCAGGGAGTGTGACAAAAAACAAGGAGGTGTGGAGCTGGAACAGTAGCTGAGAGCTCACAAGTTCCAGGTTGAGAGAGAGAACAAGATTGAGCCTAATGTAAAAGCCCACCTCCAGTGACACACCTCCTCCAACAAGGCCACACCTCCTAATCCTTCTCAAACAGTTCCAACAACTGTGGAGCCCAAGGTTCAAATATATGAGCCTATGGCAACCAATCCTATCCAAACCACTACAGTATACAAAGTCATTGTGAAGGTTACAAAGAGTCAGTTGTTAGGGGACACAGAGTCATTGTAAGAGCACAAGATGTCATTGAGAGGTCACACAAAGTCATTATGTGCATCACAAGAGGTCATTTTTAAGGACACACAAAGTCATTGTGAGGGCATGCATAGCCATTGTGAGGCTCCAGAAGTCATTTGAAAGCACATTAGTCACTTTGAGAGCCACAAAGAACCATGTCACTGTGAAAAAAGACAATGTCATTGTGAGGGTCACAAAGATTGCAAAGAGCATACAAAGCCATTGTGAAGGTACATATGATGACCATTCTTGGTTGATAACATGATTATATCTGGAATTAATGAAAATCTAAACAGCTGAGCACACCTAGAGAGATTTTTTTTTTTGATTGGGTCATTTGAGGCAGGAAGACCCACCTTAAACCTAGGCAGCCTATTTTATAAAAGATATGGAAGAAGGAAGATGTTGCTTTCTGTCTGCTTACCCTCACCCTCATTGACAGATTCATCTATCCTGTTCCTGAGGCATTCTTTCACTAGCATTACAGCCAACTTCTGTAGGATCCCAATGTATTCTGAAGAGCAGCTGAGATATCAAACTATGTGGACTGTCTTAGTTAGGGTTTCTCTGGCTGTGAAAAGCTGCCATGACCATAGCAACTCTTATAAAGGAAAACATTGCAGGAGTCACAAAGAGTCATTGTGAAGGTCACACAGTCACTGTGAGTGTACATTAAATCATTATAAAGATCAAATAGGTTTTTCTGAGGGCACATAGGGTTAATATAATAGAACATGATTAATTGTGAGGGTATCGAAAGTCAGAGGTAATGTCATAAAAAACCATTGTGATGACACATTGAGTTATAGTGATAAAAACCAAATGATTCAAAATGATGAAAAAAATCACTGTGATGATAAGACAGTCATTGTGAAGGTCACAAAGAGTCATTGTGAGGGCACACAAGTATTTAAGAAATAAAATCACTGTGAAGGTCACACATCATTATGAATTTATACAAAGTCACTGTGAAGGTCTCAAAAACATTGTGAAAGCAAATAAAGCCATGTGGTGGCACACAAAATCATTGTGAAGGCATGTAAGTAATTGTGAACATCACCAAGTCATTATGAAAGATACACAAAGTCACTTTGAGATTCACAAAAACTGATTGTGAAGGGTACACAAAATCATTGTGAAGTCACACAAAGTCATGGGGAGGGCAAAGGAATCATTGTGAGGGTCACACAGAGTCATTGCGAGGCCGCTCATATTTATATGATGTCACACAGTGATCATAAAGGCACATTGAGTATGAGGGCACAGAAGTCATTGCGGGTACGAAAGATGTCATTGTGAAAGTCACAGAAAGTGATTGTGAGCATCAAAATGTGTCATTGTGAGAGCACACAGTCATTTTGAAGGCATAAAGTCATTTCATGAGTCTCAAAGGATCATTGTGAAGGACATGCAAAGTAATTGTGAAGGAACAGGAAGTCATTGTGAGGACACACAAGTCACTTTGAGGGTACACACGTTGTTATGGGGTCACTAGCACCATTCTGAAAGTCATCTAGAGTCATTTTGAGAATACACTCCTTATTGTGAAGGTCACACTGAATCATTGTTATGGCACATAAAGTCATTGTGAGTGTCAAACTGAATCATTGTGAGGATGCTAGAGCCATTGTGAGGCTCACACTAAGTCATAAGAAAGTCACATGGAACCATTATGAAGGTCACACAGTCATTATGAGAGTACACAACATTGTCAGAGTATGCCAATCACTGTTAAGGTCACAAAGAGTCAATGTGAGAGAACACAGAGTCATTATGAGGGTACAGAATGTATTATGAGAACACAAGATGTCATTGTGAGCTCATACAAAGTTATTGTGAAGGTCAGAAAAAAATCATTGTGTAGTTCACCAAGACTAATTATAAAAGTATAATAGTTATTATGAGGATCAAACAATCATTGTGGGGAGAAGCAAACAATTATGAAAACAGCAAAGGTCATTATTTTGGGTCACAGGGTATACAAATCACAGAGTCAGTGTGAGGAAACAGAATCACTGTGTGGATACAATCATCCTAGGGACACAGAAATCATGTGGGAACACACTAAGTTATCGTGAACACCAGAAAAAGTCATTGTGAAGGGTACAAAAATTCCATGTAAAGACACACACCTGTGAAAGCACATAGCATCATTGCAAGGGTACATAATTCATTGTGTGTGCCCACAGAATCATTGTGAAGTCAACAGTCATTGTGAGGGTCACATAACATCATTATAAGGGCACACAATTCATTGCAAAGGTATCTAAATCATTGTGAAGATCATACAGGGTAACGATGAGGATACACAGAGACATTGGTTGGGCAAACAGGTGATTGCGAGTCATTGTAATGTCACAAAGTTATTGTGAAGGTCACATAGAGGCACTTGTGAAAGTCAACAGTCATTGTGGAGGCCACACAAAGTCATAATGAGGACTGGATACTCATTGTGAAGTTCACACTGAGTTATTGTGAGTGCAAAAAAAGACACAGTAAATGTTAAATCGAGTCACTGAATGTCACACAGAGTCATTGTGAAGACACACAGTCATAATTAGTCCATACAGAATCATTATCAGGACACACAATTTACTGTAAGGTCATACAAAATCTTTGTGAAAGTACACACGTCATTGTGAGAGTCACAAAAGTTATTGTGATGGTCATACATGGTAATTGTTAAATAATACCAAGTCACTCCATTCTCTAAGGACTTCACCAACCCTTGGTGTGGACCCAGCCTTGACTCTTCCTGCAGGCCCTCTAAACCAACCCTTCTAATGCATCCCCATTCATTTTTGTCAGCCACAGATACCTAGAAACACTTTCTACTGGGACACCCAGTGGCCACAGCAGGCTGGAACAGAGGTGTTGATTCTCACTATCAACCCTGTCCTCAATCAGTATCTTCCCATTATTATCTCACCCTGTAGCAGCCTGTTTGCAGGTACCTTCTCTTACCTCAACTCTATTCACTAGAGACTCGAACTCATGGTACAGGCTCTTTCATCTCTGCCTCATCTTTGTTCTACTACAACCAACTTGCAGCAGCCCCTCCCTCTACCACACCTGCAACTCTCTTTGCTCTTTGCTGAAGCCTTCCTCAGCCTTATCTCCTAGCCCATGTCAGGTCTTCTCTGCCACCCACAGACCTTCAGGAGCACTCTATACCAGGCTATCCACAGCCACGCATCCCTAAAATACAGAGAGGGCAACAGAAATCAAGGAAGGAAACACCCATCCAACAAAGAAAAGACCAGATATCAACCCCTTGAGTCACCTCAGTCATCATAACTCCAGATGCCTGGACACTCGCCCCAAACCACAAACAATATGCTTCCACCAGAACCCTGTAACCCTGCTGCAGTAGGCCCGAGAAATGCAATACTCTGAATCACAAGGCAAGGACTTCAAAATAGTCCTTATAAACATGTTCAAGGACCTTAAAGAGGATATGAATAAATCCCTTAATGAAGTTTGTAAAAAAAGAGTAGGATGAAATAATAAAAACAGTTTAAGATGTGAAAGTAGAAATAGAATTACTAAAGAAAACCCAAAATGACATTAGATTAGAAATGGAAAACTTAGAAAAATTTCCTAAATTTTCCAACAAAAATCTCAGAGGTAAATTTCACTAACATATTAAAAGGAATGGAAGAGAGAATTTCAGGTCTTGAAGACAAGGCAGAAGAAATGGATACCTCAAAGAAAATATTATATATCTATATACATATGTATGTATACAGAACACCAAATTACAGGACCAGAAAAGAAACCCTCATGTTACACAATAACCCAAATACTAAACATACAGAACAAAGAATAACAGAAGCTGCAAGGGTAAAAGACCATGTAGTGTAATAAAGGCAGGGCCATCAGAATAACATCTGACTTCTCAGTGGAGACTCTGAAAGCCAGAAGTACCTGGACAGATATTCTACAAACTTTAAGTAACTACAGATGCCAGCCCAGACTACTATATCTAGCAAAACAATCCATCATAATAACTGAAGAAAGAAGAATATTTAACAATTAAAAAACAAATTTAATCAGTATTTATCTTCCATTTGAGCTACCTAGAAAGCATTAGAAGAAAAGCTTCACTCTGGGAAGGTTAACCACCCCTAAGAAAACATAAGGAATAAATAATCTCAGGCCACTAAATCAAGTGGGAGGGTTGGGGTAACCACACCCTAAGAATAAAATAACAGGAATCAATAAACACTGGTCATTGATAACTCTCAATATTAATAGTCTCAATTCCCCAATAAATAGATCCATATTTCTGCTGCATTAAAGAAACGTACTTCATCATCAAGTATTAACATCATCTCAGGGTAAAAAGATAGTCCAAACAAATGGACTCAAGAAGAAAGCAGGTGTAGCTATTTTAATATCTGACACATCAGACTTCAAGCCAAAACTAATGAGAAAAGATGGGAGAGGATTAACACATTCTCTTATGGAAAATACCACTAAGAACATATTGCTGTTCTACACATTTCTGCACCAAATGCAAGGATACCCAAGTTCATAAAAGAAACACTACTATAACTAAAATCGCATATTGACGCTCGCACAGTGATAGTGGGTGTGGAAGTTTGTATGAAAATGGCCTTGGCCGGGCGGTGGTGGCGGACGCCTTTAATCCCAGCACTCGGGAGGCAGAGGCAGGCAGATCTCTGTGAGTTCGAGGCCAGCCTGGTCTCCAAAGTGAGTTCCAGGAAAGGCACAAAGCTACACAGAGAAACCCAGTTTCGAAAAAACAAACAAACAAAAAACAAACAAAAAAAAAGAAAAGAAAAAGAAAATGGCCTCCATAGGCTTATATATTTGAATGCTTGGTGTGGTGATTTGAAAGAAAATGACCCCCATAGGCCCATAGGCAGTGGCACTATTAGGAGGGGTGGCCTTTTGGAGTAGGTGTGGCTTTATTGGAGGAAGTGTGTCACTGGGAGTGGGCTTTGAAGACTCAGAAGCTCAAGCCAGTTCACTTCCTGCTAAATGCCAATCCAGATGTAGGACTCTTAGCTTCTTCTCCAGTACCATGTCTGCCTGCACACTGCCATGCTTCCCACCATGACGATACTGGACTATACCTCTGAAACTGTAATCCAATCCTAATGTTTTCCTTTATAAGAAATGCCATGTTCATGGTGTCTCTTCACAGCAACAGAAACCCTAACTAAGACACTTGGTCACTAGAAAGTGACTATTTGAAAGGATTACAAGAATTAGGAGGTGTAGCCTTGGAGTAAGTGTGTCTTGTTGGAAGAAGTGTGTCACTGGGGGTAAACTTTGGAGGTTTCAAAAGAGAGGTTCATCTCTCTCTCTCTCTCTCTCTCTCTCTCTCTCTCTCTCTCTCTCTCTCTCTCTCTCTTCTCTCTCTCTCTGTCTCTCTCTCTCTCTCTCTCTGTCTCCCTCTCCCTGTAGATCAGGGTGTATCTCTCATCTACTGCTCCAGTACCATTCTCCCTGCCATGATGATAATGGACTAAACCTCTGAAACTGTAAGCCAGCCCCCAACTAAATGTTTTCCTTTGTATGAGTTGCCTTGGTCATGGTGTCTCTTCACAGCAATAGAACAGTGACTAAGACAGAAGTTGGTACCAGGGACTGGGGTATTACTGCGACAGGTCTGTTACTGCTTCTTGGCAGAATGTGGACTTTAGGACTTTAGATCAGGAAAATTCAAAAGAGAAGAAAATTAGTAAGTGGTCTAGAGACTGTTCTCATGATGTTTCGGCAAAGGATATGGCTGCTTTCTGCCCTTGTCTAAAAATATTTGCCTGAGGCTAAATTGAAGAGTTTTATATTAATTGCTGTGGCAGAGGAGATTTCAAGACAGCCTAATATTGACTGTGCCCTGTAATTATTAGGAATCACTCTTATGGAGACCTATAATGAAAAGGAATAACCTAGACAAAGACAAATACAAAACTTACATTTTGAGGAGAAAGAATGTACCAGTAAATATAGTGGAGATGAGTACAGTACAGATGTGTGCCACATACCCAGACTGATCTGTTTAGAGATGATTTAGCTAGCACAGACCTACCAGACCTCTCCTTACCTGCGAGATTACTTAAGTCAACAGAAGAGCTATAAAACACCCAATGGCATTTTTAAATTTTTTAATTTATCCTTAATATTCATTATTTTATGCATGTGTGTTCATGATGGATATGTGCTGTGAGTACTTGCACAAAGGCATATGTGTGAAAGTCAGAGGCATCTTTGTGGAGTCAGTTTTCTACTTCAACCTTCACGTGGGTTCTGGGAATTAAAATGAGATTGCCAGGCTTACACAGCCAGCACCATTACCCACTGAGTCACCTTGCATGAGTTCTTGCCTATGATAAAATACCATGACCACAGCAACTTAGAAAAGAAATACTTTAATTTGGTTTATGATTTCAGAGGGTTAGAGAGGCCACAATGGTGGAGCAAAGGAATAGCTGAGAGTTCACATCTTGATCCACACACCATAAGACAGAAAGAAAGAAAAGGAGAAAGGCGGGGAGACTGGGAAATGACATGAGTCTTCTGAAATCTCAATGTCCATTCTGGTAACATACCTCCTTCAACAAGTCCACACCCCTAATACTTCCCAAACAATTCCAATAACTGAGGACAAACTTTCAAATTTATGAGCCTATGGGGTTATTCTCATTCAAATGACCACATTACATTCCCTGGCCTCCACAGACTCTTGGTAATATCATAATGCAAAATGCACTTAATCAAACTTCAAAGTTCCCCTAGTCTTTCATGGTCTCAACATTCTTTCAAAGTCCAAAGTGTCTTCTGAGACAAATGACATCTCTTAACTGTAACCCCCTGGAAAATTAAAAAGCAAATGACATACTTCAAACATGCAATGCACAGAATATACATTGCCATTTGGAAAGGGAGGAAGGGGGCATAGTTAGGAAATACTGGAGAAAAGTAAGACGGAAACCAGCAGGTCAAGACTCCAATCTGGTAGCTCCATGTCTGATGTCAAAACGCTTAGCTGGCTCTGCCTTTCCAGCTCTGCTGACTGCAACACACTTCCCTCTCTTGGGCTGGTCCCACTCCTTGTAAACAGCTCTCCATGGTGGATATCCCATGGCTCGGGCACCTCATGTCTTGGAGTCTCCAGTGCAATCCAGGCCACACTTGCACAGCTTTGTGCAATGGCTTCTCAGAACCTTCATGCAGGGACTCCTCTGCCACACACCTGGCCTCAGTGGCTCTCCTTAACTGCAAAGGAAGATTCCACAACCCTTTTCTTGGTGTGTCCTTCATGACTCTAAAGCTGGTACCACATGGACAATGCTGCCAACTTGGCACCCGTGGATCACATTCATATTCTATTTCTGATCAGACCTCTCTTGAACTTTATCTCTTTCAGCACAAGTCTTGCCTCAAACATTAAATTTTCTGGTACTCTTTTGCTCTTCAAACTGTATACTTTGTATTATCTATTTTGCTCCACTTGCTCATTTTCATTGTAGACAATGCTGGTCCATGTGGATCACTCCTATGCAAAGAGTAATTACTAATAATCATGCAATATGCTGTCTTCAAATCTCCCCTAGCAAGAAAATTAGTCCATTACATTTCAATTTTGCCTCAGGCAGGAAAATTCTTGGAACAAAGGCAAAAGGCAGTTGTATGATTTGCCAAAATATCGCAAGACTGGTCTCTAGACCAGTTGTTAATATTTTCTCCTTTCTGAAACCTCATAGCCCTCATAGCTCTCAGCACTACTGTTTTCCAAGCTCCTGTTAGGAGAGCCCATTAAGCTCTGCCTACAGTATTACAACTGCTTTCCTAGTCCAACATTCTATAGTCTTCCACATTCTGCTAAAAAAAAAAAAAAAAATCACAAGGTCAGTTCAGTCATAGCAATAGTCTACTCTCTGGTACCAACTTTTGTCTTAAGTCACATTTCTGTTTCTCTGAAGAGATACCATAACCAAGGGAATTTATAAAATAGTTTAACTTGCATTGTGGTTTCAGAGGGTTAGAGTCTGTGACAGCAAAGCAAAGGAGCAGCTGAGACCTTGCATCTTGATCATTAACCATGAGGCAGAGGGGGCACACTGGGAATGGCATGAGTCTTATGAAGCCTTAAATCCTACCCACAGTAACACCCCTCCTCCAATAAGACCACACCTCCTAAGCCTTCCCAATCAGTTCCACCATCTAGGGACCAAGTATTCAAATATCTGAGCCTGTGAGGGTGGTTCTCATTCGAACCACCACAGCCCTGCTAGCAATCCTTTAATAGTATGTTGGGGAGGCAGGCTGCCCATGGCCAAGCCACCTCCCTAGAACACACAAAACTAAGGTCATTTCCATTGGAGCCCTAAATGTGAGTCTAATTCTCCGCAGAAAACTCACTCTGATAAAAGGCTACAGATTGTGGCAGGCCCAAAGTCACTCACTCCCTATCTGTTTTTTGGTGGTAGAGCATACTTATTTGTTTCCTGTGGTGGTAAGATAGGCTTAGTGTGGCACACAGTCTCCTTCTGCTGCCTGCAGACCTAGATGTGGAACTCTCAGCTCCTTCTCCAGCACCAGGTCTGCCTGCATGCTGCCATGTTTCCCACCATGATGATAATGGACCAAACCTCTGAACTGTAAACCAGCCCCAATTAAATGTTTTCCTTTATAAGAGTTGCTGCGGTCATGGTGCCTCTTCACAGCCCTAGAAACCCTAACTAAGACAGAAGTTGGTACCAGGAGTGAAGTATTGCTGTGATAGGTCTGACCATGCTTTTGTTTGGAGGAATGTGGATTTGGGGATTTTGGATTAGAAAAGCAGTTGACCACTTTAAGCAGAATTTAATGGGTCATGATAGGACATGGAAGACAATGGTACTGAGGGCAATTTGAACTGTGGGGGGCCTGGCTTAAGACATTTCAGAAAAGAATATTACTATGCGGCCCCAAGCCCATTCCTGTGATATTTTGGCAAAGAATGTGGCTGCTTTTTTCCCTTGTCTGAAAAGTTTGCCTGAGGCTAATTGAAGAGCTTTGTATTAATTGTATTAGCAGAGAAAAATCTCAAAACAGCCTAGTATTGACTCAGTCACGTGGTTATTAGTGCTCACTCTTATGAAAATCTATATGAAAATGCGGCGCGCTCCTCGGTCAGCGAGGAAGAACCACCATGCGAGGATCCGTCTCAGAACACACTTTATTGGAGCGCCTCTTGATTAAGGGAGAGCGGGAGGTGAGGGGCCCCGAGGACTAAACTGCAGCTGCTTATATAGGGAATCAGGCAAACGTGCCGTACTGTGATTGGGTCCCGCCAGAATGCTAGCACAGGGAGCCACGGGATAGGCTGAGGACATAAGGCCAATTACCATACTCGTGCATCATAGCCAAATATGGAGTTGTTTACAGCTAGGCTACCAGGAAGCCAGCGCCATCTTAGAATGGCGGCTCCCTACATCTCCCCCCTCTTTATTAATTAAGCCGCAGGAGAGAGTATAGGTCTGATTTCTGCAACACAAGTATTTCATCCGATCAGGTCCCCACCTCATGATGTGTTGACCGATCGAGGATGAGTTAACGTGCATAATTGCCTGCATACCTTCCCGAGTGCAATGGACCAACCAGTCCCTGGGGTGCAAAGGCTATGCATGTAACAATTGTCCACATACCTTCCCAAGTGCAATGGACTAACCAGTCCTAAGGGTGCAAAGGCTATGTGACTCCATATGCAGTCAGACTTGCTCTCCTTGAAGGAAGGAAAATGTCCTACACTTCAAGTGCAGTGCACGAGCCTGGCATCCTGTGCTTAATACAAGTATTATGTGAGAGCTGTCCACATACCTTCCCGTGTGCAATGGACTGCCAGTCCCAGGGGTGCAAAGGCTATGCGTGCAACAATTGTCCACACACCTTCCTGAGTGCAATGGACTAACCAGTCCTGGGGGTGCAAAGGCTGTGTGGATATTAGGTAAAGCCAGATCTGGGGGGAGGAGCCACACTCCAAAGCGGCTAATGCTTAAGTGATAATGACCTTGTCCTTTTTTGTATGTGCTCGCAAACGGCAGACCAACCACAGACAAAACACGCATCCTCCAAGGCAGCATGCCAAAAATATACCCTACCCCCACCCATTCTAAACAGGGAAAAGGTAGAAGCAATCCAGGAGGACAGTCCCTCTGCCATGCTGAGGTCCACTCGTGTGGAGTTCATGGTCACCACTGCCACTCTCAGTTTCTCCAAGGTCTCTTCAAATTCTCCGGACCAATTTCCTATAAGATAACTGGACAATCGTTTAGACAAATTCACTGCTCGGGAACCATTTTGGAATTGTACACTAGTGACACACAAACCAGGCACCCTCCACTCACAGCCCAATTGGGCCAGCTGCCAAAGGATGTCAACTTGTTCTTGTACCAAGTCAATGCACTGGTTAAGCACCATAAGGCCACCTTTCAACTGTGCATTTAGGGAAGTAGAGGTATGAAGGATGGTTTGGAGCCATTAACTCCTTCCACCTGAAGAGGCTGAAATGGCCAAGCCTGCATCTCTGGAGACAGGGACCAGCTGCAGCAGTTTGAACCTCCACTGCAAAGGTGATGCCTAGCACCTGGCCCCCAGCCAGCACAAGGATTCCCCATAACCTCTCTGAGAATGATTAGAATAACAAGTAATGTGTGAACACCATAATTCCCTCCTTGGAGCATAATTAAAGGAGCTACGTCAGAGCAACTAGCATCCATTCGTGCAGCTTGTGTGGTTGCAAGGACTGCTGCTGCTAGGCCAGCATTACTTAGTGGTCCCCCAATTTCTCGGCAGGCTCTTAGCCAAGCTTCTAATCCCTTTCCTTTCCATGGGGTAATAGCTCTACGACATTCTTTTGTGCTTTGCTCATATACTAATTGTTGAACCAGAGGCATAGCTGTTTCTACATCACCAAATATCTTTCCTGCTGCCTCCATCATTCTAGCTACGAAATCTGAAAAAGGTTCATTCGGTCCCTGAATGATCTTAGTCAAATTCCCTGATACTTCTCCTTTATTTGGTAATGATTTCCAAGCTTTAGAATAAATCTCATTTATCTGTTGATAAACTTCAATAGGATATGCTGTCTGATTTACGGTCCATTGTCCTTGACCCAGTAGCATGTCAGCCGTCCACTGTGGTTGATTATTCTGAAGATTAATTCTAGCTTGTACCTGGGCTCTATCTGTAACTATAGATTTGAAATCCAGATACTGTCCTGTAGTTAAACATGCTCTGGCTATTTCAAACCAATCTGTTGGAGTCATAGCCTGAGTAGTGAGCCTAGTCAATAATGTTAAGGTATAACTGGCTGTTACTCCATAGGCTCGAGCAGCCTCAACCAGGTCTCTTAATTGTTTATAAGGCACAGGTTCATGATATCTGTTGTTTGTTTGCGGATCTTCAAAGACTGGAAACGAGGACGCTAGCCGCGCCCAGGTGTCCCTCCTGATAAAATGACAACCTCCACCTGTTTGCAGGCACGAAGGTGTTGCCGAGGGTGGATGTGGTCCCGAAGGCGCCGTTGGTTCCACATTCACCCCAGCAGAAACATTATAAGGAGGAGGTCGCTGCCGCCCATGTCTCTCTTTTTTATATTCAGCGGCAGCTTCCTCTAAATTTTCCTCCTCATCTGAATCTAATTCATTATCAGATAAATCAAGTTTTGCAAATCTCTCTAGTACTAGATACAAAGGATCCCCTTTCTTTTCTGAATTTTCTTCCTTTTCTTCATTCCTTTCTTTCTTCTTTTTAGGCCTACTTAAGTTCTCCCCTTTAAAGTCTGATTCTGATAGACTATCCTGGTGCTTAATTAATGCCTTGCGTCCCTTTCTAATGATTTCCACATTGCGTTCTTCCTTGAGACATGCATGTACAAAACAGCAAAGAAGAACAACAATTGTCATAAGAATGAACACAAGAGCAAGCACAAACGGATTAATCCCAGCAATCAGCATACCTGGAGAACTTACCGACGTCATCGCCGTTCCTGGCGAACTTACCGACGTCACCGCCGTTCCTGGCGAACTTACCGACGTCACCGTTCCTGGAGAACTTACCGACGTCACCGCTCCGTGTGCTGAGTTCTGAATCCTCTTCGACCCCTCACCTGGTGTCCAAAGTTTCCTTCCCGTCCCGGGTTTCGGCACCAGTTGCGGCGCGCTCCTCGGTCAGCGAGGAAGAACGACCACCATGCGAGGATCCGTCTCAGAACACACTTTATTGGAGCGCCTCTTGCTTAAGGGAGAGCGGGAGGTGAGGGGCCCCGAGGACTAAACTGCAGCTGCTTATATAGGGAATCAGGCAAACGTGCCGTACTGTGATTGGGTCCCGCCAGAATGCTAGCATGGGGAGCCACGGGATAGGCTGAGGACATAAGGCCAATTACCATACTCGTGCATCATAGCCAAATATGGAGTTGTTTACAGCTAGGCTACCAGGAAGCCAGCGCCATCTTAGAATGGCGGCTCCCTACATGAAAAGGAGAAAGCTGAGCAAGAAGAAATACAAAATGTACAGTTCAAGGAAGAAATACAAAATGTACAGTTCAAGGGGAAAAGGGGCATCAGGAAGTGGAATCGAGTTAGATCCTGTGTTCAAGGAGATAAACAGATTAAAGATACTAGATACAATAAAGGGAGTGGCGGCCTCAGGACAAGAGCTGACCCAGATAAGCTTCCAAATTGTGAAGAGGAATTAAAGAATATCTTAGAGTCAGGCAGGGCGGCACATGCCTCTAAGCCCAACACTCAGAAGGCAGAGGCTGGCGGAACTCTAAATTCAAGGCTAGACTGGTCTACAGAGAGAGTTCAGGACAGCCAAGCTTAGGCAGTGAGGAAAACCATTGAAAACAGAAATCTGGTGTAGATGGAATTGAACAAAAGGGCCATGCCCCAGCCCCAGCAAGCAGCAGAACTTGGCAGTTTGGTCACATGGTCCTAGCTTTAGAGTTAAGGATACAAGAAAAGGGTTACGGAATCTCTCTCCATGACTAAGGAAAGTTGCTGAGGCCAGGCATGTGGCAGGGGTGTCCCCGCATGGAGGCCTAGAGAGGCCATTGTGTGAAGCTGTGAAGGTGAAGCCTGGGTTGCCTTGGAGACCCTTTGCTTCCTAAAGATTGATGAGGAAAAGAAAAAAATAAACTGTCAGCAGTGGTAGATGCAGTTACGTCTGAAGAGTAAGGTCTGGGGCTGGTGAGGCGGTGCAGCTGGTACAGGCGCTGGCTGCTGAGACTGATGACCGGAGTCTGACTGCTTGACCCCGCCTGGCGGAAGAAGAAAGCTGACTCCCACCCAGGTTGTTTTTAAAGGTTGGGATAAAGGTGGGGAGCAGTGAGGTGAGCCTGTTGAAGGCCTTCTGGAGTGACTCTGGACAAACACTGTGTGTTTAACCCCCTGCTTTCCTTACACGCGCTAAATGTTTCCACTATACATTAAACATACCAAATGCTTAGAAGGAAAAACGGTCAGGGAATGGGAACCAGGTACTGGGCAACATGACATCCTACTGCAGAGCTGCCGAAGACCTTAACCTGGAGCTGAGGGGATGGGAGGGGTCCTGGGGGCGGGCCTGGCCTCTGCTGCCAGGCTGCTGGCTGAGCAGCACATCTGGGATTCTGTGTAAGCATCACTGGCTGGCCTGGCTCTTGGAAAGACTGATTATAACGCTCAGAGCTGGGGAGATGGTGCTCGCTCTGCAGCTCTGGCCAGTGTTTGCGTGGTCCTGGGGCAGTGCAGCCTGGGAGGGAGAACAGCCAAGGCCAGCTGATCTTCACTCCTCCTTGCCATTAGAGAGCCATAAGCCGTGCTCAGGTTGGGGCACCTCATCTGCATCACTGACTGGCAGCCTGCGGAAACCCAGGCCCTCCTGGTCCAAGAGGTTAGACTGCTGGGCATTTTAGTACAAGCAGGGACCAAAGTAGCAACAGTCTCTACCTTGGGGGAGGACAGAAACTGTGCCAGGGTGCCTTTCCCAGGAGTTTTCCCTACAGAGAGCCCCTGGAAGCTGGGTTCAGGAAGACCCTGTGCAAGGTGTTAAACACAATATTGTTCTTTCTTTTCAGCCTGTCAGCTACTGAGTGGGATAGTTGATCTGATACAGCATGAGGCCAGAGGCAGGGGGGGAAGGAGCAGGGGGCAGAAGAAAGGGGCAGGAGGCAGGGGTAGGGGGCAGAGGAAAGGGGAGGGGGCCGGAGGAAGGCTTGAGGTGCCTCTGCTCTCCTTCCTGGGAAGTACCTTCAAGCCACAGGCTTGGCTACCCCGCCCTCCCTCTCTGCCTCTGCAATGAAGTCTAGATTTTACCTGCAGTACGTCCCATCCTGGACACAGAGCATGCACATTATCATCCCAACAAGGGACCCTTGGAGCAGGCCATAGCTGGCTGCTGCCCTGTCATAGAAGAAAACCTCACAAAGGTGTTCTGTGCAGGTGGGGACAACTTCCCCACAAAGGAACAAATGAACAAAGCCTGAGTGTTCATAAAAGGCGCTGATAAACTTGCTTCTGCCTTCCCAGGACTGTTGTGATAGATGCCTGGGCTAGGACTGGCTGTGGTGTTCTCTGCTTATGTGGGTGCTCATGTACTAGACTCAAAAAGCCCAGGGGAGAGGGAGAAGAGGAAAAATGGGGAGGGCTGTAGGTAGGGAAGGAGATGGGACAGTAGGGCAGAGGAAGAGATGGGAAAACACTAACATTAAGGATGTTTGGAAAGATCTACTATCTCATAAACTTTCTATAACACACACACACACACACATACACACGTACACATGTACACATACACACACATAAATACACATACACACACATACAGACACTGCCTGCTCAGACTGTATAACGTTACTGAATGTTGGCAGGGCTGACCATCTGGTATTGCATAACCAACTGTGAGCTCTTTACCGGAGGAGAGCACCACCCCCCCACCCCCACCCCCCGGCTCTCAGCATCCTTAGCTGCCTGCAGCTCTTTGTGTAGGGCTCAGGCCTTGAGGGCTTTCCCCTCTACTTCAGCGTGTTGTAGTGCTGTTGTTCTTGTTCAGCACATGTATTAGGCAGTCATGTTGGTGAGACTTTATGGGTGTAGTTTCTCACATCCCTAGGAGACACAGTCTCACAGAAAACTCCGTTCCTCTGGCTCATGCAATGCTCTTTTGCAGTGATCCTTGAGCACACACAACTCTTAACCTCTGAGCCATCTCTCCAGCCCAAGCACACACAACTCTTAAAAACTGAAGATTGGGTGGACGGCCAAGTGCCTTAGTTAGCGTTTCTATTCCTGTGATAAAACACCATGACCAAAAGCAACTTGGGGAGGGAAGGGTTTATTTAATCTTACACTTCTGGATAACAGTCGATCACTGAAAGAATTCAGGGCAGGAACTCACACAGGGCAGGAACCTGGAGGCAGGAACCTGGAGGCAGGAACCTGGAGGCAGGAACCTGGAGGCAGGAGCCGATGCAGAGCTCATGGGGGAGCTGCTTCCTGGCTTGCTCCTCGTGGCTTGCTTTCTTATGCCATCCAGGAGCACAGGCCCCGGGTGGTACTGCCCACAGTGGGATGGGCCCTCCCATATCCATCACTAACTAAGAAAATGCACTATAGACTTGCCTACAGCTGATCTTACGGCGGTTTTTTCTTAATCGACAGTCCTTCTTCCCAAATGACTCTAGCTTGTGCCAAGTTGACATAAAACTAGCCAGCACACCAGGATAAGAGGGGGTAAAGGGAAGCATGTGTGGTAAGGTGCAACACGCATCCCCTTGTAACCTCTGATGCACATATGCGCAACCCCAAAGGGCACTCACGGGTGGAGTACTTTGCTGCCTCTACTTACCTCTTGGTCTCTCTTGCATTCTCCTGGCCTGTTACTGCGAGTAAGGTATAGGATAGCCTGTGCCCAGGAGCTCACGTGCTCCCACCCAGGGCACAGGAATGCATTGCACTCCCTCTTGCTTCACAGAGTTTAAAATATCTCAGATCACCATAATTTCAAAAATAAGGAAGGACATGTCTTTCAATTATAGATGCTGCTTCACCCACGGAATTCAGATAGTTCCTGCTTTAGCAAGGGCAGCAGGAAGCAGCTTAGGGATCTAAGAGTTCTTGGAGCTGGAAGAACTTGATGGTGTGACTATAGAAGGGCAAGGCCTGCCAGAGCCATGTTTGCCATGCTCGGGCCTACTAGAGTCCTTCATGGACAGTGCTGATGGTCCCACATCAAGAAAGTGTTTAGCAACCCGGAGCTGTCCACATGACCCTGGGTAAGGCTATACTAAGTGAACGTTACTGCCAAGAAGAAAAATTTAGGACCATCAGTGGTGGGTTGGAGGTGAAGCTAGGTAATATAGTGCTTGTTAGCACACACTGGGTCCTGGGTTCACCCCACCCACCCCTAGAAAAGGAAGTTAGTGGTTTCTTTTTCATGGAAGAGATTTGCTGGGACATTATAGCCATAGTGTAGGGATGACATTCCTAGACCCTGTTTGTTCCATGTCCTGTGATTTCCAGGACAAGGGCTTAAAAAAAATGGCTGGACACTTGGAGTGTTGAGTTCTGGTGAAGGACTTCATGAGTCTTCTGATGTCAGCCGTAGGTGACCAGGTATGGCTTGGTGGCAGCTGTGTGAGGCTGGGCTCCCTCCCCAGCACCACAAACAATATAGCATCCACCCTGTTTTCTTTGATGGCTAATTTTACCATCTTGTGGTGACATATTTTTGTAGAACTCATTTTTTTTTCTCCTCAGCTGTCATAGTGTTGTGCATTTTGTGAGCCAAATAATTAAACTCTGACATTTGTTTTTTTGTTTGTTCTTTTGGCCACAAGTAAACACATGCTTCAGCAATGGCTTCCTTCTGCTATTGAATTATGCAATCTAAAAATACCAGCGGGCTTTCATTTCAGTTTTGCAGACTATGTGATTGCAAAATACTTGCACACACAATGAAGAAAAGTTACAGAACTTTAAGTGGGGAAAGAAGTGTTCTCATTGCCCCCCCCCCCTTGTGTCCTCAGCTGGCCTCCTGCCACCTGGTCCCACTCAAGTCAGAGGACAGAAATGACAACTAATCCCTGGATTCTAAAGGGTACAGTTGGCTCTCGGCATCAAGGGGGACTGGGACAGCCACCAAGTGCACAGGCCTTGAGTTCCTCTCATAAAACGTGGCAGGGTTTGCCTAGAAGCTACAACCAGCCTCCTGTGTGCACAGATCACACCCAGCACGATGCAGACGTGATACAGACACTGTGATGCCCATGTACCTGGTCAGTGCAGAAATGGTTCTTGATGTTCTCCGTCTGCAGCTGGTTGGACCAGCGCATGTGGAATGTGTGTGCAAAGAGACTACCTTTTTGTGCTGTGCCACGCTAACATACAAACCTCATAACCACTTTGGGAGGCATGTACTGCTTTGAGGAACTAGTTTTGTTTTTAAGCACATGGGTGTTTTGCCTGCATAGATGTGTGTCACCACATGTATGCAGTGCCCACAGAGACCAGAACAAGGCATCAGATCACTTGGAACTAGAGTTACAGATGGTTGTGAGCTACCTTGCGGGTGCTGGGAACCAAACCCAGGTCCTTGGGAAGAGCAGCCAGTGCTCTTAACCACTGAGCCATCTCTCCAGCCCCGAGGTACAGATTTTAATCCTATCTATGGATAAGGTAGCTGGGGCCCAGAGAAACCAAGGAGCTTTTGAAGGAGGAGAGGGGCACACAGTTTCCAACTCACTGTGGATCCAGAATCTGTGGATTTCACCCCCATGTTGGATTTCATGTTTTCCTCTGCCTGGGTAGCCTGGGCTACCTGCTCCTTCCTTCTATTAACCTTCCAGTCACTTCAGGGTGGCTGCACTTCTTCTGGGATCAGAGACCTAGAAATCACTCCTTCCCATCACCGCCCCTGTGACCTGCTGAGGTCAATGTCAGTGCAGGAGTTTACACAAAGGGACTCCATCAGGACCAACCTGATGCCAGGAATATTCATTTCTTTCTCTGCAGACCACCTGTAACTGCTGCCCTGGGGCTTGCATCAGCATGGGTACCTGACCTCAGCCTGACTCCTGGGGGTGACCTCAGAATCTGTCTGGCAGGATTTCCTGGCTCCTCCCCCATCTCATCAGGTTCACTGTACCACTCTCCTCTCTGACCCTCCAACTTGCCACCCTGCCTTCTATTGCATTCTGCGCTTCTCCCCACTGTTTGTGGAACCCTAGGTAGGAGATTCATCTCAGGAAGTCATAGGAAGATCAGGTGAACCACGGGTGTTGATGGAAGAAATGGCCCGGATCATAAGTGTCTCCCAGAGGCAGGATCTTGGTGAGTGAGGCTGGGGAGAGAACTGGGGCCCTTGCATTCCCATATAGTGTCGTAACAGTGATAGACATTCTTGGCAGCTACAGCAGCTCCTCCCCTGAAGTTGCCAGCTGCCCAAGTCCCCACCTAAAATGTTCAGCTTTTGACCCCACTTGGGCACAAACCCAGCTTGTGGTGAACATGTCATCATCCCTCTCCTTCAGGCTATATAAGCTCCCTGCTTCAGTTTGGGGGTGTGACTTCTCTAGCCCTGATCTCTGGGGCTGGAGGACTCACTGGGAGTTGATTTGCTCAAATAAACCTGCTCTTTTACTTTTTCAATTTGGCTTGATCTGGCTAACTGCATCAGTGGAGAAACCTATTAAGAATGATCTTAACCATCAGTGTAACCTAGCTGGCAATCACATATCAGATCTCAACTTCTAAGAGCTCTCTGTTCTTTCTGGAGCTCCCCTATAGTTCATGTGCCTCCATAGAAACAGGCCACAATGGGTACTACCTATTGTTAGCTTAAAAGGACCTAGAACCACCAAAAGACAAGCCTCCAGCATATTTGTTTTTTTTTTTTAATGGAATCACTACTAATTCAATTTTTAAAAACCATTAAAAGCACCAAATTTTAACATCTAAGTCAATTTGGGTGTGTGTAGGGGAAACACTATCAAGAACTCTCCAAAACAAAACAATGATGTTCATTCCTCCACATGTCAAAATTGAAGGTCTACTAAAAACCAAAACTAAACCCCAAAACCCCACACAGAGAAAAAAGATAATAAAATCACATTCTAGGGGGTTGGTGCATTTCCTAGTCTTTGCTGTGTGACTTCAAAAATTAACACTGTCATTCTTTAAAATATATATTTTCCCACTGGCCTTTTTTTTTTAAAATAAAAAATACACACACACACAGACACACACGAAGGAATTCACAATTGGTTACTCATTTGATGGCATACACGGCACATGGAGGAGGTCGGGAAGGTGACTTGCAGCACATATCTTCAGGGGATGCTCATCTTGAAAGCATAGCTTTCTTCCAAACAGTATAAAAATCTCACAGTTCCAACTATGAAGGGACACAGACAATCTTTGAGATGTCTACAGGACAGTGCTGGCACCTCAGCTGTTCTTCACTGAGCAGCGGGGCTCTGTTGACACAGTTCCCCTGTGTGAAGCGTTTCGCCTCCTGTTTCAGGACTTTCATTGACAGGCCAAGAATCAGTTTGTGAAACTCCCACTCAGGACAGCTACCAAATCATTAACCATACAACCAAACTCTCTTCCTCCTCTGGTATACCTCTTCAGTACTGGAGTGCAGTCTTCTATGAGAACCCGACAGCAGTCTCCTTTAAGTCTAAGGCATTTCCCCACCCATATTCTTCACATACATTTCTTACATCCATCGGGCACTGGATCGATCGGTCTCTACCACAGGGGCCATCTTTAGTTTCACTTTGACTATTTCACATAACATGCCACACCCTAACCCAACAGCCACCTCTGCCTCTCAGAATCAGCACATCCCAGTCAGTGTAATCTTTTTACCACTGCTTATGATGGCCCAAAAGACCAAATCATCTGCCAAATGAACACCTCTGTAGGGGCAGCTCCAGCCTACCACAGGGGACAGCTAGTATGGTCTGCTCTGTCCCCAAGGGGAGGACTGAGGAATGGGACTTCTGCATGGCTCAGCTCCCAACAACTCCCGACTTCCCTCCTTTTATGCCCAAGAGGCCCCTGGGCCCTGGTTTCCCATGGTTCTGATTATAGCCCAAATATCTTTGTTAACACCATCACTTAAAAGATGTGGCATCTTACTTCTTGGAGAAGGGGGTCTAAGAGGTAAAGAAGCTGATTAACACTGAGCTTGCAGGGGTTTGTCATCGAAAGACTGAGATAAGTCTCCTCTGGCCCCTGGAGTGTCCAGTCATGGGAGGACATGCCCATATTCAGAGGCCGTCAGACACCGCCTCATGCAGATCTGGAAGCTGTCAAGGCTATTAGCTTCTCTAACAGTACCGTCTCCACTTTGTAACTTCTTTGGTCTTGTTGAAAAGGTCTAAAACTGGTAAAGTGGGCAATGACTGAGGTGAAAAAGCACACTGGGAAAAGGGGAGACTGGTAATGCAGAATGTGGTGGTTTGAAAGACAATGGTCCCCAAAGGGAGTGGCACCATTAGGAGGTGTGGTCTTGTTGGAGGAAGTGTGTCACTATGGGGGAGGACTTTGAGGTCTCTTTTTTCTCAAGTTTCACTCAATGTGATAGTCAGGTGACTTCCTGTTGCCTCTGAGTCCAGATGTAGCAGTCTCAGCTCCAGCACCACATCTGCCTGCCTGCTGCCATGCTCCCCCTCCTGGTGATAATGGATTGAACCTCTGAAACTGTAAGCGAGCCACTTCAATTAAATGTTTTTATTTATGTGAGTTGCCATGGTCGTGGTGTCTCTTCACAGCAATAGAAAACCCTAAGACAAGGAATAAACCAAGAGGAAAGGGACTGCAGCAGGGGCAGTTGGGAGGGTCTGGATAAGGTACTGATGGTCCATCAGGGGGTATTAATCTTTCATAGAGCATGTCCAAGCTTCCATAAAGAAAGTTGCCCAACCATTATGGAGACAAAAAAAATCAACCAGACATCTTACAGTGTGCCTATTTCCTCTAGGATGGTGGACTATACCTTAGTTTGGGAGGGGCAGTATGACCCTACCCTGATTCCTTCAATTACTGGGGAGTGCAGCAACTCTGTTTAGCTTTATGAGCTCAAAGCCATTAGTCCCCCAAAGATCAAGCTCCCTACTTTCATCAGTCCTCCAAGAAACAAGAGGGGCTGGCTGGGCGACGTGGCTATGCTAACCACAGGCAGAGGTCCTCTCCTTCCAGGAGGCTGCTTGGAGGGCTGGATTTGTCAGTCATCCAACTAGAGTCCTCCATCGTGATTTTCGGCCAGTTATCTCGATCTTGGGTCGGTCTTCAAATCCTAGTTGAGCCCCCATAGGTGTGGAAATTGTGGGATGAGGGATGATTGGGGTACCAATGTTTGTTCTGTGGGGTGAACACAGAACTGTGTGTAGGCAACACCAAAGCACCGAGAATGTGAATGACAGCCTCAGAGAACCAGGAGGGCTCAGGGGGACATTTTATAGGACCCCAGGGCCCTCCTTTTTCCTCGGTTCCTTCCCTTCCCTCTGACTGGTCCTCCCAGTATCCTCACTTGGGCAGGCTTTCTTCCCATGGTTAGTTAGCAGCTCTAACAGCCCTCTTAAAGCGGCCTAGCCTTGTCTTCCACAATCTGCCTCAACTCCCCAGACTAGTCCATGTTTCCAGTAAAAGTAACGCTGATGAAGACACAGGACTTGGCACCCCAGTGACACCATAGAGCCTGTTACAGCACCTCTTCATATGGCCCTGCAGCTGACAGCAGCTTGATGAATCCCGGGACATTTCCCAGAACAGAGCTGGCATCTGTGAGTGCAAGTCTACAAGGATCAGATCTGTACTCAAATCAGATAAGGAGAACAAACAGGGTGGGATTTGGCTCCACCCCTGCCAGGCATTGGCACTGGAGCCCATTCCATCACCAACACCACCCAACCCATCCTCCTGCTTTGATTACTCCTGGCAGGCTCTAAACAGGCTCCCAGGTGCTTCCTAGGAGGCTCAGACAGGACACTGCCACATCATCCTAGCTATGAGGAAGCTGGCCTCCGAGAGCCAAGCTCTTCCTTTCCCATTAATCCAGATCTGGACGTGCACTTGTAGGCAGGTGAGAAGGGTAGCTAGCACCTTCCTGCAGAGGCTCAGGACAGCAAGTACCAAGGACACCTTTTTGTCTGATGAGCTTGTAGGAAGCTTCTAGAGTCTGAGTGCAGGGAATGTGCCTCAGGTTGGGGACTCTCCTTTCTGCTGTCACCGGCCACTCAGTGAGAAGCTGGAAGAGGTATTCCCAGACAGCATTTTAGAGTGAAGAGCTACACTTAGCTGCTTGACTTTAATGGTGGGGAAAACACTTGACGTCCATGAAACGATTTCTTTCCTCACATTTGTAACATGCAGCAGTCACTGGGCACCCACAGAGAGCTGTGGGTTCTGGGGAATGACCGTCAAGGTTCGAACCGTTTCCTATGTGCTCACTGCTTGACCTTCATATACCTCACTAATGGTCTCTTCCAAGTCAAGGCTGCAAAGCCCGAGTTCAAGTCCTCCCAGTTCTGAGCCCACTGGTTGGCACCTGAACACTAGGAAGGACTGCATGTCAGTGCCAACACCTAGTACGGCTTCTTGGTTGCTGCAGCGGACTGTCCAAGGATAGGTCTCCAGAAAGGGTAGTCTTCCTTTAAAAAGCAGGCGGGATCTTTTTGAGAACTCTTCAAATTGTCCTAACTTGCAACAGTTTAGCTTTCTGCAGAGTTCCTAGTGCACTCAATTAGAGATCAACAGAAAGGCAGCAGTCTGGACACAGCCACCAAGCTGGGAACCCTTGGTACTCTATAATTAGAACTTCTGTGGTTCACAAATAGACTACAAAAATGCTCAAAACTCTGCCAAGCAGGTGAGACACCGTGTAATTCAAACACATTCTTTATTCCAAGTTCCCTCAATTTAAGGCTTGTCAGAAAATATTTCCTCAGTGAACTGAAGTTGGATGGAGCTTTTGGAGTTGTGGGATCTGGTGACACTCTTATCCACATGAGCCATGCTTCTGCTATTGAGAATCCATGAAGAAAGTTTCAAAGTCCAGATTCAAGTCAGAAACGAGGGCATCCACCAAGTCATCAATGGAGGGGCACTTCTGCAGCATGCCTGTAACCAGAGCAACAAGTGTCACGTGAGCACTCGGAGACACCAGGGGCAGGGCAAATCCCTGACACCGTGCCTTGAAAACCAGAGGCTGCTCTACAGCCTCACACGAGAGGACATTACCTAAAAAGTCACAGGCAGCATGTGACCTGCAGCTGTTCATGACTTTAAAGCATTTTAGTCTTTAAGCAACATCTGCCTTAGAGACTTTAGGCCTAAATGCATTTCCCAAGAAATTCTGTTTCTGTAGATACCAGTGTCCACTTGGAATGATGATGTTACCAGATAGAATTTTTGAGTTACTGTTGACCAGGGTAATTTAGAATTTCAGTCAGTTTGATTATTGGTGGGGTTTTAAGTACACCCTATACACTTCAAACCCAATGAGATGTCAGTTCCTTTGCGGAAATCTTGCATCTGAGTCCCTCCAGATTTCTCTCAACACCAGAAGGGAAGACGACTCAGATCTGCAGAAACTCCGATGGTCTCAAGAGCCCACCCCAAGTGAAAGCTGCCTCATCCAGAAGACAGCTAATGCAGTCTGTTATGTGAAGTTTAAAAAGGGTCTCGTGAAAACTGAGTGGTATAGCTGCCTAAGCAACAGGGAATAGGGCATGAGAGAATGTTCTAGAATGATGGTTTTGTTCTCTATCTGGATAATAATTCAAGTTACATTTGTGTGCGCGAGTTAATTGAATAGAACAATGGAGATGGCTAAAAAATTTTACCATTATCTAATACCAAATGGTCAGCCTTGAAAACATACATACAAGTAACATTATACAAATGGAACAGGTTATATTTAGAAATATATATATGTAACAACAATGAAAAAAGATGCCATGAATTGAAAACAGAGCAAGGAGAGATATATGGGAGGGTTTGGAAGGAGGAAATGATGTAATTATAATCTCAAAAAATTAACACAAATAATTAAAAATTACCAATAAAAAAGAACACTTAGTTCAAACTTGTGCCTTTTAGGGGAGAGGCACAATAGTGGGAACCTACAAAAGTGTCTGTTGTCCACTGGCTTGTCTAGGTGTGTAGGGTGAGGCTGGAAGAGCCTTAGGGGGACAACCTGAGGCTCTGAACCAGTGGCAGAGGACCAGAAGAAGAACCCAACTGGGTACAGGAGGAGCAAGACTGCATGGACAACCACAGGCCAATGTGAGTAGCAGAGAAGAGTCGCGTGCCGATGGCTGGGCTGCAGTCATCAGTGAGAAGACCTAGGAAGGCAGGGATGGTTCAGATCTACAGACAGAATGGAGTCACTCTACCATGCACTGGACACGGGGTGAGACGCAGTAAGTAAAACCAGCTCCCAATATGCGGAATCTGCTAACTGGGCTGCTGTGGCTGAGAATGAGCTACAGATGAGAGTGTTTTTATTCTCTTTCACATTCAGATTTAAACAGCTCCATCTTGAGAAAACCCGGACAGAAAATGACACTGTGGTGCCTTTATTTATACAGCTGAAATTCAAAGCTCCATGTTCTTCTTCAGGAAAAACACCCGCATGGATGAAAGTGGCGCTACCCTGGTTGTTCAGCTATGCTGCCAGTGCAGGGTCCTGGGTCTCCAATGGCCACTCCAGCGGCAGGGTCTGTCTGTCCCGTACCTTCCAGATGCAGCTGGTGCTGTAGGTAGATTCCTGACTGGAGAGCAGGGCACATGACTTCCCTGGGTACCAGCTTTCTTGATGCAAAGCCCATTTGTAGGAAATCTTTAAACATGGCTTTCTATCAATTATACATTTTAATATCTGAAACATTTCTATGATTACATAACTGCTTATTTATAATTAAATGGCTGTAATGGTCAGAGGGTAAAAACGTTTATTCAGAGCCAACCTAACAGGTAAGTATGACCATCCTGTGTCTTTGAAGTGGTTCATTTCAACTCAACAATCTGCCAGCATAAATGTGACCTGGTCTCATCCTCGGAACAGAGATACCATCCTGTGCCAACTGCCTATCCTACACCATTCCTGCATCTCAAACAGTGACTGTGGCAACAAGAGAGAAATACAAACAGCTTGGGTTTTCCTCAAAAATTTTTGTGAAGTTTGATGATTTTGTTTGTAATGCGATTGTTAAAGATGAAAGTGTATGAAGAACTTGGGACTTGAAGGATCAGAAAAAGTAGCTGCTGGGCACACAACAGATCCAATCAAAGGATCATATCCACCCCTGAAGTGTTTTACAAGTATCAACATGAACTGACTCTACAGAGAACTAAAGACAAACCCAAGGTTTCAGACAGTTCCACATATAAGAAAAACGAAAGTTGGCCCTCATAGCTATCTGTCCTGGTTAGTTTTTAGTCAACTCAACATAAGCTAGAGTCACCTGGGAAGAGGGAACTTCAACTGGAACATGCCACCACCAGAGTGTCCTGTAGGTCAGTCTGTGGGGGCACTGTCTTGATTAATGATAGGTGTGGGAAAGCCCAGACCACCGTGAGCAGTGCCACCCTGAGAGCTGTAAGAAAGCTGGATGAACGTGAGCCAGAGGAGCAAGTCAGTTCCGTTCTTCCGTGGTCTCTGCTTCAGTTCCTGCCTGGAGTTCCTGCCCTGACTTCCCTCCATGAAGGACTTCAAGCTAAGGGAGAAATAAACTTCCTTCCCTATGTTGTTTTGGTTGGTGTTTCATCACAGCAATAGAAAGCAAACTGAAACAGTGTCTATTTACCTACCTAAAAACCTCTAGGAACACTTGTGTTTGAAAAAAAAAATTGTCAAAAATGTTCCCTTTGTCTTTCAGTCTTAATGTGGAAAGGGCGACAGTAGTCTGTAGTTTCTGGAGACCCGGGGCTGGGCAGTGCCGACAGCACAGTTCTCTGTGGAAATCACCATGGGGGACATGGATGCAAACAAATGAGGACCGTGTTCACAACTGAAAAGAGAAAATGACAATGGCAAGAAAAGAAAGTCCGACTGTGTTCAGGAAACCAGGACACCACCGAGTCTCAAGTACTTGACCATCTTCAGGGTCATGCAATATCCAACGAGCCAGTAAGTAAGAATGTTTCAATTAATTTTTTTTCATTTCACCTGAGAGGCAAATTGGCCAACAAAAGACAGCATAAGCCAGAACACCTGCGTCTTTGCTGGTCTACTTCTAGTACCTTGTTTAACAACCTTGAAACACAGGGCAATGACCCTGGGCCTAACGAAATAAATTATGCTATCAAATGGATTCCAGAACTGACGGTTGAAGCAGCAGGTTTCCATGTTCCACTCTCTACGTGACTGCTGACACTGGACTATAAAGAGTGGAGGCAGAGATGGCTCACAGGGGTAGATGGGCTTGCTAGGGAACAGCCATTCAAATGGAGAGGGTACTGAGTGCCAGGCATGATGTTAAGGGCAATAACCTCCTGGCACACTCTCTCTCTCTCTTTAATGTATTTTATTTTTAATGTTTTTAGTTGAAATAGAATTGCATCATTTCTCCCCCCCTTTCCTCCCTCCAGTTCCCCCCAGTCACCATCCCTCACACCCCTCCCATGTGCGCCCCTCCACTCTCAAGTTGTTAGCCTCTTTTTCTTTGATTATATTTGTTATACACATACATGTGTATCTGTATGCACAAGTACATATTAACAGAACCTCCTGAGTCTGCTGTTGTGTGTCTATGGTTTCAAGGCTGACCACCTACCAGAGACAGACCTTTCAACTAGAGGAGAAGCCATCCAGTTCACATGGTTTCTGTTGGTTTTCTTGAACCCTAGGAGTTTGAATTCAGAACTCATGCTCTTTAGGTACTAGGACACAGTTTTCAGGTTCTCTGATTCTGTGAGACAATATCCATCCTAAAATGGCCATGTTTAGATGATCAGCATCCTTGATGTGATATATATGTGGAGAAACCCTGGATGTTTCCAGTTTCTTGATGTTGCACATGACCCTACGTACAACAAACGCACTGTTCCCAGGCAGAACACCCACGAGGTTTTGGCAGCACGCTGCTGCTCTAGAGGACACTAGGAGCAGTCTACTGTGACTACCTCCAAGGAGACAGAGACAGAACAAACTGGTTTGTGTTGGCAGGGCAGCAGGCTGGTGATGGCCACAATGGAACACTCAGGAGACTAGGATGGACAGTCCACGATCCAAGGCCTCATCCCATCAGGGCACATGCTGAATGCTTGTTTGTGGCTGGGACTGTCTTATACATAGGGGGGTAAAGCACCTACTAATTTGGAGCCTCTGGGTATTTTCTGGGTAGCCTCACGTATCTGTGACAAGTCCTTGCAATAGAAGCCTTATTGGGGGAATGCTACTTAAACATGCACACCAAGAAGAGTCCTTATTCGCTCCAGGATGAGGTATATAGCGTATGTGCAAGCACACGCATGTGCTGTGACTGTACAATACAGTACATATGCGATCTAGCCAGACCTTTAAGACATCAACACAGTGGCGCCTGCAGTCTTTAGTCCCTTGAATGCCCTTCTGGGTACACAGCTAATGCTTCTATTTGCAAACATGGCTGAAAGCAGCTGCCTGGCAGCTGGCATGTGTACGCTTCTGAACCAGTCAGCCCTGCAGAGGCAGAATCTTGCTCTGGCTCCTTTACTAAGTGCCTGGGGTGAAATGGTTTGTGTATGGGTTAGGGAACGCAGGGGATTACCGGCAATTAAAAACATTAGAATTCATTTAAGCCTTGAAAGAGAAGTTAAAGAGTTACATCTCCCCTTTGAATCTAGTTCATAGATTGTTCAACACCAAACAAAGATGTCCAATAAATTCAGTGCAGAAGTTTAGTGGAAGACAAAGGAAGATCAATGAAGAAACTATAGAGAGAGCCTTTGTAAGGGGTTTTCCATCCACTGTTGATTCATTTTTGATATTTATGCCAGAGAATCCAATGTGAACTACAGACTAACAAAGAAATCCCCTACTATAAGGAAGATGTTAAGTCCAGTGACTCTGTCTTATAGGAATAGTGACTTTTAAGAGGTGAGAACAACCTTACTGGTGTCACTCTGGGAACATGTTAGAAATGTAACATTACTTTTTGTTTTTGTAGTCCTGGATAAGTTGAATCCAGGGCCCTTGCATACCAGGCAAGGGATCTCCCATGAGCTACATGCCTAGCTCAAGAAACACAAATGCTTGGTCCTGGGCCCCCAGACCCTGCATCAAAACTAGTGTCCTGGGATCTGCATCTTGCTCCAGTGGACAGAGACCAGAGGACATTAAACCTGAAAATGAGAGGCAGCTGTCCTCAACTGGAGGCTGCCCTTGAAAATGGCTAGGCACGAAAGATGTACACCCATTTAAACCATGAAAGAACTTCCCAAGAATAACAGGAAACAATCACAATCAGAAAAACAAAAAACAAAAAACCAGAATTGTTTGGGACATCAAATGCCAAGTTCCCAGAGCAAGGACAAGGTAGCTGAAAATGCACCTAAAATGGCCAAATGGATTTCTATGAAAATGCCTAAAAATGTGTGCAGGAGTTGGGCAGGCCAGGTCAGAGGGCTCTGGGGAAGGGCTGAACCGTGTTTTTGTTTAGGAAAACAAAGCAGCAGGAGACAGAGCAATGAGCAGGAGCAGGCTGGAGAGCAGTGCTCGGGTGACTTGGGCATGAAAGCTCAGAAACCCTTCTTGCATGGTTCTTTCCTTGTCCACGGGCTTGTTCTGTGTATGTGAGCACTACAAGCACACCTCAGTCCAGGAGCCCGAGTCACCACCCCATGGGAAGGCCTCACTGGTGGGTACACACACTGGGGTCTGGGGAGTGCCATGAGTATTCATGAGTGATGCTCAGTAGAGTGGATGGCTGCTGCATAGGAGTCAGAGTCTCCAGAATTGGGTTTTCTCTGCCCAAACACTAAGTTCATGTACCCTCCCTACCCTTTGGGCTTCCAGAAGGAGCCTGAGCTGAGAAAGGGACTGAGGATGCCTGCAGCTAAGCTGTCCGGGTTGTCCTCGGGCATCTTTGAGAACACTCCAGGGCCCCCACTGCTCACGCCCAGGCCCATCTGCATGTCTCCACTCGCTCTATAGCTTCTTCTGCACAGTTCAACAACACCTGTCTTTCTTTAGGAAGTCAGGAGTTGCCTCTGTCACAAATATTGCCAGCTAATACAAAGTCAGTTCACAAGCTATTTACAAGAGTTGATGAGGCCTAAGGGGCTTGGAGAGTTTCGGGGTAACTGGTGAGCATGGTCTGCATGCAGAAGACAATTTTTACTCAGATGGTGCTGCTTTTCTGTGAGGAGGAAGGTCCAGGTGACAGGTGAGCAAGTTCTGAAGGCTAATCTCTGTTCTCTACCCTCACCTGTGAAGAACCGGTTCTTCGCTTATCAAGTCAGGCGAGAACATTTCTGTTGTGGGCTTTGTGGGTGCAGGAGTAGTTTGTGGGGTGGATGTGCATTCCGGGAGACAGAAGGCCCTGGAGCTCTGATGGTCTGATAACATCAGGAGAGCCAGTGTTCAGAGGCCAAGACAGCGGGACAAACAGCCCGTTGGATCTTTACAATAGCTGCCAAAACACTTCCACCTCAGCTGATTAAATCCCAAAGGACCAGTTCCCACTTATCTATCACTTACTTAGGGACAATCTGGTGAACTGATAGGAGCCTCCAGCTCCAAAAGGAAATGAGCTGTCAGGCCAGCAGGCCAGTTAGGAAGGAAAATCAACCCAGGAACTACCATCTAACTAGGAGCTGCTGGGCAAGCTTGGGTGTGGGGCTGAATGGGACATTACCTGGTTTCACATGGCATTTTGTAACTTAAGATGACAGCCTATTTTTCTTCTTCTATGTGGGCATTTTCTTTTGAAGCACATGAAAGAGGAGCAGGGAGAAAAAAAAAATACATTCTTCCTTTTCTAAGTATACTTTGGAGGTCTCTAACAAAGCAATGTCTTCCAACATTAGAGCGAGCTTCTGGTAAGTGGTTAGCCTTGGCTGATCAACTGGATAAGGGCTTTGGGCCAGGCACCTAATGTCCCTAAGCCTCGGTTCTGCCAGAAGCAACCAAGGAAAAGCAAAAACGCCAGAGTTTAATAGCCTTGACGTTTAGGAAACTGGCTTAAGGTCACCTCTTTTGCTAGACTGTCACACAGATTAAGGTTACGTTTAATGCAGGAAAATGCTTACTAACTGTAACAGTAACCCTCAGCCTCAGGGGTCTGAAAACCTACCTCCCAGTTCAAGAGTTGACGGATGAGGCTGCTCATTATTTTTGCACAAGCTGAATTTCAGGACACGGCTCTATGATTAAGTATTTAGGTTATTACCCCAAAACTTATAATCACAAGGTAATTATCCAGTTCATGAATCATTGCTTATTTTACTTTTTTCTGCTTCTTGCTGTCTGCTCAAAAAAAAAAAAAAAAAAAAAAAAAAAAAAAAAAACTGAGATAGCTAACCACTTAATAAAGTAAACAAAGTAACAAAAAGATGTTACTAAAGTCACCCCAATTGATGACCTGATATAGCTATAATAAGAGATTTCTTAAGAACATATCACTGGGGTGATGAGAAAATTCTAGAAATGGACACTGGGGACATCACACAATCTTGTAAATGCAAACGCTTCTGACCAGTAAGCTGAAATGGTTAAAATGCTGGGTTTGGGGCTGGAAAAATCCTCCGGTGGTACAGGTGTGAGGATACAAGTTCAGGTCTTCAGAGTCCACAGAAAAGCCTGGGACAGAGACAGATGGGTCCCTGGAGCTCACTGGCCGGAATCCAGCCTTTCTGAATTGCGGAATTTCAGGTTTAGTGAGAGACCCTGTCTCAAAAAATGAGATGGACAGTGACAGATGGAGACACCTAATATTGATCTCTGGCCACTGCTCATGTGTGCACCACCCCACAAACACACACAGCCGATTTTCTATTATTTTACTCGACCACAGTTCAAACACTGCAGCACGAGGTTCATCGGATGAAATGCTAACCCAACATTACAGTAGAACAGATTACCTTAAAAAGACTAAGGAACTCAGGAGGAGGTCTCAACAGCCATCCTCAATACCATGACTAATTCTAAAAATCCTCTGTAATGGTTAATGGCTATTTTTTTATGCCAAAATAATTATATGTGCCAAACTCGGTTCAGACCCATTGGGAACTTCAGCTACAAAGGCTGCCTGACGCCTGAGAGCTGTTTAGTGACTTTTATGAGATTGGAATTCCCATTCCAAGTCTGTCTCTCCCAAGCCTGGGGCAAGTGTGTGGCTCACCTTCCCCTCTTTGAAGTTCTTGCTTGCTATAAGGCGGTGGCTACCCACACCTTTGGCTGAAGGTGGATCCCCACTATCTACCATCAGCTCCTGAGGAAATCAGACCATCACCAGCATGTAAACTGCCAGCAAGTCAGGTTCCTCTCTTCCTTTGAACTGAAGAGCTGGCCTGCTCCCTAAGCGGCATTAGCATCTGTCGCTGTTCAAACAGGCTGCATCTCCGTGGGGTTAGGGCTGTGTTCATCTCTCAAAGGAAGCAGGGCCGGCAAGCACAACCCCACACGTGCTGTGAGCACACTAGTCAGGTCTCATTTCATCATCAGATATAATAATTCTACTCACAATTACACTTCTGGGTTACAAAACATTTTGCCTTTTGAAGCTCAATGTCTTCCCCAGGCCAACATGCCCACACATTAAATAAAGACACACCCTCTTAAAAAACTCAGCACCCGGAACAAAAGTGAGGCCTCAGCCTTGAGAACGCAGGTGCTCTCTTTCATTTTTTTTTTCCTTCCACAAAGCTCTCAGCTATTTCTGAGGCTCTGCTGGGTGAAGAACTGAATAAGCAAAAAAGAAGGATTCTATTGACTTGGCTGTTACGCTGGGCTGCCATCTACCTCTATTACCGAAACGGAGCCATAACCCGTGTTCCCAGCTCTAGATCTGGTGTCATGACACGTGTCTTCACTTACTCTTGGGTAAATGCTGTTCAAGAAAAGGAGGGTCCCACCACTGAGCATGCTTCAAGAACCACATCCTGCATTCATACTTGGCAGATCTGAATTTCCTGGAAGGCCATTTCCCTGTAGGTAAAGTGAGAGCGGTGTGTCCTTCTAACTGGTGGACCACTTTGCAGACTGGTCTCGGAGAGCTCAACAGCATCTTTTTCAGTGTCAGTGTATTTCTGATGAGGCAATTCAGTCACCAAAAATTACAAAGGAACAAGGGGAAAATACAGTGGGACATGCAAGCAACTACTTCCAAAGCAAGGACTGCCTGGGATAACTTGAAAAAAGACACTGAAGGAATTACCAGCCCACGCAAGATGAGTCAGTGCTCCAGTCAAATCCAAGTTCTGTCCTTGCTACCAGGTGACCTCAGGCAAATGAGTTACTAAGCAGCCCGGACTGCTCTAAGGATTAAAGAATATATGCAATGCACACAACACTCGGCACGTCAGAGACCCTGAACACGGCTTTCAGCTGTAGTTAGTGCTACTGTTCTCATCACCTTTGCTCCTTTTCTAACTCTCTCCTGCACATTAGACTCTAAAAACAAAGTCAGACTATTAGCTAAGAGCCAACAGAAAGCATTAATGCTTGAAAATCAGTATATAAGGGTATTTATTATTTTAACGGAAACCTCACGTTAGTGTGAAATGTGTGCATGATGTCAATTTTACAACCTAAATTCATTATTATTAAGGTTGTACTACACCCAGAAAAGTTTCCTTTAAGATACTTGAAAAACTCATACACTAGAAGATAGTTTGTAATGATTGCTGGAGGACATTTTCCTTTTCCAATGCTCTGTGGCAATATTCCCAACAGGAAGCAAATGCTAGCTTCAAATTGTTTTAAGAGTCATTTTCTTTTTAATTATGCTTATGTGTGTGTGCACATGCGTTCAGGTGCCTAAGGAGGTCAGAGGTGTTAGGTTCCCTGAGCTGGAGTTACAGGCAGGTGTGAGCCACCTGCCACGAGTGCTGGGAACCTAACTTAGGTTCTCTGCAAGAGCAGTATTCACTCCCAACTGCTGAGCCAGCTCTCCAGATGCCAAGTTCAATTCTTCAGCTACCATCTGCTCTAAGTGCTGAGTACTTTGTTGTAGGCGAGTGTTCCAAGTGTTCTCTTGGTGCATCCCCAGCATCAGTCCACTCAGAAGCTCAAGGCCTCAAGAGTACTGGGCAAGAAAACCGGGACTCCAATCAGAGCGCCTGGCAAATGACACCTGCTCTTCTAATGTTACTGTCCATAATGTAGAGTCACAACCTCATACTAAGAATGACATCTGGGAAGTGGGCACAGTGGTGAACACCTTTAATCCCAGTACTCAGGGGACAGAGGTAGGCAGATTGAGAGAGAGAGAGAGAGAGAGAGAGAGAGAGAGAGAGAGAGAGAGAGAGAGAGAGAGAGAGCCTGTCTCAAATCCCACCTCCCAAAACAATACCATCTGGGGGCTAGAGAGATGCCCCAGGTGGTAAAATGCTTGCCACAAAAGCATGAAGACCCAAGTGTAATCCCCAATAGGGGCATGGGCTTGTAACCCCAGCCCGGGACAGATGGGCACAAGAGGATCCCTGGGCTTGACAGCCAGCCACTTTAGCTGGTTTGTGAAAAGCCCTGACTGTCTCCAAAAATAAGGTGGGGACATGATGAGGGAAGACAGTTGACAATGACCTCTGCAAGCCCCCTCCCATGCACACCCTCACACACTTTTACATTCACGAACATGCATACATACACAGAGAACATCACATATGCATTCTATTGTTAATGCTTTATGATGGTCCCACTAAGAAATCACAGCATTGAAATATATTATCTACATGCTACTTTGAAAATGTACATGCATCTAACCTGTTTTAAACAATGTGTTTACTATTATTGTATGTGTGGTGTGTGCACTATGGCACACATGTAGAGGTCAGAGGATGACTGTGTGAAGTTGGTTCTTTCCTTCCATCTTTATGTGGGTTAAGGGTATTGAACTCAGGTCACCAGGTCTACATGGCAAGTCCTTTACCCACTTGAACCATCTAACCAATCTTACTTATCCTTATATATGAGAGAGAATTTCAGTATGTAGTCTAGGCTGGCCTTGAATCTGCAATATTTTGTCTTAGCCTCTTAAGTGCTGGGATTATAGATGTATACTATAATGTCTTGCACTTTACAGAGGACATAATAAAAATATAGAACCATTGGTATACTTTTCTGGTTGAGTCTGCTTGCCAGAAGCTATATTATTGGGGGTATCTCAGTTTTGAAATAAGCTAAACCCCAGACACTTTTCTGAAATGTTACAATAGAAGGGCTTGGGCAAATGCATACAACAAGTAACAGCTTCTATAATTCAGAAGAAACTACCAAAAGAAGCACCATCAAAAACAGGAAGTGACAAGCAGGCCGAAGAAGACAGGGAGGGATAAGGGTGGAGCTTCAGGAAGGCAGCAGAGGGGTGCTCAGTCAGCCAGTGCTGGGACCACTCCACACCTCAAGGTGAACTCAGTGCCCTGAAGAACTAGGACAGCAATCAGACCTCATCACACCTATTCCGTGACCTATGCAGTAGGATAAGTACCCAGGATGCTGTACACAGTACACTCTGATTACATCATCAGCCTTCCTGTGGAGAGAGCCTGCTTCCCAAGAGTTGCTGCAAACACAGCCCAGGAGGTCTGAAGTCACTTGGGCAGGAGCTTCCGGGGCCCTAGGTTAGTATGAGGTGCTCAACTGTGCTTCAGGAAGCTGAGAGCAGCAGCAGCAGCAATAGCGACCTGTGAGGCTGTGTCTTCACTGTCTCTTCTCCAGGGCTACTTTATAATCAGTCCTGTCCCACTCTGTGGGCCCAGGCACTGCGTGAAAGCACAGACAACAGTTTACAGAGCATTTACAGGTGAGGAAGTTCAAATTCTAGCTGGGCAAAATGGCACATTCATGTAGTCCCATGTGCTTGGAGGGTGAGGCAGGAAGATATCTTGGGCCCACAAGTTCAGAAGCAGCCAGGGAAACATTTTGAGATCCAAGTTCAAAAGAAATGAAGTTAAAATTCTGCCTATTTAAAAGTTACTTTCCCAGGGAATTTTCCTAGTCTTTCCTAGCAAAACAGATGTCAACTGGGTCTATAGTGCAGGCCACTGACATGCTTGCCAGGAAGTGCAAGGCCCCAGGTTCAATTCTCAGCAATGAAGTGAATAAAATTGGCTAACTCCAGTCACTTGACCATTAAAGATCGAGAGGGAGCTACATATACTGGCTCACACCTGCAGTCCCAACCCTGAGAAGCTGAGGAAAGAGACTACAGAATGAAACCCTGTCTCAAAAATGAACAGCTGCTCTTGGTCCTGACTCAGGGTCCCTTAGTTACTCCTGGCGATCTCTTTCAGGCTTTCCAAATTCTGCCCATCTCCACTCCGCTGTGATTCCACCAAGGCACAGAACCTCTACTACAGCTGCTACACCAGGCTGTGACTCAGGCAGGAGACCTCATCCTCCTTCTTGTCCTTCACTTCAGTGTCTCCGTCCCTAACCCATGGGCTGGCCTCAGCCTGCTGGCCCTCCTCCCAGCCTACCTCCATTCTCCTGGGACTTAGGCTCTTAGTGCAAACCCAGGGTTCCCTAGCTCTTTCCTGCTGCTTCTCTCAGCCTTGCCTTCCAGCACATCTCCATCTAGTCACATTTCTTTGTGACTCCTCTCAATGGTCTGCTCTCTACCAGGGACCCCACACCTGCCACGCTTGGCTGGTACCCAGGGACCCTACATCACCACACTTGGCTAGGACTCAGCAACAGCAACCAAAGGATAGAACTCCCACCCAACAAAAGTAAGACTGGCTATTACACCAAGAATCACTTCAAACATCCTAACTCCAGATGCTTAGACCCCAGCACAAATGTCACAAATATGAACAACCAAGACAATAGTCTCCTCCAGAAGGCAAAAATACTATTGTGTTGGGCAGTCAAAAGCAATTTACCTGAAACACAAGACAAGAACTTCAAAACAGCAATTATGAATATGTTCAGGGACCTTAAAGAAAATATGAATAAAGGCTTTCTTTAATGAAGACTGAAAACAAAAACAACTGAATGGAATAATAAAAACACTCCAAGACACGAAAGCAGAATTTAACAAAACAATAAAATCACTAAAGAAAACCCAAGCTGAAATGAAAATGTAAAGGAAAAACTCAGCATGCCACACAAAAGCCTCAGAGGCAAGCCTCACCAACATAGTAGAAGGAATGGAAGAGAAATGTCAGGCGTTGGAGACAAGGTAGAGAACTGAACACCCCAGTCAAAGAAAAATTCAAACTTAAAAAACATCCAATCACAAAATATCCAGAAAACCTGGGACACTATGAAAAGATCAAAGCTACAAATAACAGGAATAGAGGAAGGAGAAGAAACTCAGGTCAAATGCATGGAAAATATTTTATTAACAAAATCATAGAAGACAATTTCTCCAATCTAAAGAAGGAGAAGCCTATCAAGCTACAAGCAGCATAGAGAACACCAAATAGACAGGACCAAAAAAGAAACCCCCGTCTATGACACATAATAATCAAATCACTAAACATACAGGACAAAGAAAAAGCTGCAAGGTAAAAAACCAAGTAACATATAAAGTCAGGCCCATTCAAATAACACCCAACTTGCCAATGGAGCAGTGATTCTCAACCTGGGGGTCGCAACCCCATTGGGGAGTCAATTGGCCCTTTCAGGGGTAGCCTAAGACCATTAGAAAAACAGATATTTACATTATGATTCATAACAGTAGCAAAATTACAGTTATAAAGTAGCGACAGCAATAATTTTAAGGTTGGGAGTCACCATAACATGAGGAACTGTATCAAAGGGTCACAGCAGTAGGGAGGTTGAGAACCACTGCAAGGGAGACTCTGAAAGCCAGAAGGGCCTGGACAGATGTTCCACAAACTTCAAGGAACCACAGATAAGCCAGGTTACTTTACCCAGTATAACTATTGACTGACATTGTGATTCAATAGACAGAGAAAGAAAAACATTCCACAATAAAACCAAATTTAGGCAATTTCTATCTACCAATCCAGATCTACAGAAGGCACTAGACGGAAAACTTCAGTCTGAAGAAAAGATTAGCTGTATTCAAGAAGACACAAGGAATAAACACCCCTAGGACAGTTGGTCAAAAGAAAAAAAAAAAGGAAGGGGGCTGCCATACAGGAACAAAATAACAGAAATCAATAAATACTGCTCATTGGTACATATTAATATTAATGGTCTCAATTACCCAGCAAAAAGACACAGACTAACAGTTTCGATTAGAAAACAGGATCCGTCCTTCTGCTGTATCTAAGAAACACACCTAGTCATCAAAGACAGACATCACAGGGTAAAAGGATGGAAAAGGTATTCTAAGCAAATGGACCCAAGAAGCAAGTATGTATAGCTATTCTAATAGCTGACACAATAGATTTCAAGCCAAAACTAATAGAAGAGATAAGAAAGGAAACTACATACTCATAAAGGAAAAATCCACCAAGAAGATAATCTAATTCTAAACACTTATGCACTAAACACATGGGCACCCAAGTTCCTAAAAGAAACACTACTATAGCTAAAATCATAGATTGACTTTCACACACTGGTAGTGGGTGACTTCAATTCTCCACTGTCACCAACAGACAGGCCATCCAGACAAAAACAAAACAGAGAAATGCTGAAGTTCAACAATGTCATAAATCTAATGGACCTATCAAATACCTACAGACTATTTCACTCAAACACTAAAGTATATAAAGAAAGTATATTTACTTTCTTCTCAGTGGCCCAAAGAACCTTTTCCAAAACTGACCACATATTAGGATGCAAAGCAATTATCAACAAATTATTTTTTAAAAAAGAACAGAAACAACACACTGCATCCTATTAGAATGGCCTTGATCAATAAAACACAGGACAGCACATGCTAGGCAGATGTAAAGAAAGGGAAACATTTATTGTTGATGGGAGTGCAAACTGGTATAGTCCCTATGGAATTCAGTGTGGAAGTTCCTCAAAAATTTGAAAATTGGTCTACCACCAAATCCAGCTATGCTACTTTTGGGCATATAACCAAAAGAATCTATACCCTACCATAGAGATACTGGCTCACCATTGTTCATTGCTGCTCTATTCATAACAGCTAGAAATTGGAAGCAGCCTAGATATCCATCAACTGATAAATGGATACTAAAAATATGGCACATTTACACAATGGAATATTATTCAGTTGTTAAGATAAATGCAATTATGGAATTTGCAGATAAATAGAAACAATCATCCTGAGCAAGGTAACCTAGACCCAAAACAGACAAATATTGCATGTTTTGTCATATATGTGGATGTCAGCTTTTATGCTTTGGATATGTGTTTGATAATCTTAATAACCATGGCAGTTAGGTACCTATTAAGGGACCAGAGGGTAGGGGAAGATCTTCCAAGGAAGGGGAAATAAAGTACAGTGTTATAAAGAAATAAAGGGGAAACTAGAATAGGAAGATTAAATGGGAAGAGGGATGGGAAATCAGGGTAAAAGGGAATGTGGGGAGGGACAATGGACACGAAAGGCCTTTCGAAAAGCCAAACAGACACCAACTACTGTAGAAGCTTCCTAAAAATATAGACATATGTACAAGAAATTTAAGTGAAATCACCATACAAAGGGGAAGACAATGCCCCAACTACACATCTTATGCTACCAACTAAGGCTTCCAGTGCCAGGAACAGTTATATTTTGTTGAGTCATTGGCCAAAGGGGTCCCACAGACTCCCCACCTAAATATTGTAGGTCACTGTCAAGGCTATTGATTATTCTGTATAACATGGTGGTAGGCCTTTCCTGAAGACAGCTTCTTTATGTCATCAACCATGGAGAAATTGAGCTGGTGACAAATCAGAAGCTTCACCCCTACTGACTAGCGTTCATGATGCCAGAAGGTACTTTTTACACTACGGGAGGGAAAAAGTAGTACCAACATCATCCAGCTACCAACTCTGTGACCTACAACAGAGATCTGACTGCCCGATACACTGGTGCAATAGTGGCGTAGATGTTACAGGAGTAACCAACCACTTCCTGATTAGATTTAAGGTCCACTTCATGAGATAGAACCCATTCCTGATACTGCTAAGATTGGCTAAGAACCTGAGAATAGATAGGTCATGGGCCTAGGGGAAAATCTAATACTATTCTGCTAAAAGAACATAGCAATAAAATAAAGTAGATTAGAGAATCACTCAAGCCTTATCAGAGAAGCTACTTCTTGCAATAGATGGTAATTAACAAAGAGACTCACAACTGGTCAATGTGTAGAGAGTGAGAGACTTTGGAACACTCAGTCCTAAATGTCTTCATCAAACCCCTCCCCTCAAGACTCAGGATCTATGTGGAAGAGGAGAAAGAAAGATTGTAAAAGCCAGAGGTAATGGATGATTACAAGGAAAACAGTGTCTTTCAGATACTACAGGACTGACATACATGTGAACTCACAGGGACTGTGACAGTATACAAACAAAAGCCTATACGGGTTCAAACTGGACAAAAACCTCATCACGTAAAAGGGGAAGTGGACACAAAGTCCTACCCCTACTCAAGAATCTATTTGTAATGGATATCTGATGGGAAGAGAAGATCGGTTTTCTCTAGTGGAGTGTCACTGGGTATATCAGGCACACTCCAGTGCAGACCCCATGCTCAGGAACAGCTGACCAATACAAAGCCGAATCCATAATGTTTGTGTACTTCTTGCCTCATTTTATTTTTGTCTTACTGATAAAAAAAAACTTTTTGTCTGTTTTGATTTTCTTTATTTTTGTGTGTGACAAAGAGAGAACATGAAGTTGGGTGGATAGGAAGGGAGGTAGGATCTGGGAGGAGAAAGAATATGATCAAAATCTATTATATAAAATAAAATAAAATAAATCAACCAACCAATCAGCCAACCAATCAGCCAACCAATCAACCAACCTCTCTGTTTAGCTGCTTTTTTGCTGCTGCTAATAAAACAATAACCAAAAGCAACCTGGGGAGTAAAGGGTTTATTTCAGCTTGCAGATTACATTTCATCACTGAAGAAAGATGTGGTAAAAACTCCAGGTAGGAATGCAAAAACAGGAACCAAAAGCGGGGACAATGGGGCAATGTACTTACTGGTTCGATCCTCATGGCTTGCTCAGCTTGCTTTCTTATCCAACTCAGACTTGTGCTGTTCAGGTGTGGCACTGTCCACAGTGGGCTGGACCCTCCCACATCAATTATCAGTCAAGAAAATGCCCCATATACACACCCACAGCCCAGGCCAATGGCAGTAATTCTCAATTGAGGTTCCCTCTTCCCAGGTGACTCCAGTTAGCAAGTTGACAAAAAAATAACCAGCATTCCTCACCACAAACCCCCAGACCCACTACAACAAAACCAAAAAAAGTATCAAGAAGGGGGAAAGTCAAGGGTAGTAGAGGCTCTGGCTAATGGTAGAGAGGTGGCTTTTTTTTTTTTTTTTTTTGTCAAGAGATCAGCACACTGCAGGGCTTTTCTTGCCCTACCCTGTCAAAGCACAAAGCACCCAACAGTTTCTGTGGTGGTAACACAGGTGCTCACTCCCAGCGTGCGTCATCTGGTTGTCCAGTCAGCACAGAACACAAAGAGGGTTGACCCAAGAAGTTGATTAAGCATTAAAACGCCAGTACACATAGGCACCACTTACTCCTGGTGCTCCAGCAGCAAGGATTTAGAGAATAAGAAGCCCAGACCCCAAACAGTCACTCTTTCTGTGAGGGCCTTTCACTTAAAGGAGCCACGTGTTTTCCTTTTTCGTGTATCTGAATCTTTGAAATATCGACTCTATTTTAACTTTCCAACTTTCCGTCTCAAGTCCTATGAGTTCAAGTTCACTTTCTTCTTTCTAAAGTAAGGACAGCATACATGAGCAGCTATTTGAATGGTGGGTGTGTTTGGTCCTTATCCCATGCCACCAGCCCAAAGCAGGCTGCAGGCCCCAAGCTGGGGAGGGAGACTTACAAGAGCTAGTGTCCTCAGACTGTCACCCTCCTGTGCTGCTTCCCCCGGTTGTCCAATCATCACACGGAGCAAGGGTGGCTCCATGAGGGGTCAGGCAGGGCTGAGACCCAGGACTCCCTCTAGAGCAGTACGCACTAGCTGCCACATTTTTGAAATTCACCATAGGGGATCAAGGTGGACTCTTGTTTAGAGTTTTCACTGAATTCTTGAAAGTGACACAGTTGAACCAACACTGGACTGCTGCTCCAGCCTCAGGCTCCTGGGGTGGGGGATGAGAAGTGAGTGTTCCTGGAACCAACACCAAAGGGAACCAGGAGGCAAGGAGGAGCTGCAGACCACAGGCTTCGGGACAACTCAAGCCACACTAGGCCTGTGCTTGCAGTTGGCCTGGTGTCAGTGAAGCTCTGCGAGGGAACTTCCATTACTAACACGTACAGACTATTCCATGCTGCTTAAATCAAGCAGCAGGACTTCTCTGAGCTCCTATGGCATTTTCTACAAATACTTTAATGTTCGTTTCTTTAATAGTTCCACTAAGTTACTAGGATGACTTGGTGGTCTTCCATTAAAAGAATATAAATGTAAAGACTGATCTATTTTACTATGCCTATGGAGCACTGGCTATGTACAACGGAGTAACTATATGTGGCATTCAGAGATCTACAAAGGAAAGAACACACAGCATCTTCAAGAGCCAAATGGCAGCATCTATTTAAGGACTTCACTTTTGATAAAAGTGATCAAAAAGGACAGAATACAGGAAAGGGGCACCAGGGATCCTGACATGGTGTGTGGACTGAAGGGGCTGAGCAGGCGGAAGGAGGTGAAGGCCAGGCTGGTGCCTAACAGAGGAAGGCAGAGAACAGGTGAACCTGAGCACAGAGACTGCTCCCAGCTGACCCAGGCAGCGAGTTCCGGCAGCCTCTTACGTACCCGGGAAAGGCTGTTTGGACCAACCACAGACATGTGTTTGGACCAAAGTCAGTGTTGCCTCTTAGCACCAACCATCATCATCCTTCTTCTCTTAGCCATTCAGGGAAGAGCGTCCCCTCTGGCCTGGCTGGACATGGCGGCAGGGTAAACCAGGATTACAAAAGAGCTAGTACAACCCTTCAAAACAGCCCTGCTGGGGCTGTGCTCTTCCGCAGTCTTCTCAAGGTGTCCACGGACTGTCCACGGCTGTCGCTGTCTGCCTGACAGTTCTTCTACTATAGGCAGAAAGGCAGCAGAGGAGAGGCCAACATTTGTTACTCAGAGAGTCAAACTGCCCAATCCCCGACACGTTTTTCTTGTTTACAGAAAACTAACACTTTCAATACAAACGAAAGAACTTTTCATTAACACTAGCATTGACTTTGAACACACGTTAACACCTTAATAGTGCTCAGTGGATCGGGGAGAGCTGGTGCCCACGCATGGGTGTCAGTTTCCACGGCTCAGTTTGCGGTTGCTTAGCCCCTTGCACTTAGGCAGGACAATGGCAGGAGTGGGGGTGGAGAGCTCTTTACTACAAGGGACAGAAAACAGAAAAGCCAGGGTCTGTGCTAGCCTCCCAAAGAGCGAGCCACTCCCTGTGGTCTGCTTCCTCCAGCTCCCCGAACAGCACCACCAACCAGAGACCTAGCATGCAAACAGGAGCTGTGAGGACATTTCATAGTCAAACCTTAAAGTCACACATTCAACAAATCTCCACTGGAAGACACAGAGCCTTATGAATAAGGCTGTAGATATGACCAGGAACGTGATGCCAGTTCAGAACTCAGAGAACTCAGACCTTACTGAGGGCAGAGACCAAAATAAACCAATGTGGTGAACTAAGACATATTAACATGAAGTGAGAGGTAAACAGGGTAAGGTGGTTCAGAGCTAGGAGAGGCCTCTCTCACTACAGAGAAAGGCAGAACCTATGCAAACTTCTGAACAACCTACCACGAGTCATCAGGATGACTTACTTCCAGCATTAGTCGTGCTTGACATGATAGAATTTTTAAAAAGCACCTCGTCCTAGCCAGGGATGGCAACAGACACCCGCATTCCCAGCACTCAGGAGGCAGGACTGCCTCCAGGCCAACTTAGACTACACACTAAGACCTAGGTAAAAACCCACACCACTATCACTAGAATCATCTTCCTTCTTGTTTAATCTCTCCATGTGAGGGGCTTTCCTACGTCCTCCAGCACACTTCAGGCAGATGCTCAGGAGCCCAGGCCCTGGGCCTCTGAGCATGTTCTGGCATCTGCTGAAGCTTGGCCTCCATCCCTGGGGGCACAGATGCTGGCTCAGACAGGCAGAACTTGTCATGTGTTAATGCTTATCTCTTCTTGAAAATTCCACTTGATTAAAAAATTAAAAAGCAAACAGACATTAAAAAATAAACTTCAGAATAATAACCATCCAAAGGCAGCATATACCTACTGAGCATGCCAGCTTCCTGCCACAATGCCAATATTTGGGGATTAATCAGGCTGCATGACTAAAAGTTTTAACTGCATGTTTTTTTTTTTTTTTTTTTTTTGGTTTTTCGAGACAGGGTTTCTCTGTGTAGCTTTGCGCCTTTCCTGGAACTCACTTGGTAGCCCAGGCTGGCCTCGAACTCACAGAGATCCGCCTGGCTCTGCCTCCCGAGTGCTGGGATTAAAGGCGTGCGCCACCACCGCCCGGCTTAACTGCATGTTTTTAAAACTGGAAATAAGAACTACTAATTTTTAGTGCTAAAAATCATGTAAGTGCCCTTCCTAAATAGCCCCGCATACCTTTTGACAACAGGGAGAAATCAGTCAGGCTGGCGTTGACTATGACTGTTTATTTAGCTTTCCTACTTCAGAGGTCGGCTGTCCTGCTGACAGACAGGTCTTATGGCCCCCTGACTGTCAGCATGCTTGTCTTGTACAAACGACAGCAGCAGCAAAGCCAAACAATAAGGACATTTGGTTAGGTTAGGTTAGGAACTGTATTATCAAACAAAACAAAACCACCACCACCACCAAGTGTATTGACACCTGGATGATGCACTGGTAAGACATCACACTTTTAAAGCAGACTAAACAGTTTGCACCAATTGGAGTAAATGTGCCATCCTGTCAACAGGAGGTGTGTAACTGGGAAAAGGACCCGACTTCTGGAAAAGCAGGCTCCCACCGCCAGCACTGTTTGGGTGGAGGCGGAGTTCTATCTGGGTTCCTTCAGCAGCACAGGGGTTGAACCCTCTAGGCTTGGCGCTCCTTGCTCTGAACTCTACACGGTGACCGAGTGTCTATACATTACACGCTGCGGTCCCAACTGTATCCCACAGTTCTCAGTTGCTATAACAACATGATGATCTCTCTGGGGTTAAAGCCTGGAGCTTAAAAAATAAAAAAATAATAAAAAAATAAAAAAATTCATCACGACATCTCACTCCCTCACTCCAACGTCAAATCCCAGGACACACCGAGTCTATTTCATGAATATTTTTCAGTTTCTTTCTTTCCCTCCAAATGCCCATTCTCCAACAGCCAGCAGTTTATTTAACTTAACCTTACTACTGCCTTCTGCTTGGGCATCTGTCCTTGACAGCCAAGGGATACTGTCAGAAATAAGTCTGCCTTAGAACACCGTGGTTCTTCACAGTCCTGAAATGAATGCCCAAAGTCTCCACAGTGTCTGCAGAGCCCTGCAGAGCTGCTGTCTGCCCTTCCCAGCTGCGTCTGTATCACATCACTCTAATCGAACCTCTGTGCCGCCTCCACTCCCCCGCCCTGCCACAGTGGGAGTGGCTGCCAGGAAGCAGAAGAATGTGGCTCTATATCACAGCTTCAGTCTAATCACGAGTAGGCCATCAATATTTACTAAAATCTGTGATGTTCAGAGCCCCCATATGGTCCAGGGTTAGCTAGTTCCCGGTGGTCAGCATCTTATGCTGTGATGGCAATTTGTTACAACTAAAAGGCCAACACAGAGTATGACTGACGAAACGTGTGCCTTTTTCTCATCATCTGTTTTTATCTAGTGCCTTTTTCTGTCCCAAGTCCCACCCAGAGCACCCTACACTAGTCTTGCCTCTGTAGGCTCCCACAGTCTTATCCTTATCCTTATCCACAACCTTAACCGTTTTGCTCCCAGGCATGAGGCAGAATGATTTCCTAGTGGGTTATCTGATCTACTCATGATCAAACTGAGGGTGTGATTTGGGGACAGAAGTCCTGGAGGCAGCACACCTCTCTTCACCAGGGACACAGTGCCCTCACAGCTTGTCACTGCAGCTATTCCTCACCCTCTGGATGAGATGCCATCTGCCAAACTTGTGAGTGGGTTCACACCACACAGATTGAAGTTGGGGGAGGGGTGGGTGCCATACATGATGAGAATTCCTCTCCATGGGGAATCTGTCTGCTCCGTCCACTCACTCCTTCGCTTGTCTGTATGGACACAGATCCTTATCGGAGACTCTGGTTCTACCTGGGCATGGCACTGTTGACCTAGTGCTTGGGTTCCTGGTTTGGCCACTGGGGGCTCTGTCAGCAAGCTCACTGCTTATGACACACTTGCCATTCCTTGGTGTGCTTTTGGGCACACTCATTTTATGGCACCCAAGATGCTCCTGGATCATTTCCAAGCCTTCCCAGTTCTGGGCCTAGAATCAGCCATTTCCCCAAGGAGCCCTGGTTCCATTTCAGGGAGGATGAAGGGAACCCATGTCTGCATGAATGCTGTCAACCTGTCTCTGGGGGGATGGTGTGACCTGGTGTCTGGGAGGATGGTGTGAACTCATGTCTGTGTGGATGGTGTAAATCTGTCTCTGGGTAAATGGTATGAACCCAAGTCTTGGTGGGTGGTGTGACCCAGTGTCTTGGTGCTGGGAGTCTTCCATGCCTGGTCTTAAGAAGTCTTTTAAAGAAGAGTAAATATCTAAGTTGATTGCTTTTATTAATCTCCTTGGAGTGACCTTTGGGAGTCTAAGCCATAATCCTTTGGTTTGTTTTTGTGAACATAAATACAATCTAATGAGCTAGAAGAGATGATTCAGAATAATTATGGCAAAGTGAATGCACTTTTGTTCCTATAAAGATCTGCGGAAATACTAAGTAGTAAATGAATTTTAATCAGCTTAAGGTCAGGCCTTGCGGGCTTCTAGGCCTTGGTCCTGTGAGTCACTTGGGAAGGGAGTTTCTGTTTCCTGGGAATTGACTCATTTATCTCCTATTTTTTCCTCTTATCTGATCTTTAGAACACAGTATCACTTTGCAAATCACTCTTGGCCATAGAGACACGAAAATAAAGCTGAGCTTGTCTGTAGAAGGGGCTGTAGTTAGAGCACAAGGGTTTGTAGGGCCCAGCGCTTTGGCCAGTCTTTCTTCTAGGGTCACTGTGGTCACTCACCACTGCTACACGTGGTAAGGAAGTGGGAGGCTTTGTCAGGGAGTGGAGAGTGCCCAGAGGAAGCCAGAGGAAGAAGGGGCTGATAGATTCACAACACGCCCCCACGTTGGGCATGACTGCGCAAGCCCAGTGGACCTAGACACTTCCGCCTAGCCATTTCCGGGTCAAAATAGCCATTTCCGGGTCAAAACGTCTCCGTGACCAGGACTCCATGGCTTTGCATGGCTGCGTAAAGTGCAACGCAACCATGGTGATCTACGCACATGCGTGGAGTAGCCACATAAACCTGTCTACACATGAGCGACCCAGCCTTTATAAGCTGGCGCCATATTCCCGGCTTCCTTCTTTATGCATGTATCTCTTTAACAGGCCTGAGCACACCTGTCTTTCTCTCTTATCTTAATAAATCTCTTGTTAGTGGATTCTGTCATGTTTCGTAACATTTCCTCGCAGGGTAAGATCGCTGCCAAATAACTAACATGGTCCCCTATAGATTCAGAGGCCAGAGGGGACTCTAAATGGCAATGGGAATAGTTGGGTGGTAACATTTAAAAAAGCAGATGACACAGACTTGGAGTCCTCACGGCTTATGCCACAGTCCATGATCTATAGATCAATCAGGTCAGAATTCCTGCAGGGAGGCAGCTTTCAAGTGAAAGGGTGTGGACCTCTTTACAGAAACAGAGACCCCTGTTACAGGACACTAAGGGAGGTGACACTCAGAAAAGGACCTGCCATGATGACCTGTCAGTAGTTAGTAAAAACTATGGAAAATTAAGTAAAATTTAAACCCCCAAACTTAGCACGGGCTTGCACGAGGCCTCACCTGTCCCTCACAAACTGCTGACACAGTCTCCACCTCCAGCACTCAGGGCCACTCTTCTTGCTGCTGGGAAACCGTTGGGCTTCCCAGCAAGGACAGATTAGCCCTGGCCGGATACTTACCAGCTCAGGGCTCTTGATCTTTTTAGAAAACTATCCATAATCTAAAATGATAGTAAGGAAACTGAACTCTGGTTCATGCTCACCACAGCACAACTTAAGATTCCAGTATGGATCTTACAGAACAGCAACGTGAATGAAAATGCCACATCTTCGTGTTTTATCTTAGGCAAAGGTACTCAGAAATTCGACACTTAATGTAACACAGAAATTCAGCAGGGTGTAGGAGGCAAAGCCAAAACCTTCCCTCACATTACACAGAGAGGGCGTAGCTTTACCTAGAATGGCAACCAGAAAGTAGGCTTCAGTCAGGCTTTGCCACACCACGTTCAGTTGGGAGCTTCAGCACTAAATAAGGTGCTTGTGACATGTTTCTTTATATGATCTATGAATGCATTTAAAAGTCCACAGAGCCCAACTGTCTAGGAATCTCTGACTCATTACCACATGCACGTGGGCCACCACACATACCCCTCCACAAGACAGCAGAGGCGACGGTATTTCCAAGTCAAATTTCATTTGATCTCACTGAGGGAGACTGACTTTGCCAAGAAACAGTAGCAGATCTAGGAACTGAAAATCCAATTCTGTTCTGCCACACTTCTCCAGTGAGGAAATACTGCTTTGACCATGGTGCATCATCCCTGAGGGGAAAGGCCCAGTCTCAGAGCAGCCTGCTGTCTCCTGTGAGAAACACTAGGTGATGTGCCACCACCTGGCAGCTGGAGCAGCAGAGACATGACTGCCTGGCAGTGGGCTTTCACTGAAGAGCTGGCCAAATGAGAGAGAAAAGAAAGGCACCACTGTGAACTCTTTGGGGTCTCTTAGGTGGGGTGCAACCCACTGAGGTCTGTCTCCTGGGGGGACTGAGTGGTTAAGCAGCTAGATCACTGTGGAGAACTTAAGGATCTCAAGTGCACCTGCTTTTTAGGAGCAGTGTTTATTACTGAGGATCCAAAGCCTTCTCTGAGCTCTCTGAAAATGCCCCACTCGGAGTCCATGAGGCCCCGGGAAATGGTGCAGTGGTCTACTTGAAACTGTCCTTTCCTCAGGGCAGCAAACAAAGGCCGGGCTTGGTAGACAAGTACGGAGTCTGGAGACAGGCATGCTATGTGTCTTCTGTTATCTAAGTCTTCTCATTTAGAAGCTGTTAAATATATATATATATATATATATATATATATATATATATATATATATATATATATATAATACCTAAGAAAACGGAACTTTTCCTAAGTAAGTAAAGCCACCTAGATCAAATATGCTTTGGGGGATTAGTGGCCCCCAACTTTGTTATGGCTGGTAGGCTCAAGCCTTGATGGCAGAGGAGCCACCCAGAGCAGGCTCAGCTACTGAAAACCCTTAGTGCAGCCTCAGCTGAGGCAAACAAACCCCCACCCCACCCCATCCCTATCAGAGCAGGCCCCCAGCTGCACACAGCGGGGAAGCAGGAGGCAGCCTGCAGAGTGCTGCAGTACGCAGGAGCAGCGGAAAGTCCTTATGACCGGCCTTACCTCTGCAACGGCAGAGAGAGACCCATGGACCTGACTGCAGGATTCGGGCAGGTTTTGGCAGGCTCAGGATTTTTTCTCCAGCCGCCAGGTTTGACAGTTCTTCCTTGACTGGTCCTGTTTCTTCATCTTATCTACCTATCAGGACCTACCTTAGCAGCTAGCTGTATAAATTTGGGCAGTTTGAAGCTGGAAAACCAGAGCAGTGGCGGGGGCCAAGTGAGCCGGATTCAGTGCCCAGCTGCCAGCCAGATCCCTCACCAGACAGGAAAGACTTCTCCAGAGTCTCCTCACACCTGAAGCTTCTGCCCCAGGCAGGGAGCTAGAGAGACTGCTTCCAGGACAGGACCAGTGGCTGCAGGCAGAGGGGATTGGTCCCTGCAGTTACTTCTAGGGTCAAGACTGGCAGGAGTCAGGAGACCAGCTGCTCCTGCTACTTCTGAATGTGATCTGCAGACTTGCTCTGGAAAGGACAGATCTTTGCTGGCACCCAGAAGCCCCCGCCACACCCCAAAAAGGCTTTGAGCTTTAACACTTCTTAGGGCTTATCTTATCTAGCATACCACTGCTACTGAGAGTTCAAACCGGTTCCTTTTAAACCCCACCTGGCAATCTGTTTTGTCTTGTCCCATACAAAGCTTGTCAGTCAATACTGAACTGATACAGTAAAGCATCTCCCATTTGTACTCTGGCTATCTACTCACTACACTCTTGGAAGAGGGGTGGACAAGAGCCGGGTGGGTGAAAGAAGATGGTCTCCATCATGTGTTTCACTTGTATAGAACAAAGCTCAGCAACCCTACCAGTTAAACCCAGAAGTCAAGGCCAAATGCCAGCATCTGACATCCTGATTTTCAGTACAGGCTGGTAGCATACAACTGAGTAGTCACTGTGGGTCTTGTCTTATAAATCCAACGCTTAAGTGACAACAGATGTTGTGACCTCTCTGCAGACCTCCCCCATTCATGTAATACATCTTAGGAATCAATAGCAGAAAACATGAAGAGAAATATAAAATAGTATACAAGCAGAGTTACTGTTGGTGCTAACTGGAATCTAAATGTTGCAGCTGTAGCCCAAACCATGGACTTGTTTTTATCTTATGAGAATGGGAATTTGAGTGCAAAAAAATATCTTTTTTTTTTTTTTAGCTCAAAAGTGTTTCAGATAAAGCACAGAATTTGTACAAGGGGGGTGTAGCATGGTCAGGGGAAGAGTAGAAAAATCAGAGCAGTCACGAGAACCATGAACAGAATGAAATTTTGACTTGTGCTGAACAGCATGGAAATTAATATTCATGTGAGGACAGACTTTAGAGCCCAAGGAAGCACAGATGTCACACACAACACAAACTATCACCACGAGCAAGCAGTTTCTCCAATGAAACGGGCTGTCCACATGGGACTGTGTACTACCAATATGCAATCCACTACTAGAGCCTATTCATTTCCCTTCTTGCCTGGAGTCTGTTTCTCGGGCTCCTGAAAAGCTTGGTCTTTGCTGCAGGACCAAGTTTGAATCCTGGCTCTTCTGTTCACTACTCCCAACAGGAGCAGGGGGTCTGGCCTGCTTCATCATCTATAAAATGGAGATGATAATGGTTCATGCCTCAGAGGATTCCTAAGGAGACTCAATTAACTACCATGTGAGAGCCCTTTAAAACAGTTCTAGCAGGCATGTGGTAGTGCATGCCTACAGTACCAGTGATTCTGAAGGCGCCAGGCATGTGGTAGTGCATGCCTACAGTACCAGTGATTCTGAAGGCTGCAGGAAGAGAGTGGCTTCGGTTTAAGAGCCAGAGCAACACAGCCAGACCCTACTGCAAGGAAAAAGCCCCACACAAACCGTTCTAGATGTAGCAGAGATGGAGAAGGGCCAAGAGGGAGCAAGGAGGACACAGAGGCAAGATCAGCATATGCTCTTCATTAAAAGTAGGCAATCTGGAGCTGTTCACTGATGCACCAGGATGCCATCAAGCATTGAGCAGAGGAAGCCCAGACCAGCACCTCAACTACCCAACCAACCCAGATGGGCTGATCAAATGAACGCAAACTCAGAGGAGCACTGTTTGACTGGGCGTCTTCCACTCCTCTACCCCTGGAGCTTACCAGCAGGCCTGGCGCACACTACTACTCACATGCTTGATGAACAGGGCAAGAATCAAAGGCATGGCTCTGGCCTTAGAGTCAACAGTAGGCAAGAGGACACTTTAGAACAGTTACTACCAGGACAATAAAACAGTACTCCCCAAATACTGGGAATCACTTCCTAGCACAATTTCATGAGATAGTCAAAAGGCTTAGCTATAATTATAACTATCAATATATTGAGAGTGTCCAATAAGCACGTCTGCCTATAAATATTTGTGAGGATATTCCATGAAAATTCATGATGGTCACTTCCACCTATAATTAAAATTTCCATAAATTAACATTTGTCAATTATATAGGAAAACAAAAATTTCGATAGTATAAAAAGATGATTTAGGCTTCCTGGGACAGGGCCCCAGGCAATAAGTAGATATCCAAGTGCCACTACAATAAACAAGTATGTGATGGAGAGGTGGGAAAGAGAAAAATGAAGCAGGTCCACAGGATACTCTACAACAGCCTGGAGCTTTCATAGATGCAAACTCAGCCACTGAACCTACTGCCCGGTTGTGGGAGCCCCCTGGCTCTGGGCAATGATGGAGGCCTGAGATGAGGAAATGTTCACCTTCTGGATTAGACCTCCTCAAAGGACCACTGTGGTCTGATATACCAGAGGCCATGTTAGCATAGGTGGTCCATGCTGCTGCCCAGACCTCGGTGAACACTGACATTGGTGATGTCCTCAGGCTTTGCTGCCTCAGGGAGCCAAGCTCATGTGAGTGGCATGTATAACCACCTGAGTCCATGTTGAGGCTTGTGGTTCATGCAGCCACTGAGGGCCACGAGTGGGTCAATGGTCCTGATGTGGCCAAGAACCATTTGATGTCTGTGGCCATTGTTAACCACAGAACCCCTTTCAGATGCCTGTGGTTGGGCTACTGCCTAAATCCATGTTAATGTCCCTGGATTCAGGAGAGCTGGCCCTGACCCTCACCAGCGAACTGGTCCCACAGCTTGGTGGCCCACAGCACTACAGTGCAGGCAGTGGCATGAACATGGGAGAGCTAGCACTGTACTGTTCCAGGCATCACAAGGCTCTCATCAGCTGACGGATTCTGGCATGGATACAGGTAAGAAAGACTCATCCTCCCTTGGGGGTGGATGGCCACTATGAATTTGACTATGCTCCAATGAATACACAGACCACACAAAATGGACTTTTCTTTTTTTTGGTGGTGGTGGTGGGGGTATGGTGATATTTTATTTGTGATCTAACAAATAAAGCTTGCCTGAAGATCAGAGTGTGCAGCTAGGGGCTGGAGAGATGGCTCAGAGGTTAAGAGCACTGACTATCCTTCCAGAGATCCTGAGTTCAATTCCCAGCAACCACATGATGGCTCACAACCATCTGTAATGAGATCAGGCGCCATCTTTTGGCCTGCAGGCATACATGCAGACAGAACACTGTATTACATAATAAATAAATCTTTAAAAAAATCAAAAACCAAAAAAACCGAGTATGCAGCTAAGCCACTAGTTAGCCATAGAGGCCAGGCAGTGGTGGCACACACCTTTAATTCCAGCACTTGGAAGGCAGAGGCAGACGGATCTCTGTGGGTTCAAGGCCACCCTGGGCTACACAAGATTGATCCAGACTAAAAGAGAAACAAAGCCAGACAGCAGTGGAACACACCTTTGATCCCAGCACTTGGGATCTCACACCTTTAATCCTAGGATTAGGGAGGTGGAGACAAGAAGTGATATGGCTGGGCAGAGGGAGGAATGTAAGGCAGGAGGAGGCAGGAGCTCTCATCCCCTTTCAGGTTGAGGAGTTGGCGAGGTAAGAGGTGGCGGCTGTGGTTTGCTCCTTTGTCTCTCTGATCTTTCAGCATTTGCCCCTCTATCTGACTCCAGGGTTTTATTATTAAGACCAATTAGAATTCGTGCTGGGGAGGGGTCACAGGGGAAGGCGGTCAGACATGGGAAGACTGGGAGGTGAGTGGGCTCAGGATACATATGAAATTTTCAAATAACCAATAAAAACATTATAAAAATAGATGCTTTAACTAGGTTCTAATTTTCTTAATATATCAAATTTCTAACCTTAAGCTTTGGATTTCTCAGAAGGGAAAAAAAAGGAATAAATGTATGAATTCTTTAGCTAAAGCAACAACAGCAAAACCCAAACAAAAACAAACCCTCTACTATGACCTGTTAAGAGCTAAAGGCACATTTCCTGAGACTTCTGGCAAGTTAACTATTTTCTACTAGAGAATCACCGACATTCTGAAAGCTGACGCTGTATCACACAACCCATGAAGATGAAAACAAACCCTCAGTCCCGGGAAAGGTGGCAGTGTGGGTTGTCCCTTACCTTGAACCATGAGCATGGGCTTCTTGCCTCCACCGTGGGCTAACATCTCTCTGCGGTAGCGTTCCCCGGCAGCCCTGGGGAAGAGATCCTGTTATTCACACCTGCTCACACAGTCTGTGTGGCTCTATTCATATTGTCTTGAGCTCTGGGAACATTTTATACTTAAAAATAAGGTATTTAGTGTTTTTATATTTTATGCAAAATACAGTACTTTTAACACAACCAACTACACAGTTTAATGAGATTAGGTAACTTTTTTGGCATGGTACTGGCGATTGAACCCAGGGCTTTGTGCATGCTAGATGAGTGTTCTAGCACTGAGCTATACACCCAGCCCTGATATTTTTATTCTACTGGTTCTGGAGTCTTTTTTTGTATAATAGGTAATTCTGTCTCTAAATGGACTTGAGTGTGTGTGTTTATGAAGCACATGTGCGCATAGGTGGCATATGCAAGTGTGTGAGCATGTGGAGGTGAGAGGTCAACTTCAGGCGACTTCCTCAGTGTCTCTCCACCTTACTTTTGAGACAGTATCTCTCACTGACTCTATGGCTCACTGATTCAGCTAGACTGGCTGGCTAGTGAGCTCTGGGATGTGCCTGTTTGTACCTTCCTGGCCCTGGGATTGCAGGCCTATGCCACTACATTTGGTTTTTCACCTGGGTGCTGGGAACCTGCACTTCTAGGCAGCATTACATCACGAATAAAACATGACCATGGTCAGTATCTTAACGTGAACACTAAGGCAAAGCAGGAGAGTCACACAGAAGTAGGGCAAGGTGTGAAGAGGCTTCGGCATCCTCTGGTCTGGTGTGGAGGAGGAGGTATTGTCCCTCCTTCTGGCCATGGGATACAGTACCCTTCCCTCAAATCAAAGCGCTCCTCTGTGACCTCCCCCTGGCACGCCTCTGCTTTGGAGTCCTGTACACCAAGGAGCCCCAGAGTCTGGCTCTTGCTTAGAAGGATTCTTTGGTGCAGACCTGTAAGCCTAACTCTGGAGGCTGAGGAGGGAGAATCCTGAGGTCCAGGGTAACCAACTGCCTCGAAAACAAAACAAAACACCCAAACCAAACACAACAAGAGAAAGAAAAGGACTCTTTGACAGAGTTTAGGAATTTCCTAGTCCAGAAAGTACATTTACAAGCTAACTTTTACATGATCATAAAAGTGTAGCAGCTACGTGTCTAGGCAAGAATTCACATATTACCAACAGGGAAATATTTGGAGATATGTTTTTATTAGCATGTGGTTTTCTATTAAAGTACAGTTCCTTCAAACAGGATGAAATTTTGTCCATTTTATAGAAATCTTCAGTAAAGAGCCACCATCCCTGATTTACTGTAGTCAAGTTGGCTGCAGACCCTTTGGAAACAAAGTCTGGAAACAAAGCAGGCCACATGTCTGCAGTATGCAAGGGGCAGAAGACACAGTAAAATGTTGGTACCAGGCTATAAAAAACAGCCCAAACCCTGTGCCGTCAGATCCCAGTTGCAGAGTCTGGAACTGAATGTGATTATTAACTTCTGAGATATCTGAATCTGTGAAACTGTGGGAAATGCTCAGGGGTGTGGAGGGAGTGTGCAGGGGCAAGGAAGTGGGGTGGGAGACCCACAGAATCCTCTTGGTCCCTTGGCTGGTTGTCACCCATCGCATGAACCCCAGTGTACTCTCACGGAAAAGCCAGCTCTGCCCAGCTGCTGGAAGGCTCCTCGGAGCTGAGAGGCTGTGTGTGAACAGGTAGAGTGCAGAGCCGATAGCCATCTGCTGGAACTGCCTGCGAAGTGTTAGAGATATCTCACTTCGGGGGTGAGGAGATAAAGTGCTCTAAGCGACTATGACATCAGGCTGTAATTACTGGTTTGCTTCCAAAGGAAGCTCCTTCTAAGGAATTCCGAGGCCGCCAGAGCCACAGGTCCTCTAGATTCCTACTGCTGCAAGGTCCTGTGAGGACACAGGAGGAACTCAAACAGACACAACATAAGATGCCCTGCTCTTCTTGACCTGTAGAGGCCCACACCCTCTATACCTATGGCCAGGTCTGACTGTCCTGGGAAGGAGTGGACTTGATGTCCCTCCCACCTTTAAATAGTCACTACAAGGGGTACATTTGCTGCTAATCTATGATATTGTACTCCTGAGAGTGGCCCAAAAAGTCACGTCTTAAAAATTGTATCAAAAGGGTCAGTGTTGGTCTAAGCCACTGGTCATCCTAATGAAGGACATATGGGGCAAGGCTTCACGGGGCCCCTCAGAGGTCAGACAGCAGTGATGTGGGGTGGTGTACTGAGGCACCTGTGCTGCTCAAGGGGCAACGAGTGACCGCCAGGAAAGGACCTGAGTCAAGGTGAACAGGAAAGCAGGCCCCTCCTCGGGACCGCTCACTTTCTATATGGACAATTTCGCCAGAGAAAGAAGGTATTCAAAGCAGGAAGTAAGTCCATTTCCAGAAACAAACTGGCCAGTGCTGCTCCAGCCGAGGAAGAAGGACAAGTTTTGTGGTGGACAGGAGGGAGGAATAAGGGTGTCCCTAGACCTGGAACTCCAGTCACCCAGGCTTTGGCAAGAAAGCTTGGGAACGCACTAGGAAGCATGGGCTGCATGGAAGGCAGCCCAAGACTGCTCTGGGCAGAGGCTGGGGGGCCTCACACAGGGTCCTCTCTCTATCCAAGGATACCAGGCAAGTCCCACAGAAGGCCTCAGAGCCGCAGAGTGAGGGAAAGTTCATGGTCACATCAGGAGGCAGAAGGGCTCATTGGAGGGACAGGCCCAATAAGAGACTGGTCACAGTGTTCCCACCCACTGCCAGGACCACAAGGTTCTAAGCAGCTGACAGTGGATGCAGTGTGTGTGTGTGTGTACTGCATCTTAGGGATTAAGGAGAGGAAGTTTCATAAATTGCCCCCACTCTTGTTACCTGTTAAAAGGATCCTGTAGGAAGCACTCCTTCCAGACCATGGATGCTACAGCCCTGGACATCAGGTATGAGTAATATTTGGCACCATATCCCACGAGGTGGCTGAACCTTAGCTGCCAGGCCTGCCAAACAGAAACCCAACACAGGAGCTGAGAACAGCATCTGAGAGGATGCAATGCAGCATATATACAAAGTTTAAATGTCCCACCCCAGAGTCATGTCATTCACAATATCAACAGTGTCATATCTTTAGACTATCATGGGTTCACTTGTGTATGAACAGACTGAAATTATAAGCCCAAACCTCAGAATGTGGCTGTATCTGAAATTTTTTAAGATTTATTTAATTTTATGTGTGAGTGTTTTGCCTGCATGTATGTGCTCCACATGCATGCCTGGTACCCACGGAGTTTAGAAGAAGGCATCAGATCCTGAGGAACTGGAGTTACAAATGGTTGTAAGCCACCATGTGAGTGTTGGGAATCAAATCTGGATTCTCTGGAAGAACATGTTCTCTTAACCACTGAGCTAGTTTCTCCAGCCCAAAATGTGGCTGTACTTGGAGACTGGTTCCTTAAAGAGGTAAAGTGAAAATGAAGCTGGTGTCCTCAGAAAAGGACATCTGGACAAAGACCCTACAGACATGTACACAGATAACAGATCACAAGGACAGAGAAGGTTCCATTTGCAGTACAAGGGCATGGCCTCAGAAAAAGATAAGCTGACATCCTGGCTTTCAGCCTCAAGGAGTCTGCCACTGCTAATACACTTCTGTTGTTTAGACAACCAGTTTGGAAGTCTTTGTTCTGACAGCCTCAGTGATGAATGCATACTTGAAAACAACTTGGCCTCAGGTGAAAACAACCGTTAGCATAAAAAAATATGTTTTACGGTTTGGTTACATTCTTTTGGTTAATTTCTTTTCACTGATTTTAATTACTGATTACATTTTATTTCATATGATGACCTAGAAAGAAGACAATGTCATGAGTTGACTTCTTAATTATCTGACTGTGGCCACAATTTGCTGTGTGACCTCACTTCTGAGGGGGAGGTTCCAAAAGCTAAATGTCCCATATTTTTATTATGTTACTTTATGGCATTCCATATCATTTTATGACAAAGCTAAAAGGCACAGAGCAGGTGGGGAAAGGAGAGAATTAAGGGCTCTAGGCTACATAAAGAGAACTGAAGAGTGGGACATGGTTTTCTTTCAGAAAAGACATGGTTACAAATCCAAGGTAGTCCGACACTGCAGCCTCTCAGAATGCAGAAGAAAGCCTTGGGTCCTGCCTTCTCAGGAGCAGCTTATCTGCTAGTCCTGAGTAGGCTGAAGCAGCCGGATCGTTATTCTGCATGCAGTTTGTCACCGTGGGGTGTATATAGCAGAAGGTCGGAGGGGACAGCTCAGTGAGAGCAGCAGGAGGGTCAACAGAGGAGCAGCAGCCAGCCCAGTCACGGGCATCTGAAAGAGAGATTTCTGTGGGGACATCTGCTCGAGGGCAGACAAGCAGCTATTTTAAGCTTCGTGGATCCTTTTGGGAAAGACTAACACATGGAGACTTCTTTTCTACCAATACCATGGAATGCACACCCACCGTGGTGTAGTGCAGGGCAGGCACCTAAGCTCCCTAGAAAGCATTTCTAGCCAACAGAAGTGGGTGTGAGTATTGTCCCACAAGGGCACACTTGGGGCTTCAGTTTTCTGACACTTTTTTTTTTAAGCCAGGGTTTCTCTGTGTAGCCCTGGCTGTCCTAGAACTCACTCTGTAGACCTGGCTGGACTCACAGAGATCTGCCTGCCTCCACCTCCTGACTGCTGGGATTAAAGGCATGTGCCACCAGCCCCCCCACCTGGCTTTCTGACACAATTTTATACTTTCTTCAAGCACATATTTTATGTGACCTAAAATACTTTTTTAAATGAAGCCTTTTTTTCCTTGTAGAATAATTCTTTAACAAGTCTTATATCCCCTGAAAAATAAAGTATAAGTAATCTGAAATTCTTGCAACTTTGTAGTTTGCTATGAACTAGACAAGTAAATTCTAGTTAATACATAAAGAAACCAAAATGTCGGAAAGATGGTCCCTTTATCACAGAGGTATGGCAAGTCTCAGGACATTCTGAACCCCAATGCCTAGCTCACAATTTTAAAGCCAAGGTCATGTGCTAGTTACACAATTGCACACATCTTTTGAGGTAATTACTCTGCCTGGAATGGACAAGGTGCTGTCACGGGGAGGTATGCAGAAGTATCCTAACCAGCCTGGGACATAATCCTCAATGTCTACTCTCCACTTTCCACAAAAAGATCCGATCAGAGATAAGGTAGCCACTGAGTGGGCCATGCCTGAGGAGAGGGCCTTGCCTGGTGCCTCCCTGGCAGGATGCTGGGGCCATCCTTGTGGGCAGCATCCAGCAACGAGGCACACAGCCAGTTGGAAGAGGAGCTCTGATGCCTCCTGACCACTACTCAGACTACGCAAGTGCACTTGCTGCCATCCGGGTCGATGTCACAGTGATCAGGCCTGCTCTACCTTGCACAGGCCACTTCCTCCCCCAGGCACAGGTGTAGTCCTTACAACAGCATGTAACAAGAACCACCACTCTTAAGGGGGGCTGCCGGAGTCTGATGGGAGGCCACACTACTGCTGGGAAAAGCACTAGAAACACAGTCCCTCAGCCTCCTGCCACTTACACCCCTTGTAGCAGGGAGGCAAATGGGGGAAGCCTGACTATAGGCCTTGTTCAGACAAAGTGGGGTGAGTGTATGTGTGTGTGTGTGTATGTGTGTGTCTGTGTCTGTCTAAAGTCAAGAAGTCAACATCTGGTGTCTTCTGCAGTTGCAATTTTTGAGGCAGAGTCTCTCACTGGCCTAGAGCTTGCCAAGTAGACTATTGGATCCTCCTGTCACCACTTCCCCATCACTGGGATAACAGACATGTACTGTCACGTGAGCTTTTTAGGTGGGTGTGAATCCTCACACTCACACAGCAACTACTTTACTGACTACACCATCTTCTCTACCCCTACAGTGGTTTTTAAAAGCAAGCCAAGGAGCCCAGGACCATCTGTGGTCAAATTTCAGTACAGCTGACTTTGACTAGCTATAATCTACCAAAAGGGTGGTCCTCTGGAATTCATTTAAAATGCACACAGAGTTCTGCATTGTCCGCCTTAGTTGGGGAGGGGACACTTCATGCTTTTATGGTATGCTGGAATCTTATCTACACTTAGGAGTGTCTCAGAGAGCAATTTGGCTGTGGTGAGACCTTTGGCAGAACGTGGCTTGCTGCTGCAGTGGTGACTCTTCACCAAGACACAGCTCTACATGGTTCTCACAGCACCAGCGGCACAGGGGCCATGGGGCTTTGTCTTCTGTCTTCCTAGTGACCTGCAGAACTAGTGTCACAGTCCCGGAGCAGGGCAGGTGCACAGTGTAGATGCCTGCTGAGTTGCTGAGTACTGGTGTGTTCTAGCTCGAGAGCAAGACACACTTCAATAACAACCTGGCTGAGCTAAGAAATGTCAAGTGCCTTAGTTTCAACTCAGGTGAGCCCCATATAAACCTCACAATAAAAACAAGACCTTTCAGAAAAGGAGGGACAGGGACACGGACACACACACACACACACACACACACACACACACACACACACACACACAGACGTTAGGGCCGTGGGGGCAGCCACCTGCACTGTGGAGTCAGCCTTGCTGCCGTCTCCATCTCTAATTACAGCCTTGAGTTTAGTTCTAAGCCCTTTTTACCTCAAGACATACAAAGAAATTATGCCTACCTGACACCTTTCATCAGAGGTTTGTAAGCTCATGGATAAGACCTGCAATTCCACTGTTTGAACACAATTACTAGATTCCTGCTAATTCAACCTACTATTAAGTTCTTGCTTCTATTTCAGTCTTTCATCTGAAAAAGTGAAAGACATTATTCTTTCTGGAATGGGGCTGCAGTGCTCTGGAATGAGGCCTCATTTCCCCTTTAAATCTTCCTCCTAAGAGGTATTCATCACTGTTTCCAAAACACACAGCACTAACAGTATTGTAGAGCCAGTGACACGGACTTGTGACCGTCACACTGGCCCCAGATGACTCTAACTCTGTGGGTTAGATGACCCAGGATCCCAGCTGCTGGTGAGGCAATGCAGGAGCACGGACACTGCGACCTGCAGTAGAACTTACAGAGCGGAGTCGAGGAGACCTGTGTTTAGCCTTCTCTGACTCTGCAGCCTTCTAGGAACAAAAGCCATCACGGTTATTTACTATCGTCCCCTTTGAACTTGGAAGAGGGACTTGTGCAGCCAGCACCCGTTAACCAAGTGATAAATACTGAATAATGGAACTCATCATCTCTCTTCATTTACTATCAAATAGGGCACACATCATTTCCTTTCCAGATATATATGTGAATGTGTAACCTAAACTAGAGCATAAGACAACCTATCCCTGGAGCATGCCAGGCTGCATGAGGGCTTCTGGTGTGTGCCAGCACTTGCTGTGTCCAGGTCTGGAGTCACACAATCCTGCAGGAGCACAGCAGGAATTTGATGGTAACTGGCTAGACACAATAGGCTTCTCAAACTTCAGTGATAGCCAATGTTATGCAAGAGTGGACTCGGACCCGGATGAGCAACCCTGGAATCATTAAATTCCTATTACAGACAAGAGGATGCTATGGTGCAAAAAACAAATTGGACCCACATAACTTGTTAGCTGTAAAGTTTTGTTGTTGTTTTTGGTTTTTGTTTGCTTGCTTGCTTTTGTTTTACTGAGACAGGCTCTTGTAAATAGCTGAGGGTGGCCTTGAACTCTAGACAAAAAAGGTCTTGTCTAAAAAAAAAAATAAAATAAAATTGGAGCTGGCAAGATGGCTCAAGTGGGTAAAGGTGCCTGATACCAAGCCTGACAACCTGATTTTCAACCTATGGGACCATCACGGTGGAAAAACTGACTTCTGCAAGTTATCCTCTGACCTCTATGTGTGTGCTGTGGCCACCTGGTTAACAGGTGCTGGCTGCACAAGTTCCAAATTCAAAGGGGACGATAATAAATAACCGTGATGGCTTTTGTTCCTAGAAGGCTGTAGAGTCAGAGAAGGCTAAATACGGGTCTCCTCGACTCCGCTCTGTAAGTTCTACTGCAGGTCGCAGTGTTCGTGCTCTTGCATTGCCTCACCAGCAGGTGTGTGCCAACACACACATACACACACACACACACACACACACACACACACACACACACACACACACACACACTCTTTCTCACTCTCTCTCTTTTAAAAGTAATAAAAAAGATTTTCTGACATTTTTCCAAAACTCATGACACAATAGTTCCCAAACTGAAGAATTTCACATTGTAATATGCAATGATTAAATACAGTCAGTCACTCTGGGGACAATCACAGACGGTTCCATCTGTCCATCAATCCCTCTTGAACAGACTTTGTTCCTTGTTTCAGCTGACAGAATTTGGCAATGGTGCTGGATGTCACAGTGATGACTCTGTTACATGGAATGTCCTTCCTAAATCTTCCCTTGCAGATATGATAACATCACACTGCCTCATAGAGCTGTTCTATACACAGACTATCTTTGGATAGCCAGGCCCCAAATAGCCACACAGAGACTTCTTATTAATTATAAAAGTTTGGCTATTAGCTTGGGCTTGTCCCACTAGCTCTTATAACTTAAATTGACCTGCTTTTATTAATCTACATTCTGCCACATGGCTCGGTTACCTCTACTCTGTACCATATGTCTGACCTCTTCACTGTCTCTCTGGTATCTTGCTGGCATAATCTGCACACCCAGATTCCTCTTTCTTTTCCTCCCTGGAAATCCCGCCTATTCTCTCCTGCCTAGCTATCGGCCACTCAGCTAGTTATTAAACCAATCACACTGACACATCTTCACACAGCGTAAAGGAATATTCCGTAACAGTTCTGTACTGGCAGTTTCTGCAGTAAGTATCCACACAGCGGACAATAAGTGTCATAAAGAATCGGATGTAAAGACCTGCTTTTCATACATGATTTACCTATGTCAGTCCAACTCCTGTGTCTAAATCTCCACAATCAGTAAAGTTACAAGGATATCAGGATATAAGCAACATAACTTACCGTATACCCCCCACACCCCACCTCTGAATTTCTTCTACAATGACAAATCAGAACGAATAAAATGCCATTATCTACTTTATTGACTTCACGGCCAGGCTGAGGTACACATGTGGTCCTGAAGGATGCAAGACAGTCCTATAGTCACACTTGAATTCTGAGGCCCGGAGTCTCCAATCATGGCTTCACTGTCCCACATTTAACCTCTTAACCTTCTTTACCTAATAGCTTTAAATGCTGCCTAGAGTTCCCCAGCTGGGGAACCCACAGCTTTCTAGACTTACTATCTAGTTATCCTGGTGAAAGAGCCTCCAAGTCATCTGAACTTAAGCAACCACTATACACTACTGCTGAGGACCAAGCTAGCCGCATGCAACCAGGAGCAGTTCTCCGAGAATCCCGTGCCCTGGTGATGAAACTGAGTTCACTGAATGATAAAAACACCCTCATCCCTGGAACGGTATAGCCATTGCCTCCACCTGTCATCCTAAGAAGGCATTCCAGAAGTTTATTAACTGCGCATTCTCAAGTATCGCCCAGGGCGGCGACAGTCTGTCATCTGCAGATCCTGTTACTACCTGCATCCTGCATGGCAGGGCTGCCAGAAATGAAACACGCGACTGAGCCACTGAAATTACCAGGGCCGCCTGCTTTCTATCATCGCGTCATCAATCCTCCCTGACTGTCTCCTCTGAAGAATGTCCAAAATTCCTGAAGTAATGGCCTGTACAACCCCTTTCCCACAAAAGTAGAAACTGTTATAATTGTGGCTGAAACATAAGAAGCGCCTGAAGTAATGCCCAACAGCACGTTACTGGAATTTTTAAAGAGACGAGGGGACCAGTACTGTTAATTGGAATCAATACACACATACAGCAATGTGCCTAACAGCAGCAGCAGGATTACAATGCTCGACTGTTGTGCTCAGCTCCATGTGGGAGCCGTCTACGAACGCTGGGGTGTTTTCTGTTATGCTTAAATGCAGACGCTCCAGATAAAATCTCCCAAAGGTCAGCAAGTGAGATGGGCATGACATGAACTGACAGCCTTCCATTTCCTTCAAAACTTATTCTACTTAACACTAAGAAGAACACCCCTTGGAAGTACAGTATCTCTGACTTCTGCAGCAATTGGTGTCATTCATGGGAGCAAATTAAGGCCGTCAAGTATGACCCTTGAGAGTTCTCTCTGCTCCAAGTATTATGTCAACACTGACTTTTTATTCCCCCATTTTTGCTGTTTTATTGTCTGATTTTTATCAATAAGGGAAAATAGATTGTTGCAGAGATTAAGAACACAGCACAAGATCGTAAGTGGCACAGCTCGCTTTCAGGCCCTGGCCACTTCATCATCAAGTTATTTATTCCTTCAATGTAGCACTCAACTCCCTATTTCTAGTCAAGGGCATTGTCAAAGTAGCATATTACAGCATCAGAAACAGGAAGAGCACCTGGCTTCAAAGCTGATCCATACCTGCTTAGTGACCGTGATTTTTTTAATTGAAAATAGATTTTTTTTCATACAATATGTTCTAATTGTGGTTTCCCCTCCCCCAACTCCTCCCAGATCCTCTCCACTTCCCAACCCACCCAAATCCACACCCTTTCTTTCTCTCATTAAAATACAAACAAGCATCTAAAATAATAAGTACCAAAGAAAAAGGATAATGAAACACATTTGCACACAGAAAACTCATAAAACAAAATCAGAGACCATACTATGTAAGCAAAAGATCCACAGGTTAAAAAAATGCCCAGACAAAACACTGTGAGAGGAAAAACCTTCAAAATTACTATTGAGTACATTTTGTGTTAGCCATCTACTGCTGGGCATGGAGCCTACCTTAAATGTGGACTCATTAGAGCAAACTAAAACTATTTTTTCCTTTGTGAGCAGTTATCAGTTGGAGGTAGCTTCTGGGTTAGGGATGGGGGCTTGTGTCTACTTCCACTCTCAGTGCTCACTCGGACTCCACTGGCTTGGGTCTGTGCAGGCCCTGTGCATGCTGTCAAAACCTCAGTTTGTTCATATGTGTGTGTGTCAGTTCTGTTAAATCTAGAAGGCCTTGTTTCCTTGATGTCATCCATCCCCTTAGCTGTTAAGATAAGGCTCTTTCCACCTCTTCTTCAGCATAGTTCCCTGAACCCGAGGGATTTGAGGGAGACATCCCATTTAGGACTGAGTGTTCCAAGGTTTCTTACTCTCTGTACATTGTCCATCAGCACTGACTTTTAACTGAGATGAAAGTCATATACCCTGTAATTCATTTTAGAGTGTATAATTCTGTGATTCACACACTCTCACTCTCAAATTAAAAGCATGTCATCAATCACTGAGAGACCCTACATCCATTAGCAGGCAGTCTTCTCCATTCTTCCTCCTCCAGTCTCTGAAAACCACTGAACTATTTTCTGACTCAAAAGAATTAACTTCATCTAGATAGATCTTTTCCTAATCAATCACAACATGGTCTTTTGTGCCTGCCTTCTCTTAATGAATATAGTGTTTTCAAGGATTTCCCATGCTTCATTATCTTCATGATAGACTAATATTCCATTGTGTAGATACATGTAGCACTTAAATTTACCCATGCACATTCTTAATGGATATCTGGATTGCTTCCAACTTTTGGATATCATGGATAATGCTGCTATGAAAACATGCAAAATTTGAGGTGGCCACATTATTTTTGATTCTTTTGAGAAAAACCAATACACACAACAACGCTCCACCTAGGAATGGAATTGCTGGGTCATCTGGCTTGTTTACTTTTTGAGGAACTGCCAGACTGTTTGCCAAAGCTGTTACACATTCTACACTCCCACTGGCAGGGAGGAGAGCTCTAATTTCTCCTTATCCACATCAACACTCCCCCACTTCCATCCTGTATGGCACGAATCTGAATGTCTCTCATAGGCTCACATACTGGAAGTCAGCTGATGGACTTCAGGGAAGTGATGGCTCCTGATGATTCTAACCTAATTCACAGATGAAGCCCTGGGGGGTCACATCAGGAGGACATTACTGGGAGGTGATGAGAAGTACAGGACATGAGGCCAGGTTGGAGAAAGTAGGCCACTGGCAGTGTGCCCTGTAAAGACGTCCCTTGTCTCCAGCCCGTATGTCACGAGGTAGGCTGCTTTGCTCTACACACCTTCTGTACCATCATGTTCGGTCTTACCACAGTTCAGAAACAGTGGAGCCAGCCCATAGACAGAAGCCCTCTGAAACAGAGGCAAAGCAAACCTTTCTTTGTGAATTGTTTATGTCAAGCCTGGTATTCCAATGACATCAACTAACTTACGAGCTAACTAATGCACAGAGGAAGGGTACCTCTGTTGGGTCTTAGATTTGAATTTTCTTAACTAATGACCTTGAGTGTTATGTATTTATTGGCATTCTATTATCTTCCTTGGAGGAGCAGCTCTTGAAATCCTTTGCTCATTTTAAAAAGTGGGTTATTTGCTTCTTAACTGTTGTCAGAGTCTTTGTACAGTCTTCATCAGACACACAGCCTATTCCCTGTGTGCTGTCATTTCACCTTCATGGGAATGCCTTTTGAGTATCACTTCTAAAGTATCAATGAGTCCAAATTATCTGTGCTCTCTGGTTGCTTGCAGGTGTCAATCTAGAAACTATTGTGTAATCCAAGGTGAAGACTATGTAGACCCATGTCTTCCTTCTTCTAGCAATATTTAGTTTTAGCTCCTAAACTGAGTTCTCTACTCTGTTTTACGTAAGTCTTTATATATAAAAATATGCACCATGGTAACGTAGGGTAAGATCTGAGTTAGAAATAATTATGCTCAGATGAAATGTCATTTCTGACTCCGTGAGTACCTGCACTGCCCTCCCATGTCAGAGTTCTCAACACCACATCCCATCATTTCCAGTCACATGTCCTGGCGATGTCTGTCAAAGGACAGAAAACACACGAGGGAAACAGACACGCTGAGACTCAGCATGAGATGTGGTTAGGGTTTCTAAGTAATTCAGGTCGAAAACTGGTCTGTCTGAGAAATGTTTTATGACTTAAGAAACAAAATCACAGGCCAAGACAGTTAACATACAATTTTTCAAATGGCAGGTCATTTTATATTAGTGATAATTTTAAAAATTGTTTGTGAAAACAATACAGGAGGTCATGAGCAGCTCTGAAAGAAAGAGAGAGAAAAGGGTACAGAGTCCAGAGGGCACAGAGACTCTGAGTCCAGAGTCCAGAGGGCACAGAGACTCTTGAGTCCAGAGTCCAGAGGGCACAGAGACTCTTGAGTCCAGAGTCCAGAGGGCACAGAGACTCTGAGTACAGAGACTCTTGAGTCCAGAGTCCAGAGGTCACAGAGACTCTGAGTCCAGAGTCCAGAGGTCACAGAGACTCTGAGTCCAGAGTCCAGAGGTCACAGAGACTCTGAGTCCAGAGTCCAGAGGGCACAGAGACTCTTGAGTCCAGAGTCCAGAGGGCACAGAGACCCTGAGTCCAGAGTCCAGAGGTCACAGAGACCCTGAGTCCAGAGTCCAGAGGTCACAGAGACTCTGAGTCCAGAGTCCAGAGGGGACAGAGACCCTGAGTCCAGAGTCCAGAGGGTCCAGAGACTCTGAGTCCAGAGACCAGAGGTCACAGAGACTCTGAGTCCAGAGGGTCCAGAGGTCACAGAGACTCTGAGTCCAGAGGGTCCAGAGGTCACAGAGACTCTGAGTCCAGAGGGTCCAGAGGTCACAGAGACTCTAAGTCCAGAGACCAGAGGGTACAGAGACTCTTGAGTCCAGAGTCCAGAGGGTCCAGAGACTCTGAGTCCAGAGTCCACAGAGACTCTGAGTCCAGAGTCCAGAGGGTCCCAAGGTCACAGAGACTCTGAGTCCAGAGGTCACAGAGACTCTGCGTCCAGAGTCCAGAGGGTCCAGAGACTCTTGAGTCCAGAGTCCAGAGGGTCCAGAGACTCTGAGTCCAGAGTCCAGAGGGGACAGAGACTCTGAGTCCAGAGTCCAGAGGGCACAGAGACTCTGAGTCCAGAGTCCAGAGGGCACAGAGATCTGAGTCCAGAGGGTTTAGAGGGCACAGAGACTCTGAGTCCAGAGTCCAGAGGGGACAGAGACTCTGAGTCCCGAGTCCAGAGGGCACAGAGACTCTAAGTCCAGAGTCCAGAGGGCACAGAGACTCTGAGTCCAGAGTCCAGAGGGCACAGAGACTCTGAGTCCAGAGTCCAGAGGTCACAGAGACTCTGAGTCCAGAGTCCAGAGGTCACAGAGACCCTGAGTCCAGAGTCCAGAGGGCACAGAGACCCTGAGTCCAGAGTCCAGAGGGCACAGAGACCCTGAGTCCAGAGTCCAGAGGGCACAGAGACTCTGAGTCCAGAGTCCAGAGGGCACAGAGACTCTGAGTCCAGAGTCCAGAGGGTCCAGAGACTGAGTTCAGAATCCAGAGGTCACAGAGACTCTGAGTCCAGAGTCAATGTGACTTTTGATCTATGGCACTTTAGCTTCAGTGTTTGGTCAAAACGCTGAAATAAGAAAAATAATGCTACCAAGGGAGAGAGAGGAAGAGGCCTGAAGAGAGCACCAGGAAGCAGCAAACTGAAATGGGTGCTCTCACAGCCATGACAAGCAGCCCACGGGAAAGGGCCTCCACGGCTCCCTGTACCAGCACCTTCAGGCACCTGTACTTCCTAACACCCCAATGGACACAGACTTTCCATGGCATTCCAAGTCCCTGCCGACCCCCACTCTATTGCTCCTAGGTGCATGCAGTTTTACTCTACCTAAACACAACAAAACCATATTCACTTTTTAAGTTAGTTTTACACTCTCAGCTGTACCATCCTAGAAACAAAAACAGTAAATTTCACAAGTTGTCATGATGAACTAATGTGGACTACTGAGCTGGCAATACCACAGCAAGCTGGGCCTCTTCCTCTGACCACACCCCATGGCGGTGAGGAGTATCACTATGGGAGAAGCTGGGTGAGAGGAACATGGTGCTAGCACGTTATCTCAAGTGAGAAATGACTGGAAGATAGTCTGGAATGCCAGGTGTGGTGGCGCACGCCTTTAATCCCAGCACTTGGGAGGCAGAGCAGGTGGATCTCTGTGAGTTCGAGGCCAGCCAGAGAGAAACCCTGTCTCAAAAAACCAAAAAGATAGTCTGGCTCAAGCATAAGGATTCTGCAGATTTGTGAGAAAGGTCCGTTTGAGATCAGAGCTGTAGTGACGGCCGCTCCTCGGTCAGACACAGCTCTCAGCCGAACAGCTAGACGCACCGGAGCTGGTTCAACAGCATCCAGTGCTGTCCACTTGCTGTCACTGCTGTGACCTTCTGAACTACACCTGGAGCTGCACTCTGCTCTCCAAACTCCTCCCTGTGCTTCTACCTTTACTCAACTCAACACATGACTGGCTCAACTGCTCGGAGCATATACTACATTTCAAGAGGGAAAATGAGCTAGAAGTGGCTTCGAGAATGTAAACTACGCTTGATTTATGGACAGACCTTGCTTCCATTTAAAGGACTCAGTGATGTGAAAGTATTTAGACTGCACTTTGGGTAAGTGGAAAAAAGTTTCTGCTACAATTATATAAATCATTTCAAATGCTATTTCATTCTGGCTTTTAAGTGTCTGAGTGTTTCTACATGTTCCAAGAAAGTTCGGTTCACTTTTCACTCCCCATAAATCAGAGACTATTTCAAAGCTTCCTGGAGACAGAAAAACATACCCATGTGAAAAGAAAGACGGCACCAGTGCTAAGTCAAGCTCTGAAGACAGTGTGGGAAAGCAAGCAAGCGGCCACTCCAGTGCGCCTCTCATCAACCACCACACACCTCACAAGTGGAGCTGTGTCTGAGGTCAGTTACTCTAGCACATGGTCACAGAATGCCATGAGAAGGACAAAGACCTGCCATATAGCCACTTAAACAACTAGATGGGCATTGCAATGGGGACCTCTGGTGGCCTGGCAAGTGGCTACTCTTGAAAAGCAGAGACCACTATCAAATAAATCCCTGAGGACAACAGGCTGAACAGGCTGAATACACAGTGAGATCCCCACTGGAGTCAGTCTACTTTCTGACCCACTCTGTGAGCAACTGATTAATCTATTTTCCCCACACACTATTTCAATCATTTAAATGTCCCTCTCAACCCGTACCTCAATCATTCTACTACCTACAGCGACACTGTCCAACATCTGTCTGCACTGTTTAGACTCTGTCAGCATCACACTGATTTCCTGTTCTATCAGCTGCATGAAAACAAGGAAGGAAAGGTTTATTGTGACTCACAGTTTGGGGGTGCAGTTGGGCACAGTGGGAAAGGCAGGGCAGCAGGAGTGTTGAAGCACTGGCCACCATCACAGTCAGGAAGCAGAGAGAGATAAACTCCACTGGTCAGCTCTTTTCTTTATACGCAATCCAGGACCTTAGCCTATAAGATGGTACTACCCACATTTAGGGTGGCTCTTTTCCCTAAATTAACCCAACCTACAAACTCCCTCACAGATCTGTGCAGAGGTTCATCTCCTAGATCCTGCCAAGCTGACAATCACACATCCCTTCTTCACTCCTGTCTTTGACATTAGAACAAACCACTCTACACTTGGAATCTTCTCTTCCCTCAAATATAGCCACTACTCTTCCAAATTGTAGGTAAAACAAGAAACATCCCATTAAAACCATAAATGTAATAAGGATGATCATCTTTTTTCATTATTACTTAAGCCTTATTTTGAAAGTTTAAGTCATTTGCACCAATCTAGCACAATTAGAAATATGCAAACCTTAGAAAAGACAGCAAAAATATTACTTAGCAAGACCTAGTTCAAAGAAAGAGAAAGTAAATAGATAAACAAATAAATAGATGCCCTGAGCGACATCTAAGAACTTGGTGAATACATGGCAATGTGAGAGGACTAGGCAGGTGGCCAGAACAGTAGAACCAAGGCAGCTGCACTAAAAATGACCTTCAAACACAACCTGCACACATGGTTGTGCATCCAGGCAAGAACCTCCGACATGGCAAGCTCAGAAACAGAACAAACCCTAGTGTAGCTGACAAAGACGACCTTTGCGTACAGCGGATGAGGGATTGGCAAACCAGGGAGAGAAACTAGAGCTGGCTCCAAATCTCAGACCAAAGCTCCTCACATCAAGACCTGAGAGTAAGCGGAGTATCAGAGGAAAGCATGGGCCAATCGTGTCCATTAAGAAGTCTTCTGGCTGAGAGATGGCTCAGCAGTTAGCAGTACTTAACGGGCTAGAGGATCAAGTTTCTCAGCACCCACATTAGGCTGCTTACAACTGCCTGTAACTCTAGCTCCAGGGAACCAATCCACCATCTCCTTTATGGCCTCTATAAGCGCGCACACACACACAAAACCACACACACCAATAATAATAACAACAACTAAAAAGGAAGTCTTTATTTTTGTTTTTCAGACAGAGTTGTGCAATGCCAAGAAGTATTTTTCGAGCATGATAGAGAACCATAAGAAAACTCTGATAGCTCTTACTAGAGCTAACAAGACAAAAAAAATCAATCCAACAAAAATAAAGTTTTTCAAATATTAAGAGAATTATGGAGGAAGCTGAGTCAATATATGTGAAAAATATTTATAAAAAGGATAAGATATTAATGTTCCTATAAAAACCAGTAGGAAAAAGACAACCAATATAAATATGGGAAACTGAGAACTGCTAAGACTCGTCTTGCCCTTTTCTATAAAGACAGGGAACACAGGGAAGGATGTTGGTTTCAATCATAATAAAAGGCTTCAGGTGAAAAGCCCTAAGTTACAGTACTGTTGAAAATTAAAGTCAGTAACTAGGGCCTGCAAGGGAAAACTCTTTTCACGAGAACTGGGCAATGTGGAATACGAGTAGTGTGCACCTTTACCCAGCCGTCCTGTTCTTAAAAGTATAGCAAAGGTTAAAGCAGTAATGTGCACACATGGATCACCTGCAGGTCTTCTAGAACATAAAAGTGAGTCCAAGCCTTGAACAAAGGTTAGAGCCAAGAGAATGGGGTTCTGGGACAGGGTTTGAGCTGAAGTAAAACACTGACCCCATGGAAAGGCAGGGCCTGGGAAACCACAGTGGGGAAGAGAAGGCCACAGCTTTGGTGAGCAGGTAGGTACGTGTTCCACTCCATACAAAACAGTAACATGGTGGGCCTGATGACAGTGTGAAGTTACTCAGAACTGTGTGAAAAACTAATCTGAGCTTTACATCTTAGCTGCCCCGGCTGCCGGAGCAAACCGACATACACTGGCCAGCCTAAGCCATTAGGCACTGCTTCCTGGAGAACCTTGGGACACCAGGCTTCAGTTGCTGGTGGTGTGCATGAGGACTTGCACCTGGCTGATGGATGCTTGTCTTCACATGGCAACTGCAGAGGAGGAGGAAGCTCAACCACTCAAAAGTGCTACAGCTCATGACCTAAGAAGTAAACCCTCCAGGCCTCACCTCCAATACCATCCTCCTGTGGCCAGGGCTTCAGTCACTCGCATTTGTTAATTTCTGTACATTTAATCCAAACCAAACACCTGTCTTTAATGCCTCCAGCAGGGCACTTCTGCACAGTAGCTAGTAATGTGTACTTATTGCCACAGAGGACACTGTCACCTAGAACAAGGCTTTTCTGCAGCAGGAGAACTTCCAGGCTCTTTCAGGAAGAGGACAAGAGCAACACCCCAAGGCCCCAGCTCCAGGGCTGTGCATGCTACATCCAGAACTAAAACAAGCTGAACCCTGTGACAAAGGCCACTTCAAAGAGTTGTTCCCCTCTAATAGCAGAGCGGACAGAGAACAAACTGGGAAGGGTATAGGTGTTCTTACCTTTCTGAGTTTATGGGGACTATATACTCATTAGTGAGAAAATGGGATATTACATTAAAAAATACATAAAAAAGGAAGGGGCCGAGGAGATGGCTCAGTCAATAAAGGACTTGTTATGCGCATGAGGATCTAAATTCAGACTCTGAGTTCCCAGGGAAAGAGTCAGGTGGAGAAGCATGTGCCTATAAACCCAGGAGCACAGAGGCAGAGAAATGAGGCTCCTGGGGCTTGCCAGCCAGCTGGTTCAGGTGCCTGGTGAGCTTCACAGGAGGGGTTCAGTAAGAGATCCTGTTCTAACAAATCAGTGGAGATGGACTGAGGAGGAGGCGCAGCAACTAAGAGTGTGTGTTGTGTAAGTACAAGGATCTGAGTTCAAATCCACAGCACCACATTAACAGCTGGGCATGGGTGTGACCCCAACACTGCAGGGAGGAGGGCACTGACAGGGTGGGGGGCTGGCTGGCTGCTAGGCCAGTTCACTGAGAGACTGTCTCAAAGGAATAATGTAGAGACACAGCAGGACACCCAGTGTTCCTTCTGGTCTCTACACATACGAATTGGCGCATACACCTGCACACATGTAAGTGCATACACTATGTATATGTAAAACATTATACACTGCCAATGGCATCTAGCTACGATGATGAGGAGGAGGAAGAGGAGAGAGGGGGAGAGAGAGGGGGAGAGAGAGTGGGGGAGAGTGGGAGAGAGAGAGAGAGAGAGAGAGAGAGAGAGAGAGAGAGAGAGAGAGAGAGAGAGAGAGAGAGAGAGAACCTACTACCTACCAGGAGAAGAAAGAAAAAAAGCTAAAAGTTAAAGTCCAGCCATGTGCTCTGGCCTGAGCTGTTTCGGGCCTGAGCCCAGGGTCTGCAAACCCACAAGCAGTCTAGCTAAGTGCAGCTCCAGCTGCAGCATCTCGTTTCATCATATGGACCATTAGTCAGGCTATGTCAAGTCAGGACCCAACAACATAAACCCCAAAATGTTTGCTCCAATCAGCAGCTGCTCTTCTCACAGTATCTAGAATGGGCAAAGGGGAGGACACATGGGCAAGATGGTAGCTCTCTGGGCCACTGCCGAGGTGATGCTCTGTATCACTTCTGCTCACACATCACTACTCACAACAGTTACACGGCCACAGCTTCAAGGGACAAGGGGTGAAACTGTACCCCATGCTAGAGAGAGGTGAGCAGCACTGTCATCAAACAGGCCCAAGGACAGCCATGATGGCCCCAATGTATCCTTTCCAATTTGTTCTTGTACATGTGAGGCTTGAGTCTACAGTTTCATTTGTTTTTATTTTATAGTTCTTTCTTCAGCATGAATCCCCCCAAGTAACTACTGGGTTAGGTAGGTATATAACCTCTTTGGGTTACTGATCTTTCCCGCCAAACCTGTGGATGCATTTATGAGCAAATACAAGTGTCCAGTGTGGTGTATCAAAGCTGGTACTCTGTTATTATTGCACAAAGTGGTCACTATCTGATGCACAAGAGCAGCGCTCCTGTTGATCTCCTTGTCCATTCTGAGTGCTAGGGAAACTGATAAATTCTCACATATTTGAAGAACAATTGTATGTAACTGTATATTGTTTACAAAGTATATACAATTAACTTAATAAATACATGACACATATCTGTCTTTCATTACTGGCCCATGCTTTGCCCACTATCTTATGAGAGATGTTTTTATTCTGTTATCTTTGTTTTGGGAAAGTAAACGAGTACAAATGAGAGAACCCCAGTCCAACACTAGTGCATATTTATAGAACACTGCCTGTGACGTCTCAAGTCAGCCATTCAATCCTCATTTTGTGGGTCCCTGTAACACAGCTCTAGTTTGGGACACTCAACACAGAGCTGGATGCACACCTGGCTTCTGTCATTTCTATGGCCCCCTTTCTGACTCCCTGTGTCTGCAGAATGAAAGGTCCTGGGCCCGGCTCACCCGCACTCCATGCACTCTGACATCTCTCCACCAGCCCCTGCTCCAACGTCAGGTAGGCGTTCGGCAGGGATCCCTAACGTCCTGAGCCACTTCTCTCGGTGCTGCTAAGACCCTTGATCTCCCATGAGCCTGTGGTCTTAATCCCCCCCCCCCCAGTCCTCTCTACCTCAGCACGACCTCTTATCCCTCATCACCACTCTCAACGGTCTCTCTCAGGTCCGAATCTGTCATCCAGAAGACAGACAAACAGCCTGCAAACAGAGAACTATCCAGTGACAACCACTGTGAGACCACACTCAGCCTCTAGAGAGGCTGGAATCAGAAGAGCTGACAATATCAAATACTGGGGACGATGCAGAACTAATGTACATCTCCGCATTGCTGGAGACAAGGAACTCGGAGAATCACTCTGCAACAGTGTTGGCCAACACCTTACAGAAACAAAGGCTTATGCTCACCTCACCAGAGACAGAAGAAGAACTCACAGGAATCTGTTCGTTGCTCTAGCATACACCTTTCTGGTATACCACACTTGATATATTTCCATTACTGATAGACATCTGAATAGTTACCGTTAGGGCAGTAGTTCTTAATATGTGCGTCCAGATCCCTTTGGGAGTCAGAAGACACTTTCACAGAGGTCGAATATCAGATGTCCTGCATATCAGATATTTACATGATGATTCATAACAGTAGCAAAATTACAGTTATGAAGTAGCAATGAAAATAACTTTATAGTTGGGGTCACCACAGCATGAGGAACTAACTGTACTAAAGGATGGCAGCATTAGGAAGGCTGAGAACCACTTATTGTGCGCTGCTGGATGAACCTTGGGTGAGAAGAACATGCAAAAACTCCAGCTCAGGAGGATCATGCAGAGGGCTGTAAGGGAAGGTGTCCCTACTGCTGTGTGTACACCTGCTCATTAGGGCAGCCAGCATATCGTCACCAGAATGGGAGGAAAACAGGAAGAGCAGTGGGAAGGCGTCACTAAGAGCTGCAGAGCTGAGGACTTTGTATCTGACATACAGAAACGGTCCCACTCTCACCCAGGCTGCTCTCAGAACAATAGACTTCATGCTGTGGGGGCCTTTCCCAGCTTATGAACTCTTAATCAAGGGCACATCTTACCTTCCCCAAATGCCATTAAAATGCCCAGTTAGAGCACTCAGTCCGAGCCCTTCTTACTATGCCAAGCAGGCAGCTTACAGGCTCTGAGGAAGGCCCAGAGGTCCTTAGGCATTTGTAGGAGCCCCTCTGAATGCCTATTTCTGCATAAGCAATGGATGCCCTGTGTTCTATGCACATCCCTGTGGCTGATACTGTGGTTGACTTTGAAGTCACCAGAATAAAGGCTGCCAGAAATAGAGACACATAAGCTCTTTGAGCATCGCTCAAAGCACAAAGCTTCTAATATTCTGGAGGACAGTTCATTATATCCAAGCTGTAGCAAATTACAGGCCAAAAGGGGGGCAGCACTACTCACAGAAACCAAGACTAAAATGAACACTGGTGACTTGGCTCACAGGACTATTATAAAAACAACCCAGACAACTGCGTGTTTTAAATGGGTGGGATCTAGAGTTGCACTTCTCCCACAAGCTGAAGCCATAGAAGTTTTTAGAAAATGAGTCAATCGTGAGCTTAGTGTTCCAGTTTACAACATGTGTGTGTTTTAGTTCTAAAGCCATAGTAAATCTAGCATGTCAAGCAAGGTAAACAAGCTCTCAGTTGTTTATGTAGCCAAAGAGGAAAGGAATTTAACACACCATTAACCACTTAGGTGTTTCTAGATATGCCCCAGACGGCTCTGGATTGAAGATAAAGAAAGCAAAGACAAGTGAGCATGGTGTTCTTTACTCTAACACTTGCTTAGCGACATCAGATATTCAGAGGTAGTTCTACCCAAGCAAGACCTTCACCCCACTGAGACTGGCCATTTGCAGGGGAGCTGGAACAAAGGGGTGGGAGGAGACAGAACTGTCCCAAGAAAGTGTTTCGAAACAGAATTTTGATTGACTAGTCCCAAGAGGAGAGCAGATATTTGACTTCTCTCACAGTTGTGCGTGTGCGCACACGCACACACGCACACACACACAGAGACAGACAGACAGACAAAGGAGGAAAGAGAGTCACTCTGAGTCCAAGCTGGCCTCTCACTCACAGAACTGCTCCTGCCTCAGCAGTCCAAGTGCTAGGATTACAGGTGAGTCACCAAGGCCAGCTGGCAATCTATTTCACACCCATGTGCAACCTGAGAGCAGCACAGGCGGAAAGCGGGCTTCAGACACCACACGGAGACCTCGTGTGGTCAGGGGTTCTCTCACCACCTTATTTTAAAAACCGTTAGTAAAAAAAATCCAAAAAACCCTTCAATCTAGATGGTAGAGATGATGTCATTAATAACTCTTCCTTATAGTCATGCTTCACCTATAATTTAAAATAAAAACTAAAACAGAAAGAGCCCAGTGTTGCCTGCTGCCAAGTCCACTAAGCAGTGATGGCAGTTCATATTAATATTGGAACTGAACAGTGACGTCGGGGCTGGGGTGGGGCTCATGGCAGAGCGCTCACCTACATGTGGACGCCCTGGGTTCCAGTCCCAGCACCATTAACTTCATTCATTCACTTGTGAAATTGCCTGTGAAAAGCTTTATATATTTAGAACTAAAACTAGAGGGTAATTTTAATATGCTTAAATGAATCAATATCCATTTTCATATAGTTCTCTCTATAGCATATACCAAGGTATAGTATTCTCATGCTTACACAAATAATTCAACAAAAAGCTTATAAAAACTATCAAGTAAACAGGAAAAAATCTCAGAGTGGGTTATTATGGTGGTCCATGTCCACTAAGCCTCACATTCAAAAATCTGAGGCACGTCTGTGAGTCCCAGACCAGCCTAGGCTACATAGCATGTCCCGGCCGTCTCACAAGTCCTTCACACTCCCCATCCCTGGTGGCCCTCAGCTCAGGAGGCTGTGGGACGAGACTCTGGGGCACACACACGTGGAATGTGCACAGCAGCTATGCATCTCCCGTCAGCACTTCTGCTTGTCACCTCCCAACTGGCAAGTGAGCAGCTACTTTCCCTGGAACACACAATCGTAGCCACAGAAATGTCAGTTTAGGAATCTGCTCCCCAAATCAAGCAATTCCAATGTGGGAAGCCTTCGGATCACACAAAAATCGTATGGTGAGCCTTCATTTATTATGTTCTCCTTGGGAATCGGAGACCACATTTCAAAGCAAGCACTCCATAAACAATTTTCAAGCCACCATCTAGCCAATGTAACCCTAGCATAATAAAGAGCAGAACATTATTCTGCTGGGATTGTAGGAGTAGAAGTATAAAGGAAAATAGTATGTTTAAAATTAGGGGTTTTGCTGATACTTGAGAAACAGCTGTCCCCATGAGAAGGTCATGTCCAATCCTGTTGCCTGGGCTAGTGTCCCTCTGACAGACACTCCTGCCCACCAGCAGTATCATCAGTCTATCTTCTGCCCTCAGCTCCCCAGCATGGTCACCCAGAGCTTCTTGTAGATCCCCAGGTGCTAACTCCCCAATCCACAGAGCTCATGTTTTGACCTCTGTCCCGGGACACACATACGGTGACCCAACACCTAGAGAGTCTGTAGTCACGTGGCATCAAACATCACATTCCTGTGCTACATGAAGAAGTCATTCCTCCCCGACTCCAGCTTTCCCTGGCTGATGGCCAGGGTGACAAAGCCGTGCCATTAGAAGCCCCCCTTTCGTCACCAGAGCTGAGCGGGCTCCCGGCATGCTCTCCGGTCCGGCCAGCCTCCCTTTCCCACTTGTTTCGTTTCAGTTCTACTCAGGGAATGCTGGCCTCAGTGACACTTGCAGGCACAGCAGGGAGAGACTGGGCCACTCTTGCTTGGACAAGGACGTGGAAGTCTGCAGACACCTCTTGCAAACCAAAAAGTCACCTCATTTTTCAGGAGCACAGCTGCTCCAAGAAGAGCTGTACCAGAAACACCGCTTTACCTCCCACAGTTCAACAAAGCACTTCAAAGCACCAACTCCAACCAACGCCTACATACCTTCGCACATGGGAGACATGTGTTCATGGTCTATACCTGAAAACACTCACTAGGCCAACTGAGAGGGACAGTTAGAGCAGCTCTCCCAAACTCTCCTAGACCTGATGTCCCTCATCTATTTCAGAGCAAGTGAGAATGCAGAAACACAGACCCAGTCAGTGTGGTAGACGGCACACACCTGGAATCTTGGTCTTTTGGGAGGCTGAGGCAGGCGTGCATGAGCTCCAGGCCAGCCTGCCCTGTCTCAAAACACAACAGCAACAAAGACACAAATCTAGAATCCTAGACCTGTCAAGCTGTAACGCTGTTTACCATCTGGGGTAAAATAGAAGAAATGCACTACCACTTTGAAACAGAAAAGCCTTAGGAGAGCCTTGGTGATTAAAATAGACAACAAGGATGTGGAGACATGGTCAGGGGTTAGGAGTGTGCATTGCCCTTGAAGAGGGCTGCTAACACCTACTCCTTACTGCAGCTCCAGGGGGTCTGAAACCTTCTTCCAGACTCTGATGGTCCCTACACTCACATCACGACACATACACACAGGATTTTAAAATAAAAACATCTTTTTTTAAAAAAGCAACAAAACACCACCCATTAAGAGATGGAAAACAACAGAAAATCAGCCCATGGGACTATGACTTAAAATCACTCTCTAACCTTTTGGATTCCCAGCATCAAACTGCTACACAGAAAAACAAGTCAAGCACAAATGAACTTTCTGTTTTGCACAGAGCTTTAGCACTCTTATAAATATGAATGCAATGCTGACACAATAAGGCTACTTACTCACTTGTAAGTCAGCACCCATATTTCATGAGGAACAAAGACAGTTACAGTAATGTAAACAGTTATAGTTACATGAGTTCACTTTGCCAAGCACATCAATACTAAGGGCTAGCTAGGCAGACAATGATCCGTGAAGACCTCTCTGGCAGGTGGACCCTGTTCTGTGCACTGTTGCTTCTGGAGGGTCTCACGAGAGAGATCTGGGCTTTGAAGCTGGCATGTAATATCTCCCAAAGATGGCTGGGACATTTTATTCCCAAGAAGAGTAACACACACAAAGAATGCTGTAAGATACAGCTGTGATCACTGCCTAAAGGCTGAGACCACATTATAAGAATCCAGATTTTGTATAGATTCTGTAAGCACTGCAAATATTCTCTAGGTTATCATTCAAGTTTTATTTTTCTTTTCTTACTGTTTCATTTCATGGAATGAAACTATTTAAGACAAACAATTCCTAGAAATAAGAATGGGTGTCTCAAAACATACTCTTTATCTTTAACCTATACAGTGGAAACAAAATGACCTTTCAGTAATTTTTAAGATTTTCCTGAATAGCAAGAATACATTTTGATTAATAAAGTGGAATGACCAACCCCCCGCCCCCCCCCCACCACCAATTTAATCCATAAGCACTGCTGCAGTGTGCATGGTTCCTTAGCCAGAGTGGTGCACTACTGCATTGGGTGTGACTCCCGGATTCCCTTTACAGTCCATGGCTGTGAATGTGCTCAGCCACGGTGCTTGGTTTTACATGGCTGTGAACTTTGTATCAAAGTTCTACTTGGTTTGATTCTTAAGAAACTCGCTTATTTTGACTGCAGCTTATGCCTGCTGAGTTCAGCAACTCCATCCCTAATGTCTCCTTCTGTATAGTGCTTTTCACTTCCCTGCTGACAATAACCTGGGCTTTTCACAGAATCTTCCAGATTCAACCCCTCTTCAAAAACATTCACAACCTGTTATAAACCTTCCTGGTTTTAGCTCCTGGAACTGAGAGAATGCCTAGCAGGGAAAACACAGTATGTTGCCTGTGATGAATGGAAGAGATGAATGCTGGCCACAGGAGTGCCCACATCCAGTGTTAGTGGACAACGTCTAACTCTCTCCAAATGGGGGAACCACTCTGCACCCCACCATAGCATCACAGTCCTGTGATGCCACGGCCTTCCTAACTTGTCTGACACACTTTTTACCAAACTGACAAGACTAAAATGGTAACAGGATATGGTTTTAGTCAGCATCTCTTGGTCAATATGGAGGTCGTTTCATGTGGTTTACTACATACTTGTGTCTTGTGTCCTTTCAAAGTGTTTTAAAAATACATCTTTTCTAGCATGTCAAACTTTGTGCTTTTTACAGTAAAAAGGCGGGGGGTGGGGGTGGGGAGCATGGAAATATCTACTTCTACATTTTAGTTTTCCATTTTGTTAAGAGTAGATTGGCTTACTTTATATTAAACTTACTATTTTATCTTTCAATTTAAATGTAGTTAAATTTATCAGTTTTCTGTTTTACATTTAACGCCTTTGAATTGTATATAAGGTGTTCAATTCTATGAAAATAAAAATGCTGTGGGAATGACATCCTTTTGCATCCATACTTCCCACATTTGGGCTCCAACTTACTCAAATGTTTTATGTACAGTGAGACAGAGATCTGATTTCTGGATCTTTTGTATGTGGTATGGGTACTGTTTTATAAGCCATGGACTTCACGGTTCTTCTATGCACAGTAACTGGAATCCAGGCATGTTGAGTCTGTTTTATGATTCCTTGTTGAGCTCCATGGTCACACATCTATCCCCCAGTCAGGGTGACTCTGTGAATCCCTAAAGCTGTTCTTTGTGGTTTGCTCTGTAGTGCTGGGATCAGACCCAGGGCCTTCCACTACTCAGCTACACCCCCCACCCCCTAGAGCTGCATCTGGATCCTGAGTGGACAAGCCTAACACTTCACAGCAGTGAGATGGTTCAGCAGATGGAGGTGCTTGCTGACAACCTACATTTGATCCCCAGGACCCACATGGTGAAGAGGACAACTGACTCCTGAAAGCTGCCCTCTGATTACCATATACATACCATGGCACACACGTGCACACACATACGTAACATACCCACACACTCACTAAATAAATGTATGTTTAAAAATGAAACTTTCTGACTATTCCTGGACCACTGCCCATCCCTATAAACGTGTATAATTAGATCGTTAGACTCAAGTACACAAGCACGTAGAATGATGCCACATGAGACATTTAGATGATGTGGAGAAAATATGACATCTTGGGGACAGTAAATCTTACTTGGGTAAGTCAGCTGTTAAGTTAAATGTTACTTACATGCAAGCCAGCTTTTATCATTCCCTATAGAAAGATAATGCAGGCATTAAAAATACCTTTAATATATACTTTATTTATTTATTTATTTATTTATTTATTTATTTATTTATTTTTTGCTATTCTAATGGACAGTTAAAATTTTTTTCAGTCGGTCATAACTAGAGATAGAATTAATCTTAACACATTGTGTGTGTAAATGTAGTTTGTCCCTCTTACTAATTTTAACGACATGCTTATGTCTACTTTATTTTAACTGCAGCAGTCAATCATCTGCAAATAGTGAGTGCTGTTTCTTCCTTCCCAGCACTTTTCTCTGATGGGTGTTGCACAAAGGAATTCCAAGGAGGGGTGTCTTGGCTTTTCTTATTCTTTGCTTTTATGAAAATTCTTTTATAGGCTTAATAAATGAACAGACAGACAAAAATGTATATGTTTCTAAGTAGGAAAATCTACTAAGTAGTAATATCTGTGTAAATCTAAATAAGCCACAGACATTAAACAACAAAACAAAGAAGCCAAGTCTTAACTGGGTCTTCCAGCTATTCAGGAGGCAGAAGCATGCAGATTGCAAGATCAAGGCCTGCCTGGGTTACAGGATGAATTCACGATCAGCTGGGCATCTGAGCCCAGGTATAAAGAGTGCTGAGCATACAATACCATGGCTGGCACCTGCCTACAGCTAGGTTCAATCTGCAATACAGATGATGACTGACATGAATGTGGGCGATAACCCCAGGGAAGAGGTAAACTTTTAGAAAACAGATGTCTTTTCATCTTCCACAAAAGAAAAAAAGACGTAGAGACTGATCACCAATTTGGGATTTGATTCTCTGCACTTTACACAAGGACACACAGGAGACCCCTGATGGCAAGGAATCTGAGTATTCCTAACAAGTGTAGCAACATCAGAGGGCTGAGCAGTGTCTTCTGACATCCCAGTCTTTATGTTTTCACATCATCTGTTTTAAAACAGAAATTTAATCAATAATAAAAACAGATGAGCTGTGGTGATCTGAATGAGAACGGCCCCTCATAGTCTTAATATATTGTAAAGGTCAAACTCCCTCTCACATGTCTGCTACATATAAATTATTTCTATACATATTTACTAGTGAGAGGACGATGACCTGGTAGCTAGTTACAGTTTAATGATTAATTTAGTCTCCAGATCATCTTCTGATGTTCAATCCTTTAACTTGGCACTGACTTTGACTTCCCACAGTTTATGGAATTCTCTTAACATTAGTTCCTTATTGGACTGACTAGGCTGGAAGGGTAAAATCTCGACCCAGTTGTAGCCTTCCCACTTCCTGGAGGGGAGAAATCAAACGAACCCAGAGAACAACAGCTGAGAGCAGGGAAGAGACACATTCCAGTGATGTTGTGGGTCCAGTCCAGTTAGAACCTGAGGCACCTGCACCTTTCTGATTTGGGACTCCAACATACCCTTTTCTCCTTAAACCAATGACACCAGGTTTTTATCACCTACAACTGGAGAGCCCTGAGGAAGAGTCCACACTGCTGAGCAAATCAGTTGATCCTCTTTTCATAGGAACCTAGGAGTAACTGGAGAAGTCTGAAGTGGCTTTCAATCCCAACACATCACTAACTACCTAATCCTGGGGATGACCCTGAGGAGAGAAGACTACTTAGTAGATTAGGCTAGTTTAAGAGTGAAATTAGAGTTCTTTTTCCAAAGCAGTGAGGTGAAGTCAAGCATCTAGAATTTGGAAACAGCAACAAGACTCCTGTCCTCTAGTCCAACAGAGTACTAAATGAGACAGGATATACAGAATAGAGTACGACCCTTGGTACAATGTAAGGTCCTCAATAAGTGTTAGTTCTTTGTGCAATGAACACTATTAGAGTCTTGTTTTATGTATAAAGACACAGTAGTACTATACAAATTTATATATTATATATATGCATAAAAAAACTAAAGAGAATATTGACTAACATCCACTTTCCTAGGAATCTGATAAGCACTGAGAGAAGAAAGAAAACCATGCATGGAGCATTAGATGAGCCAGGACGCTCCTAACACCTGGCCCATGTGAAACACAACCTCAACACAAATGTAGGGATGTCAAGTCCTCCAAAGGGTATTGATGGCAACCTAGAGAAATAAGCAAAGCCATTCCACAGCATGACAGATTAAAATGCAGACTCACAGTGTCAGGAACATAGGGCAAGCCATAAAACTGCTCTTGTGTTTCCATGAGGATATCTGTGGTTGACTTCCTCAGGGGATGTTGGCCATGGTAGATTTGATCCAGGACGGCATAAAAGACCTAGGCAGACAGAAAGCTCTGTTTAGCTTTGGTAGTTCATCCTGTATTTAAGATGTGGTCAGTCAATGATGTTGTAAGTATACCAGATGGCAATTATGAACCACAGCTGAAAAGACTCACAAACATAAATATGTGTTATTTGAGACACACTCTGTACCACATATATGACCAGTCAAAAGCTTAAAGGGGTACTCTAAAGCCTTCCATGATACAAGTTGTTGTTCAGTTTTGAACCTTATCCATCATTAAATTTGTGGTCATAAAATTGAAATTATGCAGTTAAAAATATGTTTTAAAATTGGAATTATAGGTTGTGGTCCCCTGCATCTAACAAATCCTGTTTGGTTTTTCCCCGGACCCTGGTAGATCATAAATGAGAGGTGTGAAGCGGTCTGAATCCTAGTTTTGTATCTAGAGGTGAAGGTCACTACGTGGACACAGCTGACTAGAAGAAGATGTAAACATTCTAGAACATGTGCTGAGTGTCACAGAAGTGACAAAGTCTGATGCAGCTGCTGTAGGGTTTGGAGCAAAGGCCACAGCACACCTCATATCCACGTCAGGGGAACAAAAGCAGCAGCTGTAGTAGGGAGGATTGGGGAGAAGGACCCCTCCCTCCGACCCCCCAACCCCCAGGAGAGGAGAGCAGCTGTGGAAACGAACTAGAGTAAAGAAGCATCAAGGAAATGTGAGCACAAAACCTGCAGTTCAGAGAGTGCTGAGAACTTAAGTCCCATGGAGAAAAGTTAAAGCCAGGAGAAGGAGGTTTTCACCAGGACATCTGACCCGTGTGCTTGAGTACAGACATGGCATGAATTGACCTCGTAACAAAGATGAAGTGCTTTTTTTAAAGAGAAAAGTTTGGCATCCAGTTACAGCTGAGGTGCATCTTTCTGGTTTAGAAATGGAATCTGCAGAGAATGTGCAGCTGCTGACTTGAAAGAGGTGAGGATTAGTCTGGATAAAAGACAACATGCAAACGACCTCTGGCCGCTGGCTTCACCTACATATACAATTATGTTTGTGAACTACAAAGCTAAGTTAAGCCTTCCCTGGAAAAATACATTTTCTGAATATAAACATTATGTTTCCCTCACTGGTAATCTAAACATACAGCTAAATGCAGCTCTCTCGATTCTGTCATGAGTAACATTGGGTAACAAGAACCAAAGGAACCAGTCCTGATGGATCAAAGGATTAGGAACTGAAACTCAATTCTACCCTGACCTGAGGAGGCACACTTTTGTCCACTCTACAAACAAGCTAGAATTCAAGAGCTTTGCTTCTTTGATTACGCTTTTAAAAATGATACAAATGTCGACTTTTATAAACACTTGGTCCCCAGTTTGGTGGCACTGTTTTAGGAGATTCAGGTGTGGCCTTGTTGGAAGTATGTCACTGGAAGTGGGCTTTGAGAATTTAAAGACTCGTGTCATTTCTAGTTCATTCTTTCTGCTTTGTACTTGCAGTTCAGGATGTGAGCTCTCAGCTTCCTACTCTAGCCGCCATGCCTGCTCCTTGCTGCTGTGAATCTACTCTTACCTCTCTGCAACTGTAAACCAAAATAGACTCTCTTCCTTAGGCTGTCCTTGATCATGGTGTTTCATCACAGCAACAGAAAAGCAACTCAGACACTGCTCATCCAGCAGCTGCATTCCAGGAACCAAAATCCTTAGCACCACACGGAAGCACTCAGCCCATTGGTTAAACAGTACATGACAAAAGGAGTTTCACATTTTCTAAAACACCGCCTACACCACCGCACAACACAAAACAGCCCCCTTCCTTTCTACCTGCTAGTCTGCACAGCTCAGCTTAGAAGCAGGATATAGCACCTGCCTTGTCAGGAATGGCTCCACTCTCTCAAGTTTATTGGCTCCTGGTTTAAAATAAAATCGTTGGAACAGATGCTCAAAGAGAAAGCTCCAAGAGACAAGTAAAAGCAAATCAAAAGGCTTCAGTACCAGGGGTGCACATACATGTAATCTCAGCATTGAAAGGCTGAGGCAGGAGGATCACATTCAAGGCCAGTCTGGGCCATTTACTGAGACCAAGTCTCAAAATCAAAACAAAATTATAAAAGAACTCTCTCCAGGTGATACCACTTAAAAATCATTTTTAATTGTATTCACCCTCATGGCCACCGAATAAAATAAATCAAATGAAAATCCATGGTTGTGTCTGTGTAACTATCCTTCTCCCTGAAGAACTGGGGACTGAAGCCAGGGCCTGTGCCTGCCCTAGCACCACACTACACCTCTAGCTGGAAAACCCACCAAGATACAACAAACACAGAGCTCATTTACTGCTTTCTAGGGACTGGGTTTGTTTTTCAGGGTTTTGATAGGGAATTTTTTAAAAACTAAAAGCAGCTGAAGAAGAGTTTCCATCTGACAGAGTCAACTGGGTCCCTACTGGGCAGTGCTGAGAAGAAAGGCGAGGGTGCACAAACTGTTGACACAACGTGAGATGTAGGACAGCACCCGCCACAGACAGTCTCATAACTGCCAATCCTGAACATCTGCTAACAGAGCTGGCATCCAGATGGCTCATAAAAATCTTCTGTCTTCATCGGGTAACCCAGGAAATTGTCTATAAATATTATCCGAAATCTACTGGTAATTACTGTTTAAACTTCACATGGAGGACCACAATTTGTTTTGAAAGAGAGAAAATGAGTAACAATATATATGGTTGGGTCTGAGCCCTACCTTGGTTCTATAGACCTGTGAGGCTTTGATGAATTCCTTGATAAAAATGGGAAATAACCATATTTCATATTTTATATGTACCTCATACAGATAGTGTGAGAATTTCATGAGTCAATTCTGGCAAGTTCTTTGAACTGAGATGAAAGGTGTTCAGAAGTATAATTATTATAATAAATGTTAGCACTGGCAAGAATTTAAAGTTGTGTGTATATATGGGATAATAATTGGAAAACGTTAGCATGAGGCATGCACACATACCTGAAGCTGCATTTCTGCGGCTGCACAAACCTTCTTAGATTCACAGAGGCGAGACACCATAGCTTTCGGCAGAGGCTTTATAAAACAAAACAATACACACATCAGTAACTACTTAATAAACCACTGCAGCAAGTAAACTTCAGGGTCGGGAATTTAAAAATAGCATCAAATGGGAAAAAAGGAATGGCAGATCTCATTATAGTGTAAAAATATCTTCTGAATATTTTAGTTGACAAGCTAACATGGCTGAAGACATTCCATTTACTTTTAAGAAGGACTAACTGTCAAATAAGGGTTTGCACATGAAAAAACAGGATTAGAGGGAGTGACGGTATTGGCACTGATCTTTCAGATCTATTTAAACCCCAAAGGGAATACTTCTGTTCCTTTGTTTCTAGCAAGTATGTTCAAGTGCTCTCTTAACTTTCAAGTGCACATAATAACTGACAAGGAGCCCAGAAGATTCAAATGCCGAGAGACACTAACTCACGGTGCCAGGCAGTGTCCGAGATGGACTAATACCTGAAAAATCAGTGTGGGGAGGAACTTCAGCTTCTATTTTCCAACCCAGAAGAATTAGGCAGCTTGGCCACAGTATGAAGTCCTGTGTTATTTAAAGCTTTCTCTAGGGACTAATTTGACCTAATCCTATGATACTTATACTAGGGGGGAAAAAATCAAAAAATGTAGTTGAACTAAGTACTTTTTTTTTTTTTTTTTTTTTTTTTGCTATTTACTGAAGAAAATCAAAATCCTTTCTGCAGAGAAACACCCAATCCAAGAATGCAGAGGCAGAAGTAGGCAGTTTAGCTATCAGAGTGTGGGCTCATCCACAGCTGCTACTACCTACATCCCAGAACAGGGTCGGCCACACAGGACTCTGAAAGGCTTTGCTGGTGGAACATACAGACAAGATCCCTCCTAGTGATTCACTGATGTGAAAACTACTGTGGGAATTGACGACCACTCAGACACAAACGTGGAGCCTCTTCTCTCTTTCCACCTCCCCCTAAGAAAAACCAACCAGACTTTGGGTAGGCACTGCCCTTCCTGTGACCCAGTTAAAGAGAAGAACCAGAGTAAGAAAGAACTGATTCTATTCCTAATGAAGAAGAGAGAGCACTGGTAATTCACAAAGATAGTGACAAAAAAGACAGGTGATGCAATGTTTTGAACATGGGAAGTCCCTCGTGCCCTCGTGTGTTTGAGCATCTGGCCTCCACCTGGTGGTACTGTATGGGAAGACTGTGAAGCCCTTAGGAGGTGGAGCCATGCTAGAGGAAGTGCATCACTAGGGACAGACCTTGAGGCTTTATATCCTCATTCTCTGTTTCCTGAGTACAGACACAATGCAACCAACCAGCTTCCTGCTTCTGGTGCCATGTCTTCCCTGCCATGATGGACTACGGCCCTCTGGGACTATAGGCCAAAATGAGCCTTATCACTCTCAAGTTGCAGGATATTTTATCACAGTGACAGAAAAGCAACTAAGATACTCCTAACTGAGAATAACACTGACTTTAATAGCCCCTCATCCTGAGGTCAGTGGGAGCCACCTACCTGTCCTCTGCTGTAGAGTCTACAAGCTCAAGTGTCACCCTCCAGTGGGGAAAGTAAGGCTTAGGAGGTCTTGAAAGTACGAAGACAGGTCCTCTGCCCATGCAGATACCAAGGCTGTGGTTGTTGTCTCCTGTCTGAGTGGTCCTGGGGATTCAGCCCTCTTGAGTAGATTGGTCAATTAAGAGGATCCCCAAATAAAACTGGAAGACAGGGGGCTGGAGAGATGGCTTAGAGGTTAAGAGCACCAACAGCTCTTCCAGAGGTCCTGAGTTCAATTCCCAGCACCCACATGGTGGCTCACAACCATCTATAATGAGATCTGGTGCCCTCTTCTGTATACATAATAAATAAATCAATCTTTAAAAAAAAAAAAAACTGGAAGACAGTCAAACCAACAGATGCACAAAGCACAACCCAGGACCACGCAAGGAACACAGCTGCTTTGGAAGAGACTCCTCAGTGGCTCAATCAAAGATAAGATACTGAAGTGGGCTAAATACTGGGAGAAGACCTCAAGAGTTCAAAAGTCAAAATCACCAGTGACCTGAAAAAGGATACAAGCAAACAGATGAATTCAATTCAAGTCAACCATATAGAGGGAAAAGTCAGGCAAATGCATGAGAAAGTCAGCAATATGGATGAAAAAGCTAGAAACAAGAAAGGAAACTGATTTTGAAGGGAAAAAAGGATAAAATAATTAAAACCCTCAGAAATAAAAACAAAATGAATCAATTAAATAATAGTGGAAAGCATTGTCAATAGACTTAGGAGGTCAAGGTCAAAGAAATACTAGACTCCACACTAAAACAAGGTGTGGGCGGGAGGACAAACTGTAAGCATGACCAGAACACCCAAGAATTTTTGGATCTGATCAAGAGACTAAACCTAAGAATGCACAGGATGAAGAAGGTGCTGAGATAAACGCTAAAGGCATAGAATATCTGTTCAGTGGAATTATAGCAGAAAGCTCAAACACAAGAGGCATTTAGAACCCCACACAGACATAACCAAGGAAGAACTTCTCCACAGTCAAGGTGTCGGAAATAAAAAAAGTAACATTAAGGCTGTAACGGAAGACTGGACTCACCTACAGAGGGAAACTCATCAGGACAGCAACAGCTTTCACAGCAGCACTCCTAAAGGCCGGAAAGCATGCCAAGACATATCGCAAGCTCTGAGTAAGCTGCTGCCAGCCCAAACTGCAGCATCCAGCAAAGCTATCTTTGAAAACAGACAGAGAAAGGACATTTCAAACCAAGCAAAAACTAAGGCAGTTCATGATAAACAAACAAGCCAGCACTGAGGAATATTTAAAGGAATATTTCATAAAGAGGAAGGAAAAAGTTTCAGCTACAAGAATGTGGAAAAAAATTTCATGAGCAGGAGAAATGAAAGGAGAGGTGGAAAAAAAACCCATCATGTCCAACACAGTTATCAGCAAACTAGTAGAAAAGAAAGAAACAACTCAGAGAAGCAACAAAGTCTTAGATTAGCAAAATCTCTCAATAGCTTTAATGTAAGTGGCGTCTACTTATCAAAGAGATACAGACTGGTTGACTGGACAAAAGATCAAGATCCAAGTGGGTTTTGTCTTCAAGAAATATACCTCGCAAGCACAGACTGAGAACCAAAAGTCACTCTATCCAGCAAACAGAAGGCACACCAAGCTGGCATAGACAGCTCTTCTTCTGTCTAACAAAGCAGACTTCAAACTCAAGTTAGTAGAGATAAAGAAGCCCAGCACATTACTAAATTAATTAGTGGGACAAGAATTCATCAAGAAGCTCTAACAACTGTAAATATCCATGCACCAAGCTGGGGCTCCTTATTTCAAAAAACTAACACTAATAGACCTAAAATACAAGAGGGACCCTGGTACTACAACTGGAGGTGACTTCAATGCACACCCATATCTTCACCCAGGCCATGTGACTGAAAAGTCACAGTTGAAGCAGTAGAGTCAAATGGAATTCATTTTTACCTATAGAATATTCCACCCACAGATGTAAAGGCAATACTTAGCAACCCATTGAACTCCCTCTAAAACAATCCACAATTTAAACCAGAAATTAAGTCTCAGCAATATAAAAGAATCAAAACAATTTCATGTATCTTTTCAGAGCATAGTGGAATAAAACCAGAACTCAATAACAAAAAACTAAAACCCACATAAGTACCTGAGGAGTAAGTCCAAACAGTACACTCCTGAATGATGACCGTGTTACTAAAGAAATTACACAGTGCCTACTGACAAGCGAAAATGAACATAACTTACCAGAAGCTTTGGGATACAACTAAGTCATTTCTAAAAGGAAAGTTCACATCGGTGAGCACTCACTTAAAACACACACACACACACACACACACACACACACACACACACACACACACACACACACACAGAGAGTCAGAAAGATTTCAAATGTCCTAATCATGCATGCCAAGGTCTTAGAAAAAGAAGAACAAGTCAAACTCAAAGGTAGTGGGTAGCACCAAACCATGAAGATAAGAAATTAGTGAAACAGAGACTAAAGGACAATGCATAGACCAATTCTACCAGTGAACATAGACAGAAAAATTCCCAGTAAGATATCTGAAAACTGAATTTACGAGTACATTAAGAAGATCACACACCATGGCCAGTTTGTTTCATTTATGGATGGAAGGCTAGCTCTATATGTGCAAATCACAAGTAAAGAGAGAAATCACATAATCATCTCAAACAGATGCAAAAAAGGCCTTTGACAAAATTTTATATTCCTTCACAATAAAAGCTCTAAGGAACCTAGGAATAGAAGTAACACATCTCAATCTGTTGCAAACACACTAAATGAGAAAACTGAAAAGCATTGGAGCTACAATCAGGAGATAAAGGAACGCAACTCTCACTGTTCTTACTTGGAATAATGATCAAAGTCTTAGAACATAGGACAAGAGGAAGAAAATAGGAAAGGAAGGTATCAAATCATCCCTATTTGCAAATGACACGCTCCTATCCTTTTATTTTTATTTTTTCTTTTGATTTTTTTGAGACAGGGTTTCTCTGGGTAACTGTCCTGGCTGTCCTAGAACTCGCTTTGTAGACTAGGCTGGCCTTGAACTCACAGAGATTCACCTGCCTCTGCCTCCCGAGTGCTGGGATTAAAGGTGTGCGCCACCACCGCCTGGCTATGTTCCTATCCTTAAAGACCCTCAAGGGTCCATCAGGAAACTCTTAAGACTTCACTTTCAGCCATACAGCAGGATACAAAATCAACACATAGGAATCAGCAGCTTCCATGTTGGGCACATGTCCGAGCGCGTAAATTGCTTGCCTCTCAAACATGAAAACCTGAGTGATAATTTTTTTGCACCCTGAAGGCCTCTCCACTAACGCAGCAAACCGAATCAGACCGAATTGGAAAAGCCCAAGTTTAAGCCCTTCAGAGAGGAGACCAGGATGAGAGACTGGAAGAACCACATGTCTCTTTTCTGAGCCTCTCTGGGGGAGGAGCTGTGTTTGGTGGGCTTTGAAGGGGCGGGGTTAGGGAAAGAGATAGGGGAGGGGAGTTGAGGCGGATCTTCTACCAGAACATTCCAGACTCATTGGGTATGGGGATGCCAGGGTACCAGGGATTGAGGTGGAGCTCCCACCCAAACACTGAATTCAGACCTACAGCATTCATGTGTAAAGCTGGGTTTGGCAGCACACACCGAAATCCCAGTTTAGCCAATCAGTGAGTTCAGTGATGACTCTATCTCAAAAAATAAGGTAGAGAACAATGGAACACACCATACAACGTCTGTCCTCCACACACCTATACACCCACATACATGTGCATTTGCACACAGAGAGACACTACATGCACAAACCAGAGGAAGAGAGGGAGGTCACATGCACACACCAAGTAGGGAGGAAGGCCACATGCATACACCACGGTGCGTGTGTAGGGGCAAGTGTCAGCAGGTTTTCTATATACCAATAATGAACTTGCTGAGAATGAAATCAGGGGAAATTATCCCTTTTACGATAACTTCACTCATACATACTCATACACACACACACACACACACACACACACACACACACACACACACACACACACAATTTCACACCTGGCTTTCCTCTCAGGTAGAAAATGACAGAGCACTGTCACCTGTGCTCTCCATGGTAGGCTGGTCTGCATCCTTAAACTCAGACACTACAAGGTCCCTTGGCTCAGGAAGAGCTGGAATGTTAGCTGCCTCTTCCTGCAGCAATGCTGGCAGGGAACCCACTGAGCTTTCTATGTGGTTGGAGGATAGGACACACCCAGTGGGTCAGTGTTATAAAAAAGGCATTCTTGACAGGAAAGCAGCAAAGCCTGAGAAAGAATCAGCAGACCCAATTATTAAAGGCACGCATGTAGACTCCTGCAATGCCTCAGCATGTATAATAAGACAGGGTGTGCGTCAGAACCACAACCCAGACTCGTGGCTTTGGCCTAGAGATAGTTCACTGGACAAGTATCTGCTGACAGTCTGCCCTTCCTCTGACTGGTACAGTTGTCCGGTCAAGAAGAAAAGACAGCTCTCAGTTCTCCAGGAACTTACACTCTAGCCCATCTTGATATTAAAAAAATACTACTGAAAAACCAAACAGACAGTTTTTATTATTTCAGTTCCCTCAGGCTCAAGGATCAAGCATGGGGCTTAACCCCAATTTCCTGTAGAAAGTAAGCATCTGGCCTTTAAGTCAACTGCACTAATCACAACGATTCTCACACGCAAACTTCATCCCTGCAAGCACATTTGTGAACTTCTGCACCTGTTTGATTAGCAGCCAATGGACAATAAATGAGTGAGCATTAGATGACAAACGTTTTTAAAACTTCAAGGAAAAATAAAATGATAAAATGCAAAAAATAGAAGTATGCTAAAGGTACCAGCCAACTTTTCACCCATTCATCCAATCAACTGGTAGTATAAGGTACTACTGTGGTTAGCTAGGGGAAGACAAGGGTTCTCTCTTCTCAGCTCAAGCTCTGTCTGAATGTAAGTTTCCATGTTAATTAGGCACTGTCCACTTTTAGAAGAATCCTGCTTAATCAATGTGCTACTGTTTTCTGTTGCAACAAAAAGGTCTCTGAGGCTGGGTGTTTTATAAACAAAGAATTTATTTGGGTCACACTTTTAGAAACTAGCGTCCAAGAATAGATGGTCCTAACAGTGAGAGTCTCCTGGCAGATGGTGAAAGAGGGTGGGAACATGTACAGAGATCACATGGAGACACAGGCAGAGGAGATCACATGCAGACACAGAAAGAGGAGATCACATGGAGACACAGGCAGAGGAGATCACATGGAGACACGGGCAGAGGAGATCACATGGAGACACAGAAAGAGGAGATCACATGGAGACACAGGCAGAGGAGATCACAGGGAGACACAGGCAGAGGAGATCACATGGAGACACAGGCAGAGGAGATCACATGGGAGACACAGGCAGAGGAGATCACATGGAGACACAGGCAGAGGAGATCACATGGAGACACAGAAAGAGGAGATCACATGGAGACACAGGCAGAGGAGATCACATGGAGACACAGAAAGAGGAGATCACATGCAGACACAGGCAGAGGAGATCACATGGAGACACAGGCAGAGGAGATCACATGCAGACACAGAAAGAGGAGATCACATGCAGACACAGGCAGAGGAGATCACATGGAGACACAGGCAGAGGAGATCACATGCAGACACAGAAAGAGGAGATCACATGGAGACACAGGCAGAGGAGATCACATGGAGACACAAGCAGAGATCACATGGAGACACAGAAAGAGGAGATCACATGCAGACACAGAAAGAGGAGATCACATGGAGACACGGGCAGAGGAGATCACATGCAGACACAAGCAGAGGAGATCACATGCAGACACAGAAAGAGGAGATCACATGGAGACACAGGCAGAGGAGATCACATGCAGACACAAGCAGAGGAGATCACATGGAGACACAGAAAGAGGAGATCACATGGAGACACAGGCAGAGGAGATCACATGCAGACACAGAAAGAGGAGATCACATGCAGACACAGGCAGAGGAGATCACATGGAGACACAGGCAGAGGAGATCACATGGAGACACAGAAAGAGGAGATCACATGCAGACACAGGCAGAGGAGATCACATGCAGACACAGAAAGAGGAGATCACATGCAGACACAGGCAGAGGAGATCACATGCAGACACAGGCAGAGGAGATCACATGGAGACACAGGCAGAGGAGATCACAGGGAGACACAGAAAGAGGAGATCACATGGAGACACAGGCAGAGGAGATCACATGGAGACACAGAAGAAGATCACATGGAGACACAGGCAGAGGAGATCACATGCAGACACAGAAAGAGGAGATCACATGCAGACACAGAAGGAGATCACATGGAGACACAGGCAGAGGAGATCACATGCAGACACAAGCAGAGGAGATCACATGCAGACACAAGCAGAGGAGATCACATGCAGACACAAGCAGAGGAGATCACATGGAGACACAGGCAGAGGAGATCACATGCAGACACAGGCAGAGGAGATCACATGGAGACACAGAAAGAGGAGATCACAGGGAGACACAGGCAGAGGAGATCACATGCAGACACAGAAAGAGGAGATCACATGCAGACACAGAAAGAGGAGATCACATGGAGACACAGGCAGAGGAGATCACATGGAGACACAGAAAGAGGAGATCACATGGAGACACAGAAAGAGGAGATCACATGCAGACACAGAAAGAGGAGATCACATGCAGACACAGAAAGAGGAGATCACATGGAGACACAGGCAGAGGAGATCACATGGAGACACAGGCAGAGGAGATCACATGGAGACACAGAAAGAGGAGATCACATGGAGACACAGGCAGAGGAGATCACATGCAGACACAGGCAGAGGAGATCACATGGAGACACGGGCAGAGGAGATCACATGGAGACACAGAAAGAGGAGATCACATGCAGACACAAGCAGAGGAGATCACATGGAGACACAGAAAGAGGAGATCACATGGAGACACAGGCAGAGGAGATCACATGGAGACACAGAAAGAGGAGATCACATGCAGACACAGGCAGAGGAGATCACATGGAGACACAGGCAGAGGAGATCACATGCAGACACAGAAAGAGGAGATCACATGCAGACACAGAAAGAGGAGATCACATGGAGACACAGGCAGAGGAGATCACATGGAGACACAGGCAGAGGAGATCACATGGAGACACAGAAAGAGGAGATCACATGCAGACACAGGCAGAGGAGATCACATGCAGACACAAGCAGAGGAGATCACATGGAGACACAGAAAGAGGAGATCACATGGAGACACAGAAAGAGGAGATCACATGCAGACACAAGCAGAGGAGATCACATGCAGACACAAGCAGAGGAGATCACATGGAGACACAGGCAGAGGAGATCACATGCAGACACAGGCAGAGGAGATCACATGGAGACACAGAAAGAGGAGATCACATGGAGACACAGGCAGAGGAGATCACATGGAGACACAGGCAGAGGAGATCACATGCAGACACAGGACAGAGGCCTGTTCACTTCTAACAACCTGCCACAGGAATTAATCAGGATCCTCAGGAACTGTAGTCATTTTTTCTAGGGTGGTAGCATTACCCCAACACTGCTACACTGGGGACCAACCTTCCAGCAAATATACATTTGGGACACAATCCATTTCCAAATCACAGCAGACAATCTAGCCAGAGTCCCCATCCTTAAGACTGGATCTTTAAGACTCCCTCATCAGCACCATCTACCAAGTGGCGCCTGGCCATCAAAGTCCATCTTCACCAAACATTCTGTAGGTCTGATTATTTCCTGCTTCCCAATGTTTTATCCACCAAAGTCCCTGACCTAGCCCTCTACCATACTCAAACCCATGTCCTCCTGTATCTGGAGGGGAGATGAGCAGAATCTCTCTCCTACTGTAAAATTCTATTGCAGTTGGACCCTCTGAACAAAGTTTGCCTTACTGAGACTGTACCTTTTTTTTCTTTAAAATATCAGATAAAAAAAAAAAAACCATAATCCTGCCATCTGGATCACATGGCGGTGAAGATGTGGAGAGGGTGGCAGCTGTGCCATTTCAAAATCCAACCCCACAATCAAAGCATCCTGCGACTCAATGACAAGGCCATTCCCATACAAAGTTTGTTTTTATTTTTTCAAATTAATGTCCCAACAAGTTCTCCCCAAAAGTGTTAGAAGTAGTAATACAAAACACAGTGATTATAATTATGCATTCAAATACACAATTATCATATAATTAATGGATGGCAAGGTGAGAGTATGGAAAAATGTCAGCAGGAAAATCAAATGAGGCCAGAATTGAAGATGGCACATAAAGACACATTTCTCTCCATTCCCACACTTTTCACAATAAACTGAGCTCTAAGCAAGCCAGCAGTCTAGAAAGCTGAACTCCCAGAGGCACCATGAATAGACCAGACCGTTCCTGGAAGACTCCAGCAAGGCCTGAAGACCGAAGCTCATCAAGTCACACAAACAGGTCTGAGAGCAAAACTTGACCTGGACAGAGTGAGAGCTGTGAATTGATTATCTTCTTAAAATACTCACCACACTTCATGGACGTGTGGATACAGGAATGTGCTTAAGTAAAGTGCATTTGGCCAGCACTCACAAAGTTTGTTTTAAAACTAAAAAGTCTACAGTATTTAAAGCATTTTAATTTCTAACCACCCAGAAAATTCTGATCTTCAAAACATGTAATTCCAACATTCCAGATCAACAACTATAAATTTCTACATGGCATATATTTTATCTGAGATAAGGAGTATATTTTCCACTCTTTTTGGAAAACCAAAAGAAAAGACAAATGTAGTAAGAAGTTAAATCCTAGGGGCCAGTGAGATGGCTATGCAGATAGAAGCACCTACTGCTGAATCTGATAACCTGAACTTGACCCCTGGGACCCACAGTGGAAGGAGAGAACTCACTCTTGCAGGTTGACCTCTGACCTCTACATAAGCATGTACACATACATGCACACACTAAATCTAAGAATTTCAATTCTAAGTGTTCCATAAACAGCACATTGTGTACTCTTCCTAAAGGGCCTTACATGTGTCATTTGGAAAAGTGCATTAGATAGTGGACGGTAGACTTGGAAGAGTTGGGAGAGAAGGGCACTTGTGAATATGATCAAAATGCATTACATGCATGTATAAAATTCTGGAAACCTCATTTTTAAAAATGTGAAGTGTGACTTAACCTTTCATCCATCCTTTCAACTGTGCAATGGTAGAATCCAGGGAGCTCTCTGTTCCTGGCGTTAGCCTGGGGCCCACTGACTTTCAGGCATCCTGTCTGGCCACTGCTCCATGGTGGAAGAAAAGGCAGCCAGAGCAGGTCCAGCTCATCAGCAGGTTCACTCAAGTCCCTCTGCTGAAGATTCCCTGTCATCCTGGCTCAGGAACAAAGACTTGCTGCAGGGGTATGCCTATGCTCCAAGAGGACTTAAGGCCCTTTCCCTCAGCCTTATCCACATTTTGAAAACACAAGTGATTCAAAGCATTGACTTGGAAATGATTAAAGCAATTAAATGTGCACTTCTACCAAGAGAAGAAAATGCTCTAGTACAGAAACCTCCTTAAAGAAACAAGGGCACCAGGGAACTCAGCAAGGGCACCCAGGTGCACTGAGGAAAGGGCTGTGCCCTGCCCTTGTCATACCACAGGTGTCCAGAGCTCCCTGCCGGCCCCTTCGGAGCTGAGTCCACACCACACAGCTAGCTCCCAGGTGAGTGGCTCATGCTGTCAACTACCAAGTAACGCCACAGAGGGCCCACACTGCCCTCCCAAAAACTTGTCTACACAGTACACAGGCGAGTTTCCATTCTGCAATTTTCGGTAACATTAGTATAAATATTCTTCTGATGGAGGTGTTTCATTTAAACAAAACAGTCATTCTAGCAATATCCTTACCAAAGCAGCTTAGTTTCAGAAAGGATTTTTTCCATCTGTCAGTCCTGACAGACTACCCTGAATGTAGTTTCAGAATATACATGGCTAAACTTTATCCTTCAGAGTCTATTAGGAAAAAGCACACAGGTACTCTCTCTAAAACTCCCCAGGTCTGATGCTACCCTGTTTCCCAGTAGGTTTCCCCTGTGTTGAGTGAATGAAGATCGTGTCTTAGGAGAAGACAGTAAAAAAGGCTGAGCAAAGACAGAGCAGGGAGACCCCAAGCTCTGTCCTCAACTGTGCTTTATCACAGTGTCCAAGGCAGCCTACCAAGCAGTGGAGAGAAACATGCACGCAGGTGATCTTCCCTAGGAGGAGAAAAGCAGCTGTACAGGGAAGCATGTAGGAGACGGTAACCAATGTGCAATGCCTGCAGAAGCATCCCACCAGAATGCTGTACAAGCAGTGGAGAGAGACATGAATGCAGGTGATCTTCCCCAGGAGGAGAAAAGCAGCTGTACAGGGAAGCATGTAGGAGACAGTATCCAATGTGCAATGCCTGCAGAAGCATCCCACCAGAATGCTGTACAAGCAGTGGAGAGAGACATGAATGCAGGTGATTTCCCAGGAGGAGAAAAGCAGCTGTACAGGGAAGCATGTAGGAGACGGTAACCAATGTGCAATGCCTGCAGAAGCATCCCACCAGGATGCTGTACTAGCAGCACTGTGCTAGTAAGTTTCAAATTCAAGGATCAGCTTTGAAATAGACAATAAACAAACAAACAAATAAAAATGAGGAGGGATTCCCCCACTCCAGTTTTTGCCATTGATAAATAGGAACATGGTAGACATGTTATTTTAACAATTAAAAGGTACCATGCCAATAACTATAGTCACTTCATTTGCTTATTATGGTCATTCAACTTGAATTTTTCTATGGTTATCATTTTTTATTTAAAAATAAAAATGTTTATGCTTCTTTCTGATAATTGAGACCAGCTTTCAATGACTCAATGACAAAAACACTAAAGCTGACTATAAACTTAGGAGCTATGCATCTTGTGCTGGTGGTGACTACCCAGCCCAAATGCCCATGGCTTTGCCAGGCATCCAACACAAAGTCCCGTTCTAATATTTAATTAATGTATCCATCCCATAATCATTCATGTGTTTATGTGAAGCCAATAGCTTCAATTTAAATTTCTGCAACCTCAATCTCTGAGGCCTAGTCAGGCGCCTTGGGTGAAAGGGTCCCCACAGCTCTCCAGCAGTACAGGGTACCCTCTATGCACCTAAAGCACATAGCTTTGCTAGAACTGACTCCCAGCGCTTATTCAGTCATGATTTCTCCTCCTCAATGTCAGACATGGTTACAGTCCCAAAGGGGAAAAAATTGTAGGACTGTCCTTCTTTCGTGTCAGGAATGGGCAGCATTAAAGGCATTAGTCTAAATATGAATCATAGGATGATGATTATGCAACTTTAAGGAGCCTAAAGAAAGTAGAGACCAGCAAGATGATCACATCTGGGGCATCTTAGAAAGACCTTGACCATGCTCCACATTATGAAATTTTAAGCAGAGAGCATTCAAATAAATGTCTAAACAATTAGCTAAATATCATCTTAGGAAATCAGGGAAGCTGAGCATGATGGCACACGCCTTTAATTCCAGCACTTGGGAGGCAGAGACAGGTTGATCTCAATGAGTTCAAGGCCAGCCTGGCATACATAGTGAGTCTAAAGGCTAACCAAGGCTATGTAATGAGATCCTATTAAAAAAAAGACGGCCGGGCGGTGGTGGTGCACGCCTTTAATCCCAGCACTCAAGAGGCAGAGGCAGGCGGATCTCTATGAGTTCGAGGCCAGCCTGGACTACCAAGTGAGTCCCAGGAAAGGCGCAAAGCTACACAGAGAAACCCTGTCTCAAAAAACCCAAAAAAAAAAAAAAAAGGAGAAGAAGAAGAAAATGAAAAGAAATCAGGGAAGTTGATAGAACAAGAAAGGAAGAGAAGAAAGAATAACAACAAAGCAAAAAGTAATCAGTGAACTCAAACCAAACAGAGAAGACTCAGCATTTGCTCTTTGAAACACTAATAAGACAGACACCTGCCAAGAGTAATAAAGGAAAAAAGGGAGAAAAATAATACTAAGTATGTGAAAAGGGATATAATTACAGATGAAGCTGAAAATGAAAGATAAAAGAATACTATAAATAACTATGCCAATAAACTTAAGAACTTGGGTTAAATTTCTCGAAAATTACAACTTAGCGAAGCTTACTAAGAAGACATCCAGTCCAAGGAGCTCAGTGACTACTGAAGAATCAAATCACTCTCTACAATCTTCCCACAGAGAAAGTAAGTCACAAAGGGCGTTAGAGATGAACTTTGACAAAGCCTTATGAAACAGATGATTATAGCTTTATTAAACACACACAGACACAGACACACAGGCACTCACACACAGGATCAAGGCAAGTCATATTCATATACAGCTTTTACTCAAAAAATGGAATGAGGCAAGAAAAAGAAACGAGATATGTGGACTGGAAAGAAAACAAAACACACTCTCAGCAGAAGTAACTGATGATGAGGCTTTCTTAGTTAGGGTTTCTATTGCTGTGAAGAGACATCACGACCATGGCAACTCTTGTAAGAAAAACATTTGAGGGTGGCTAACTTACAGTTTTAGAGGTTCAGTCCATTAACATCATGGCAGGGAGCATGGCAGTGTGCAGACAGACGTGGCACTGTATGTAGCTAGAGTTTTTCTGGTCCTGCCTGGCCCACAGTCAGGACAAATCTCTCTCACCCGCCAGTCCCACAGCCACTCAGACCCAACTGAGCAAACACACAGACTTATATTATTTATAAACTGTATGGCCATGGCAGGCTTCTAGCTAGCTGTTCTTATATCTTAAATAACCCATTTCTATTCATCTATAAGCTGCCACATGGCTTGTGGCTTACCAGTATCTTACATCTTGCTTTTCATAGGGGCGGCTGGCAGCGTCTCTCTGCCTCAGCCTTCCACTTCCCAGAATTCTCCTCCTCCTTGTCCCGCCTACCCTATCCTTCCTGCCTGGCTACTGGCCAATCAGCACTTTATTTATTAACCAATCACAGCAATACATTCACAGCATACACAGCATAGAGAACATTCCACAGCAACTGTAGTAGTAGCTGAGAGTCCTACTTGCAGGCAACAGGAAGTGGACTGATAGACTAGGCGGTATCCTGAGCATAGAAACCTCAAGCCCGCCCCCACAGTTACACACTTCCTCCAACAAGGCCATACCCACTCCAACAAAGCCATATCTCCTAACAGTGCCACTCCCTATGAAATTATGGGGGCCAATTACAGTCAAACTACCACAGAGGCCTTTCAAAGTCTACAGGCAGGTTATCACAACCAGTGACACTTTTGTAAAGTTGCTAAGAATACTCACAGCAGAACTAAGTCTGGCAAAAGTTGACCAAGACCTTAGGGAAAAAAACATGAAAACTTTATTCCAAGACTTTTAAGAGATCTGATAAATGGAGGGCTATGCCATAGTCATGAATTTGAAGACTCAATCCTGACACTGGTATATGGCACAGATACACCATATCCACCGATATACTGGTGCACACATAGAAATACTGAATTCTTATACTTTTCAAAACAAAACAAAACAAAAAAAACAGGTAACTTGATTCTACAATGTCTAGGAAAACACACAAGGGCCCAAGAATAGACAAAATTTTTGAGGAACAAATTGAGGAGAACTGGTCCTATGGTATTGAGCTTATTATAAAGCTATAGTATCAGAGAGCATGTGGAAATGCTACCAGGACAACTTACAGGTAAGACAGAGCACACTGCACTGACTGTCAATTAGGTGACAGGTGACTGGAGGAAGGGGGAACCGCCCTGCTCCGAGCAAGGCAGTTTGAATGCCAATGCTAATATAAGCTGCAAACTAAAATTCTGGAAACAGGGAAGGTTACTATTACACACGGGCAGAGTTTACAGCAGCTATCTGGTCTACTTAGGAGCTTGGCCACTTCAATTCAGCTAAGAGTCCTGGTTAAAAATCTATTCTGAAAAAGTAGAATGGGGACAGAACCTCAGAACAAAGGAAACCATAACCCTAACCACTACCTTTGGGCTCAATTTTAAAATTTTACCTAAAGCCTGATGTGAAAAGATTACAACCCCTAAAATGGTACAGAGTGATCATTCCTCTTAGGAATCAGTATCCAAGGTCAGTGAGAGAAAGAAAAAGAAAGCTCTGGGCACACCTCACTCCTAGGAAGGTATTTCGGGAGGAGGTCAGAGGTCAGGAATCAAGCCTGGAGATGCTTAACATTTTTAATGTTGGGAGTAGAAGCTAAGACTATCTTCTTGATTCTAAGAACCTAGTAATTATGAAGTCTGCCTGTGATTTTATGATGGGTTTGGGATTAGGGAGACACAATGTGCTATTAAATACAAATGGGTAAACAACAAAGACTGCAGTTTTCAGAAGCAGGGATGTTGCCTATTAGAAAGGTTTACAGAAGGTAAAGAGCAGCCTGCAGAAGCATGGCTACCTCTAGATGATTTATACTCTCTCAGAGCAAGTGTGAAGTTCCAAAGGCTGGAACCAATAAGCAGAGAGGAGAGGGACATAGGACATACAGGCTTCCAGTACCACAGGTCCCAGTGTGGTCCACAAGGCGATGAATTCGTGGGGACACTGTCAAATGAACATCTCCAGTGTTCGTCACCTGACCTGTGCACAGCCCCTGTGAGTCACAAAAGCCAACTTCTAACTCTTCCAACTTAAAGAACTCACTGGCTGCACTCTCATCTAGCCACAGTTAGGAGGTTCCTGACAGATTATCATGGACTCTGTAAGCTTTCTAGAATATACTTCATAGGAGGGGTATATTTCCTTCCCTGAAAGCAACTGGACAGGAAATTAACCATGAAGACACTGCCCTGGGCTCATCTGCCATTTATTTATAAAGACTTGGATTTAGTAATTAACTGAATTCTTAAGGCTAGAACTGCCCTTAAAATAAAGGGAGGTGGGAAATCAAACCACGGGATGTCTTAATTAGAACAAGAAGAGGCGAGCCCTCTGAGGATCTTAGAACGTTTATTTATGTCTCTTGCCTGTGGGCATGCTCTGTGTTCTCCATGAAATCATAAAATTATTTTAAATTCCTTAGACTGTGTCTGCAAGTCCTGAAGGGCACTGGACATGACTTCTGAGTCTGAGTGTGAAATTAATCCAAAGCAGCTTAATGCTTCCCTGAGGCATGTCTATCTTGGCATGCATTTGGGGTCTACTGCTGGTTTTTTGCAACTATATTTTTCAAGGGGACTTTTTTTTTTTTCTGAGATAGGGTCTCCAGGCTGGCCTTGAAACTCCCAATATCCCTGACTCTACCTCCCAAGTGCTGGAATTACAGCATGCTTAGCTTCTGAAAGGGCTCTTCTTCCTGAAGGAACCCCTCTCCTTTACTGAATATTCCCCCATCCTCTGTGCAGTGGCACCTCTCCATTTCTCTGCCGGTTCTTTACAGGGATGCTCACCTTTTAAAATTGACATTCGTACCAATCATGAATTTGAACCCAAGATTTAACACACACACACACACACACACACACACACACACACACACACACACACACACACACACACAAGCCACAAAAAAACACTGTGACTATGAAAGCTTCATGTCCTTCTACAGCTACTCTTGGGGACCCTTGTCCTCAGTCCTGTGTCCCTGAATTGCTTCCTTAAAGTATCCCCTGCTTTCCCTTCCACTGGTGACTACTAATTTCCCTTCCTACAGTCATCATTTTGCCATTGATCCCAAATACTAGAAGGGCCCATTTAACTTCTAGATTTTAAGTTTGTATTGCTATTGCCTTTTGGACAACAATGTCATCCACTAATACATCCAAATAAGAACCTGGCAACTTCTCTTTCAAACTGAGCCTTACAGAATTCTCTGACATGAAATGTCTACCTTTGACCCCACCCCCAACTATCTAAAGTAGTCTCCATGACTAGTTCCTCTCTCCCCCTTCTCCCCATTCTCCATCCATCCCTGCTACCCCCTTCTCCCCTATTCTCTGGACATCCCTGCTACCCCCTTCTCCCCTATTCTCCATCCCTGCTACCCTCTTCTCCCCTATTCTCCATCCCTCCTACCCTCTTCTCCCCTATTCTCCATCCCTGCTACCCCCTTCTCCCCTATTCTCCATCCCTCCTACCCTCTTCTCCCCTATTCTCTGGCCATTCTGCTACCCACTTCTCCCCTATTCTCTGGCCATTCTGCTACCCCCTTCTCCCCTATTCTCTGGACATCCCTCCTACCCTCTTCTCCCCTATTCTCTGGCCATTCTGCTACCCGCTTCTCCCCTATTCTCCATCCCTGCTACCCTCTTCTCCCCTATTCTCTGGCCATTCTGCTACCCTCTTCTCCCCTATTCTCTGGCCATTCTGCTACCCCCTTCTCCCCTATTCTCTGGCCATTCTGCTACCCACTTCTCCCCTATTCTCTGGACATCCCTGCTACCCTCTTCTCCCCTATTCTCTGGCCATTCTGCTACCCCCTTCTCCCCTATTCTCCAGCCATTCCTGCTACTCCCCTAAGTCCTTCACAAACCCTTGTGAGGACTTTCCAGGACTTTTGAGGGCTTATCTTCCTAGCAAATACCACAAGACTGCCCTACTCCACATGGCCACCCCTAAGCTGGCAAGCAGGGGTCAGAGTCACCCTCATCACCTGCCGATAGACTTAAAGCCCTCACTGCTAAGGACTGAACATGGCCACAGTTCAAAGGTGGCATCTGGGGAAGCCAGCAAGAGGAACAGAGCTGTAGAGAAGTCAGTGGCCAGGAGCAGCAAGCACCCAGGAAGGGAGGCAGCAAAGTCCAGTGCCAACAGTGTCCGGGAAACTCTCTGCAGGGAGTGCACTGGGCTGAGGTGTATGTGAAGAGCATGCACACACCGGAGCAGCTTTCAGACAAGCACAGGCAGGCCAGTGGGGAGACAGATGAGCTGGGGCTGCTCACGGGCAGCTCATACAAAACGCCCTCAGAAATGCAATATTCCCAGCCTGTTCCTCAGGACTCTGTACAGCTCACTAAGTCAAGTGTTGCCCTTAGACTCTGGCCCAATCATTCCCACCTGTCTCCTCTGGATGCCAGGGACACTTGAAAATAATGATTTGTTCATGTCATTCCCCTCCTAAGACCCTTTCATTACTTCCTCCCTTACTGTTCCTTCTGCTTACAGAGCCTTTCACCACAGGTCTCTCCCTGACTACTCCTCTCTTCCCCTTCTCCCCCATTCTCTGCCCATTCCTGCTACTCCCAGGAAAGGACTTTCCAGGTCTTTGGGTGGCTTTTCCTTCTAGCCAAAATGGCCCACCTTGTCTTGGCCTTGGGAACTGAAGACATAAGCCTTGGGATAACGCCTGACTTTTGCTTGTAACTGTGAGACATGGAGACTGGCATGAAGCATAACTCAACAGGAACTTTTGGGCTGGGGACTTCATATCCTTAGCATGCCTCAGTAAGTGCCAGTATGCTTTAACCAAATAGACAGGGCTACTGAGAGCTGGTGGAGAGCCTACTTCCTACAGCCTTTTCCAAGACCTCATGTATTCTCTACCCTCTTCTAGCTACTCCTTGCACCCTTAGGCAGCCGGCAGCCTGAGCGGGCTTTTCCAGGCCATCCTGGGTATGGGGCATATGGCTCTACTCCATTGGCCTCATGCAGAAAGCAATTACAAAATTCCTATCCCTCCCAAACGCCAAGATGCAGCTATGGATGGCTGCACTACTTTTTGCAGGGGTATGTGCTGCCACACCACTGACCATGCCTACATAATCCCCAAACAACTCTTCACAATAGTTCATTTAATTTTGCTATTTTAATAACTAAACTAGATTATAATGAAGATTCACTCAGATTAGCCACCTAGGAACACATCTACTATTCTAGAATTGATGAAAATAGAATCAAGCCCTCAAAGGACAAGCAAGCCACATTCCACATTTGGAGACAGTCAGAAAGAGACCGAAACAAAGGTGGGGTCAGTCCTTTGTTTTCTCCTAATTCAATGAATTCCTTCAAGTTTCACTTTTCTCCCACTCCTGCACTAGGCAAAAGTCTAGAGCCAAGAGATGCAAATAGTAATGTAAAGCAGGGTACACTATGATGGGAAATGTTCAGAGGGCAAGAGTGTATTTTCCAATGAGCACGGGACAGTTGGGTAGGGATGTCACTTAGTAGCTGATCATGCAGCTAACAGATGCAATGCTGTGGGCTAGATCCCCAGTACCACAGGACAACAACAACAACAACAAAACAAAACAAAAACACACATTTGGGCCATTAAAGGGCAACATACCATCAGTTACACTCACAGGAACTATTTTGTACTATCACTCTCATGTTAATTTGGAAGTGTTTAAAACTGCAATGCACATACACACATACACACAAAATACACACACAGAAAAAAACTTGAATTAAGGAATTTTCAAACTTCACATCATTCAGATAATAAAGTTGCTAAGAAAACAATTCAAGCAAAGAGAACAAATGTCCAGAAGCAAAGCTCTTTGCAGTGAGACAAGCTTGAATGCTCAACCAGTACACAGCAGGGAAAAGTAGGGACATAGTGCCTTCCTTTGACAATGAAGACAGGAACAATGAGAGTCGATTATCTGGCATCAGATAAAGGGCAGCTGTTTTTCTGTACATGACCATGTGCTGGGAATTATAAGATTTGACAGCTTGAGGGGTGGTGTCTGCGAGACCAAAAGAAATAAGCACAAAATGTTCAACATTATTCAGGAAGCCATAAAAAGCCAATCATGGCAACCCAATGTACAATATGGTAGCCTGGGTGAGAACCCCTTATCCAAAATGCCTGCGACCAGAACTACTAGTTCAGATTTTGAGTGTTTTCAGGTTGGGGGTATTTGCACACACACAGCTAACACAGCTTAGGAATAGGAGCCCACTCTTAACAGGAATTCACTGTTAATCAGACCTGTTACCTTACAAATACACACGGTGGCCAGCCACTTGATGTGGTATTTTGTTTTGTGTATTGTGGTTTGACTATGACCTGTCTGTTGCATGAGGTCAGGTCTGCGATTGTCTACTTGTGAAACTGTGTCAGTGTTCAATGTTGAATTCTGAACTTCTAGAGTGGGAATGACTAGCCTTTATTAGTGGTTCCTACCTGCCCAGTCTGATAATGCCTGGCAAACTGGTTGACTACTCGGTAATCATTTGAAAAGTACTCCATCAGAATAGATGGAACTTCAGCAAAGTCAGTTGGGCACCGGGTCCCTAAAATGGGGAGAGGAAAAATAGGAGTTAAATCAACATGTTTGTCTTTCATATTATGTACAGTTTTCAAACCTCTATTTGTACTTCTGATGAACTCTGATAAGCTTTAATTCACTGAATCAATATTTTACTTCTATAAAATATTTGTACATATTTGCAGGAAAGTTTATTCTAATCTTATATATTTTTCTTATATTAAGGTAAAACACAATATTTGCACAGCTGCTGAAACACCTCCCGCAGCGACAGCTCACACCCTCTGCACACAGCTTGTCTGCTGATGCACTGGCTTGACATGAAATACAAATTAAAACCCTCTTACAACAATTAAGGCATTTGTATAATTCAATGAATTCCATTACCAAATGCTTTTAGCCTTCATTTGTTTTCAAAGGACTTTATTTAAGCAATATACTGCTTTGTTACAAAGTCAATCCTTGGTAAGGAAAAAAATCAATATTTTAAATCCTAAGTTCCTTAAGGCAACAAATCCTCTAAGAACCTCTTACTGACACTGTATTGTTCCAGTCAACCCACCCACACTCTTTTCAAACATCTTTTCCTTGCCCAAGTTCTGTGTGTTCAGAGTGAGCTAATCAGCAATGGAGGCAACACCTTACTAGGTGATCAAATGCTGACCACTGCTGGCAGTAAGCTGGAGACTTCAGATGAAGGAGAGCCAGGGGTGGTGGGGCACACCTCCAATCCCAGTACCTGGGAGGTGGAGATAGAAAGATGACGAGGAGCTCAAGTCCAGTCAGAGTTATACAGTGAGTTCAAAGCCAGCCTGGGTTACTAGAGACCTTGTCTCAAAAAAACAAAAACAAAACAAAAATCAACTTAGAGACAAGAAAGCTAAGAATTAAATCTTGAATGTAATTAGGCATCATTAAAATTCATAAAGTAGAATTATAATATTGTGAAGAAGTAGTACAGGTAAAAATACTTCACCATACTTTTAAGAAATAAAGCCGGGCGGTGGTGGCGCACGCCTTTAATCCCAGCACTAGGGAGGCAGAGCCAGGTGGATCTCTGTGAGTTCGAGGCCAGCCTGGGCTACCAAGTGAGTTCCAGGAAAGGCACAAAGCTACACAGAGAAACCCTGTCTCGAAAAACCAAAAAAAAAAAAAAAAAGAAATAATTTATTTTGTTTTGTAATAAAATACATGGAGTTTTATTTTAAATGAAAAAAAAATTCACTTGTAATGGTGCCAGGGACTGAGGAGACACACCCCTATTCTTGCAAACATAAACAAATATAAGTTCCCTGTGACATCATAAAATATAAATGTGGACAACTTCAAGATTGACAGCTGAGACGTCCTCCTATCTAGGAAGAAGAGCAGGAAAGGACCTAGGAACTCTGAGATGAAAGTCTTAGGAAGCAATGGCAGACACTAGAAATCACCACAGATCCCCAAAACAAGCCTCCCTCACCAGTGACATGTTGGTAGCGAGTTCGTCCGAGCATGGAATGCATGGCATGTCCCATTTCATGGAAGAGATTTTCCATCATCCCAGGCGTTAGTAAGGTGGGGGCGTTCCTGGAAGGGTGGGGAAGGTTCAGCATGAGAACAACGACCGGGAGCTGGTAGCTTCCATCCTCCTTCAGCCTGCCCCCTCGGATGGTGAAGTGGCAATCCTTTGGGGAGGAGAGAAACGGAGACACGGGTGTTAGACACTCTAAAGAACAAGTCTAGATATAAAACTCTATAGAAATGTGTAAGTTCGCACTTAGAACTTACTCAGTTTTTATCCTGTATATTTACTTCATTTTCCCCTAAAACTTCAATTTTTAAACCACTAAAATGTATTAATGAATTCATTCAGCTACTCCAAAACCATGCACTGACCTGACGTGTCCAGTGCTGGGAACAAAGGCACTGAAGAACCGAGACCCACACTCCAAGTGTCAACAGTGAGTGGGAAGAGGCACTCATGTCCCTGCTGTGTGTCAGGCAACCAACAGAAAGCCTTTCAGTCTGCTCTCCTCGTTCCTGAGTAGCCAAAGCCTGAACTATCTAAGTAGAGTCTGGAGCAAACAGACTGCCACTCCTTCACAATGACATGAGGAAAGACAACTGAAACTGAGCCTTGAAAATGTCACGTGTTGCATTCAAACACACTAGCTGTATGTGCTGCCTCTCGGGTTTGAACCCAGCTGATTGTCAGAGGCCAGGGCTGGGAATTCTCCAGCTGTCACTCACTAAGGAAAGAGGGAAAAGCTGGGACCCCGAGCCAGCTGACTTGCCCTCTGGTCCTCTTTTTGATTCCTGCTGGCCAAATCACCAATGACCTCCATAAGCCTGATCTGCAGAATGTAGACTAAGCCCATCTCCTGTGCTCACTTCTGTTCTGTGGATCACTATTAAATGACAGGTGTAGCTAGAGTTTTCCTGTCTTGCCCACAGTCAGGACAAATCTTTGTCACCCGCCAGTCCCACGGCCGCTCAGACCCAACCAAGTAAACACAGAGACTTATTTTGCTTACAAACTGTATGGCCGTGGCAGGCTTCTTGCTAACTTTCTGCTTGGCCTGGCGGGGCGGCTGGCCGTGACTCCTGCCTTCCTGTTCTTTTATTTCTCCTCTCTGTTAGTCCTGCCTATACTTCCTGCCTAGCCACAGGCCAATCAGTGTTTTATTTATTGACCAATCAGAGCAACTTGACATACAGACCATCCCCAGCACAGCCAAGTGCAGACCATCTCAGACACCTGCACTCAGGCCCGTGGTCCTAATCATCCTCTATGCGGACCTGCTGGGTAAAGCCATGAGGAACCCGAGAACGGGCTCCCACAGGACATACAGAACATCCCACAGCAGACAGGCACCATTTTTTTCCTGTTATAACTGGTAACCTGAAGTCTTGGCATTTCCCAGTGAGTTGCATGAAAATGCTTAAGGTGACCTATGTGCAAATCTAGCGTGCAGCAAAAGGAAAGAAGCAAGCTCCCTATTTCCCACGCCACGAACTAACTGGGAGCACAACAGCTTCTATGGGCCCAGCCAGTTGGGGAAGGAAAAGGTTTACTTGGCTTACACTTCCAGATCATAGTCTGTCACTGAGGGAAGTCAGGACAGGGACTGAAGCAGAAAAACCATGGAGTAACAGTGCTTGCTAGCTTACTCTCTCATGCTTTTGTATAGAGCCCAAGACCACCTGGCTAGCAATGGTACCAACCACAGTGGGTTGAGCCCTCCTATTTCAATTAGCAATCAAGACAATCCCTCACAGACATGTCCACAGATAAATCTGGTAAAGAAGACACTCAACTGAGACTCTTCTAGGCTGTGTCAAGATGACAGTGCTAAGTAGGACAACTGTCTGTCATGGGGCTGGGGCTCTAGACAGAATGTTTAGGGTGAAGACCTAAGAACGTCTATCTGTGTCCTGGGCAAGTGTATAACCTCACTGCCTTAGTTTCCTTGTTGTATTAAAGCCTAGTTCAAAAGGCTGGGGTGAACATTAAAAGGTGTGAATATATAAAGGGCTTATGTGCTGGTTTCCCAAAATAAGAGCTTGTAAAATGTCACCAATCATTATTATTAGTTTAATATCACATTCCAGATTCAAGTAGTAGATATGGGTCCATGCAGTTCTTCTCATGACCTTTATTACTTTCAAATTCTATCCTATCCTCACATTTACACAGTTAGTAGATCTTGGTACCTTTAGATATTATGGAACCATAAAAATGACATGTAACATTCACATTCATACTGATAAACTGCTGGTCACTTCCAGACAAGGCAGCTTGTACAGGATGGCTTACCTGATGTGGCTTGTTTGCTCGCTGGAAAAAATCACAGTAAATGTACCCCAGCAACCCTTCAGATTCATGAACAACAGCCTAGAATACAAGTTCAGATTCAGTGGTCAATGACACCTCAGCAAAATCCCCAAACAGGACACAAGACCCTGTATAGTAAATACTCATAGACATAGCCATGAGCATTTTAAGTACATTTACATCCCAAGTTTCTCAAGCTATTCACCTATTTTTGCCCACCTCTGGGACATTTGACTTGAGAATCCTGTATTCAGGAGAAGACATTCTCCTTGGGGTCTTATGTCCTACCTGCCCTTCCTCTACATTAACTGAGCAACCACAGCTCGTCACAGAAGGCTTTTCTCAAAACAACCCAAAAGATCTGGGAAGAAAGGCTGGCTTGACAACTTAAGCGGGAAAATCATTTTCCTTCCCTATCTTACGCAATTGATGCACGCCCTCGAATCCAGAACCGACAAGCACAACTCTGTTCCCTACGCAGTCATTAAGCTCTTTCTTGCCTGTTTTTCTGAACCTGGGGATTCTGTGCGAGTGAGATCCAATTTGCTGTTCTAAATTTTCCAGCAAGTGTACCCACTCACCCACTCACTTGGCAAGCACCTAGAGAGTGTCTCCTGGGTGCCCGAAGTGATTCAAGACACCCAGGATATGGCAATGAACACCATGGACCTGGTGCTACCCCAGACGGCCCAGGCTGCCACCTGCCTCTGTCCTCTAGCCTGTTAACTGGCTTTTCTTTTTACTACATCCTGACTTTTCCCTAACCTGTACCATCCAGGAAGTTAGTAATATGATGGGGTATTTTGTGGGTAACTACAGAGATGGTGTGCTCTCCTAGCTTGAACTGCTTCATACCTATTCCATGCTCAAAGCATGGCCAAGGGGCAGCAAGGCAGCTGACATGACTGGGCACACAGTGAAGTAAGCACAGCCAGCATGCAATCAAGAGATAGATGGCATTGCCCCATGAAACCTAAGGGATACGTTAGTATGGGGCCAAGAAAGCCATAAGAAGACCTTTGGAGGAAAAATTTTAAATATTCACACCCTAAGTAGAGTGGGTCTTAATAGAAGAAAGGCGAAACTCCAGGATTGAAGTTGTCATCAAAGTCAAATAAATCAGACACAGGATAAAATTATGTCTGACGCAAAGACCACTGCAAACACATGGAAGAGACTGACGAGAAGGGGAGCGATGCGTGTGGGAACTACAAAGGGACAGGGCATTGACATTATATAATGAGGAATAACAGACTTTTTTACAAGTACAATTCATTACTATATCCAAGTACGTAAGTGAAAATCAGTGTTTTACCAGGTTTCCTAAAAACACTTGTTTTGGAAAACTAACTCTGCTGTTCCATAATCAGGTCCTTTATGCAAGGTCCTAAATCAGAAGTGGTGCTTGAAATTTTTATGCAAAAGAAATGAGCTGGGGCGGCCTGTCAGAATACAATTAACTCAAAGGAGAAACTGCTGAGGACTTGCTAACGGCCAGGGGGCTCTGGGTGGTGCCACACAGCCAGGGGAGGCTTACCAGCTTCCGGACATCATCACACCACACCTCTCCTTTTGCAGGCTGCTCTGCATATAAGGTGATGCCCAAAAGTTTGTTAAATAAGATGTTCAGGCCTTCCATGCAAGCTCCAAGGGAGAAAAATGGGCAATATAAACTGGGCTCAATATTATACCTAGGAGAAGGAAGAGGAGGTCAACAGCGTTTCTTCAATTTATTTTCAAATAACTGTTCATCTATACTTAGGACAAGAGTAGCAAAAAAGGATTCCCAGAAGGAGGGTACAGTTGGCAGTCTGTACATAGTCTCAGGTTCTACATCTAGCCATTCAAACAACTGCAGCAGAAAACATGTGGGTAGGTGGGGAGTAGAGGATATGTCTGCTGTATGGGCTGGTTTTGTTGTTAACTTGTTTGAGTCCCATCCTGGCATGGCTTGGATTCTGGAACCTTGACTAGGGCAATGAGAAAATGAAGAAAGGACAGACACACATACAGAAAATCTGGGTCAGAAGGTCTGGGCTCTCTGATGGAGCTCAGTGTAGTAT